>NC_141602.1:42684673-43003839 GCF_047967505.1 Dipteris shenzhenensis | reverse complement strand
GTGGGATATGGCTATTGCAAAGGCAATACGGTTTGGACATGCTGTCCAAATATGGGATGACAGGCTGTAAGCCTATTTCTGTTCCATTGGAGCAGAATGTGAAGCTCAATGCAGAGTCAGGTGAGCTTCTTGAAGATATTACTATGTACAGGCGCATAGTAGGTAGCTTGATTTACATGACTATAACCAGACCAGATTTGAGCTATGCTGTGGGGCTGGTGAGTCAGTTTATGCAGGCACTGAGGAAGCCACATTTGGATGCGGCTAGGCGCATACTGCGGTATGTGAAGTCCACATTGCATTATGGACTGTTTTATGAAGCTGGGTGTGCATTACAGGTACATGGATACACAGATGCTGACTGGGCTGGTAGTGTCTCAGACAGGAGATCTACTAGTGGTTTTATGTTTTCCCTTAGGAGTGGTGCCATCAGTTGGAGCAGCAAGAAGCAACCAACAGTTGCCTTGTCGAGCACAGAGGCAGAGTACAGGGGTGCAGCAATGGCTGCATGTGAGGTAGCTTGGTTACGGAAGCTACTTGGAGATATGGGACAGTCAGTTCATGCAGCAGTTGTCATTCATTGTGACAACATTAGCAGCATCATGCTTGCTAATAACCCAGTTTATCATGCTAGAACGAAGCACATTGAGGTGCATTATCACTTTGTGAGAGAGAAGGTTCTAGCTGGTGAGATTGATCTTGTCTATGTCAGCACTGAGGAGCAGGTGGCTGATATCTTTACGAAGGCATTGGGTACCGAGAAGCTTCGCAGATTTAGGAGCTTGCTTGGTGTACGTGAGATGGATTTGAGCTTGAGGGGGAGTGTTGAGATATCAAGCTCTATCCCCGACATATCTCCTGGATGACTATCATTTATGTCACCGCCTATGTTAGTTGTACTCGTGGTGTAGTTAGACTACCACGTATGTTTTTGGTTTGGGTTCACATATGAACCACGTATTCTAGGTTTTGACATATAGGGTATTTCCCTCTTCTATTGTATTGTTGTTGTGTGCAAAAGTGAAGAAAGGCTTCACCCTCCAACCTTGTGTCCTCTCTCTTTTGTGTGTTGTGAAGAAAGCTGAACTTGAGTCTCCTATCTCTCTCCCTTATTCTTTACAAGCTCCACAATCCTTTCTTGCACTCTTTCAAAGTAATTGTAATGCTCAACCTTGGCTTTGTGTCGATTCCCACCTTCGGCTTTCTTTTGGCATCTCAGGCTGTTATGGAAATTTGGAGATTCAACTACTCAACATCCATGAGGGCATGTAGAATGAATAAATTATTGTCAAAGACATGGTCTTCCAATTGAGCATTTTCAGCCTCTGTCTCAAGGTCCCATGGTTGGAACTGTAGGATCAATTGATCTTTCAAGCATGAATGGACATCCTACTTGCATGATTTTTGCATCAATTTCTAGGAGGATTGCATCTAGTGCATGGCAATTGTTGATTGTTGCCAGTGCTTGGATCCAATTGTGGATATTACTTTGTGTGTCATTCGCCAATACATTTTGTTATGGGAGGGTTGATTTGTTGACTACCCATGGTAGAGGAATTATCATCCAATGGCCTCGACACAATGGGTTTGATTGCCCCTGCCCCCATATTGATTCTCATGGCTATGTCAAATTTTGTGTCATGAGTCAATCAATACCCCAATGATGGAGCACTGATGCTTTTCGTAGAAAAGGGCATCTGAGAAGAACTTGATAGGAGATATTAGGTAGATCAAATATTGTGAATTGAAGGGAAAAGCATAACCGTGCTACCTTTGTGGGTAACCCATCCACTATGCTCATGAATCATCTGCAAGGTAGATGTAAAAATTATCTTTCTTCATCGGTGGGTAACCCCATTCATCATAGAGATCCTTTGATAAAACATGCACACTTGCACCTCCATACACAATGGCTTCGACCTCATCATGTGCTTTATGGAATGGTGATATTGCTTATGTCATTTCACTCACCCAATCAAACTAGGATGTCTTATGTTTCTTCCACAGGTGGAGGGAGATTTGCTAATTGAACCCATCTCTTGAAACTCACCCAAAGGTTGGGATAGGCAGGACTCAGTCATCACCTCTGAGCCCTAGGTTGAAATTGATTGAAAGTACCTATATGTGCGTGTAAAGAAAGAGGGAGAGAGATAGGAGACTCAAGTTCAGCTTTCTTCACAACACACAAAAGAGAGAGGACACAAGGTTGGAGGGTGAAGCCTTTCTTCACTTTTGCACACAACAACAATACAATAGAAGAGGGAAATACCCTATATGTCAAAACCTAGAATACGTGGTTCATATGTGAACCCAAACCAAAAACATACGTGGTAGTCTAACTACACCACGAGTACAACTAACATAGACGGTGACATAAATGATAGTCATCCAGGAGATATGTCGGGGATAGAGCTTGATATCTCAACACTCCCCCTCAAGCTCAAATCCATCTCACGTACACCAAGCAAGCTCCTAAATCTGCGAAGCTTCTCGGTACCCAATGCCTTCGTAAAAATATCAGCCACCTGCTCCTCAGTGCTGACATAGACAAGATCAATCTCACCAGCTAGAACCTTCTCTCTCACAAAGTGATAATGCACCTCAATGTGCTTCGTTCTAGCATGATAAACTGGGTTATTAGCAAGCATGATGCTGCTAATGTTGTCACAATGAATGACAACTGCTGCATGAACTGACTGTCCCATATCTCCAAGTAGCTTCCGTAACCAAGCTACCTCACATGCAGCCATTGCTACACCCCTGTACTCTGCCTCTGTGCTCGACAAGGCAACTGTTGGCTGCTTCTTGCTGCTCCAACTGATGGCACCACTCCCAAGGGAAAACATAAAACCACTAGTAGATCTCCTGTCTGAGACACTACCAGCCCAGTCAGCATCTGTGTATCCATGTACCTGTAATGCACACCCAGCTTCATAAAACAGTCCATAATGCAATGTGGACTTCACATACCGTAGTATGCGCCTAGCCGCATCCAAATGTGGCTTCCTCGGTGCCTGCATAAACTGACTCACCAGCCCCACAGCATAGCTCAAATCTGGTCTGGTTATAGTCATGTAAATCAAGCTACCTACTATGCGCCTGTACATAGTAATATCTTCAAGAAGCTGACCTGACTCTGCATTGAGCTTCACATTCTGCTCCAATGGAACAGAGATAGGCTTACAGCCTGTCATCCCATATTTGGACAGCATGTCCAAACCGTATTGCCTTTGCAACAGCCATATCCCACTCGGGGATCTAATAACCTCAATGCCCAAGAAGTAACGCAGCTCTCCCAAATCCTTCATCTCAAATTTCTGCTTCAACAGCAGCTTCACTTCATTAATGTCTGCATCACTATCACCTGTAATAATCAAGTCATCAACATAGATGACTATAAGCACAATCCCTCTGTTTGTCCTTTTCACATAAAGTGAAAAATCTGAATTGGAAATCTGAAATCCAATAGTGACAAGATATTGCCCTATCTTGTCTGACCATGCCCTCGGCGCCTGTTTTAAGCCATACAAGGCTTTGCGCAACGTGCATACAAAATCGGGGTGTGCTTTATCCTCATAACCTTCTGGCTGCATCATATAAACCTCTTCCTGCAAGTCACCATGCAAGAAGGCATTTTTCACATCCATCTGATGCAAAGACCATCCCTTTGCAGCAGCCATAGCAATTACTGCTCTCACGGTTGCCATCCTTGCAACTGGGCTGAAAGTTTCCTCATAGTCAATTCCATATGTCTGTGCAAAACCTTTGGCAACCAATCTTGCCTTGTACCTGCTAACAGACCCATCAGCATTGTGCTTTACTTTGTAAACCCACTTGCAGCCAATAGCCTTCTTATCATGAGGCAAAGGCATCAAATCCCAAGTGTGGTTTGCATCCAAGGCAGCCATCTCTTCATCCATAGCTGCTTCCCAATTTTTATGCCCTGCTGCATCCTCAAAACATGTGGGCTCTGGCTCCTCTAGAACCTTGACCATATAAGCATAGTGATGTGCTGTATACCCATCATATCTCAGCCTGTCAACTGGATACTTAATACGAGTGGACCTTCGTACAACTGGATCAGTTGCAGGCGTCTTTAAATCATGCCTGCTTTTCCTTGCACCAGGTGTAACAACAGAAGGAATCCCAAGTTCCTCATCAAGGCTCATTTCAGAGCCGCTTGACTCTCCATCAACATGAGAGCTACCAGCAGACACATCAAATACTGGAGCATGGTCCACTTTTTCTTTTCCCTTATGTGATACCTGCACAACACTATCAGGACTGCCATGTGACGATTCACTAGATCTCAATCTCCCTGTCCATGCATTAGATCCACTAGTAGAAGACTCTTTGGGTCCACTCAAGGCTTGAGATTGCTGCTCTGCATTTATTGCAGCATTCCCATTTCCTGCATCTGCATCTCCTACCATAACAGTTGGTGCATACCAGCTGCTCATTTCATCAAAAACAACATCTCTGCTCACTTGCATTTTGCGGGAAGGGTTATAACAGCGATACCCTTTCTGGTGCTGAGCATATCCAATAAAGATGCATTTTTCTGCCTTTGGATCCAGCTTTGTTCTCTTCTCATCAGGAACATGAACATAAGCTATGCAACCAAATACCTTCAAGTGAGAAATATCTGGTTTTTGGCCTATATACATTTCTTCAGGCGTCATGCCATGGATAGCTGCAGTGGGGGTTCTGTTCATAATATAAACAGCAGTTGCTACTGCTTCAGCCCAAAAATAATCAGGCATGTTTTTCTCATTTAGGATCGCCCGTCCTACTTCTGCAATATGCCTATTCTTCCTTTCTGCAACCCCATTCTGCTGAGGGGTAGACCTGCATGAGTACTTCCTTTGAATTCCCTGTTCTTTCAGATATTCACAAAATTCTTCTGAAGAGTACTCTCCCCCTCCATCAGATCTTAGCACTTTAATATGCACACCTTTCTCTTTTTCAACCATGGCCTTAAAAGCCTTGAAATGGCTGAACACTTCACTTTTGTGCTTCATAAAATAAATCCACACCTTCCTAGTGTAGTCATCAATAAACGTCACATAATAATGGCATCCACCAATAGAAGCAGCTTTGGTTGTCCAAACATCTGAATGGATCACTTCCAAAGGTCTTCTGCTCACCTTAGCATTTTTAGGAAATGCATGTCTGGCCTGCTTACCCATTTGGCATGCTTCACATACCTTTTGCATTCCCTCAACTCTGAATTTAGGCAAACCTGCAACAATGTTTTTCGTTTGCATAGATTTCAGCCTTTGTATATTCACGTGCCCAATGCGCTTGTGCCATATCTCAATATCTGCAATGACACCTCTCCCATGCGCAAACATAGCAGCTTTCACCTCAGGCATATCAACATCCAAGGTGAACATTCTACCATTTTTGTTGCCTTTTGCAACCAAGCGGCATTTATTTTTCAGGTCCTCAACAAAGCATCCATCAGGATTAAATCTAACCTGCAGACCTTGCTCAACCATCTGGCCAACTGAAACCAGGTTCTTAGTGATTTTTGGAACATGAAGTACATCTGCCAAGTACTTCGTTTTGCCATCCTGCATAGCCAATGGCACTTTACCAACCTGCGTAATTGGGTGCGCAGTATCGTCACCTGTTTCAACATAACCTGGCTTATCCAAATTTCTAACATCATGAAACCACTCACCATGACTGGTCATGTGGTTAGAGGCACCTGAATCAACATACCAAACATCATTGCAAGCTACAGCATCTCCTGACATGGAGTTAACCATATGCTGCATCACAAAAAGGTGCTCATTTCTGTCGTCACCATGCCCACTTGATGATGCATAGTTGCTTTGCTGCAACTTCCCACTTTTGATGTCATTCTGCTTTTTATAGCATGTATTCTCCTTGTGTCCAGGCTTTCCACAATAATAGCATTCTGTGCTGCTATTTACTTGCTGGTTCCTTTGCCATGAACCACGGCCTCTTTGGCTCCCCCTGCCTCTAGAACTACCACGTCCTCCTCCATAGGACTGGTTTTCCTGTTGTTGCTGTTGGTTCTGATTTCCTGCACGGCCACCAGAACGGCCTCTTCCTCTACCCCTGCCTCTACCTGTATTCGAGTAGAAAGCAGTCTCTTGAGAAGTTGAGGTGGCTGAACCACCATTCCTTTGCTCTTCACTCAGCAAGAGAGCAATAAGTTCTTGAAAATCAGGAAATGTTTCACGGACTCCAATGGATGTCCGAAATTGTGCATAATCTTTCCCAAGACCATTCAAGGTCACGGACACTAAGTCCTCATCATCAACAGGTGCTCCAATGGAGGCAAGAGAATCTGCAAGGCCTTTCACCTTCAAGGAATACTCATTTATATTCATATTTTTCCTTTGCACATTGTGCAACTCCTGCTTTAGCTGCATCTTTCGTGCTTTGGTATTTGTGCTATACAGCTTCACCAATGTATCCCATGCCTCCTTAGGCGTCTCTAGATCCTGTATATGCACAATCATAGAATCTGAAATGCTAACGGACAGCCAATACAGGCATTTTCTGGCTTTTTCATGCCATTCTTTAAAGGCCTTCAATTCAGCAGGAGTGGGAGCAGCACCCAAAACTGGTTCTGCAGTTTCACCACTGATGTAATCCCAAACTCCCTTTCCCATAAAGAAGTTTGTCATCCTGAACTTCCATGCTTGGAAGTTGTTCTTGTCAAGCTTCTCACTGACAATGGTAGACAGATTCTCAGACATTTTACAAATCACGAATTGCAACAGCAACCTGTAAACACAGCAAATGCCTCAGAAGGGCAAATAGCAAAACTTCTGCAAAGAGCCTCACAGGGGCAGATCTGCAACACTGACGAAAGTGGTATTTCACCACACAGTCACTTCCTCGTGACGATTTTGCATCAACAGGCAACAGGCATGAATCTGCAACTCCCAATATCTCTGCACATAGGCATACGATGCAATTTCTGTGGCACCTTTCCACCGACTAGCCGCGCGGTGGTCGCACAGCAAAAACAGGGCCTTTTTCTGAGTGCCTGCGAAGAACTTCCGCCTTCAAAACGGGCCCCGAAACGGCCTCAAATCAGAAAAATAAAGTCACCAAGGGCTTCGCCCTATCCCGCAGCATATACTGCGCTCTCGCCGCACCGCAAAGGGCCTCTCAATCTGAAGCAGTGCACTCCTGCACTTCTGGCTGTGCTACCTGCAGAGATTTGCTCCCAAACTCGAAATAGGAAAGCTACACTGGTCCTCTTACCAGGACACCACAAACTTGGCTAGCTTTCTTGAGCTCCTTACCACGAACAAGGCTCTGATACCATGTAAAGAAAGAGGGAGAGAGATAGGAGACTCAAGTTCAGCTTTCTTCACAACACACAAAAGAGAGAGGACACAAGGTTGGAGGGTGAAGCCTTTCTTCACTTTTGCACACAACAACAATACAATAGAAGAGGGAAATACCCTATATGTCAAAACCTAGAATACGTGGTTCATATGTAAACCCAAACCAAAAACATACGTGGTAGTCTAACTACACCACGAGTACAACTAACATAGACGGTGACATAAATGATAGTCATCCAGGAGATATGTCGGGGATAGAGCTTGATATCTCAACAGTGCGAAGGAATACATATGCTAGTGAGTGCTCGTGATACAATCTAGTCCTAACTATGGAAGACTTGGGGTCCCCAAGTCTTCACTATTGTCAGGGATGGCTTGTAGTAGTGCTTCAATCAGCTCCCGTTTATTATTTTTGTGAACTGGACTCCATCCAGTGTTTCTAGCAGCACAGCTCCGATGGGATTCATTTTTTGACTCTATAAGGTCCTTGACCTAGAAATTTGAGCTTGCCCATATGGACTTTGGTATTGTACAACAGAACCAGGTTACCTTTCTTGATGTCTTTGTCTTTGAGGTTTCTATCAAACCATGCCTTCCTTCTTCGTTTTTTTGTTGTCATGGCATGGTAGGCAACTAATCTGGTCTCTGTATGCTTCTCTAATTATGGTAGAGTCTTTCTTTCAGTGGTGCATGATCTCCCATAGATTCTTGTACTGCTATGTGTAGACTAGGTATTACAAATTCTTGCGGGACCACAACTTCAAGGCTGTATACCAATTGAAAAGGTGTATTTCCTGTACTGACCTTGAGTGTGGTTCGGTATGCCCATAAGGCTACATTTATTTTCTCTACCCAATCAGAACGCTTTGGTTCTACTACCTTGGTGAGGACAATGCATAAAATTTTGTTGGTGGATTTGGCTTGTCCATTCCCTTGGGGGTAGTAAGGTGTGCTCTTTCTATGGATCACCATAAAGCCAGACAAGAGTTCTTGGATGACCTCATTAACAAAATGTGTGCCTCTATTTGACACAATTTCAATGGGACATCCAAATCATGTGATCACATTTTCGTACAAGAACCTTGCTGTGCTTCTAGCATCTGCCTTTCTGATTGCTTTAGCTTTAGCCCATTTGGTAAAGTAATCAATGACCACAATGATGTAGCATGCATGTGTTCCTTTTGACTCTGCTGGATGGATGACACCCACAAATCAATCCCCCATTTTTCAAAGGGTTTTTGTGCAATGATTGTTGTTATGTGATTGAAGTCTTTGTGTTATGGTTTAGTAGTTCATTGGCATACATCACAACTTTTGACATATTCATAGGCATCTGACCAAGTGTTGGCCACCTGTATCCCTGCGAGCAGGGTTCAAGTAGTCACATAATCACTAGCCTTTTTTACGTTGATAATGTGTGTTAATAACAACTTCACATCATCACGTTATTAAGAGCTTGGTAACAAGCCGGTTTAGGGTGACCCAATAACCTAGAAAAACCCCATTGGGATTTGGCAAAATCCTGCCCGGGCCTATCGAGAAATATGCTTTTCCCACCAGGCCCTGTGGGAAAACTCAAAAGCCCGTCGAGGCCCGCCGGGATAATCAAAAAGCCCGACTGGCTATATATTCTATATATGGCAGGCCCGCAGTAATCTCCCTCACATTCAAATATCTCCCTTCACTCTTCATTGTTTAGCCTTTAGCCTTCAGCCTCTAGGTAAAATTTAAACCTTTAGGCTTTATCATTATGTTATTTTGAATATTAATTTCATAGTTTTGATTTGGCTCTATGTTGTTAATTCGACATAATGAGTCGTCTCACTAGTTTAGGTAGTTAATGTAAAAATAATCGGCCTGATGTCGTACTTTCGACATATCAGGTCATTCAAAAATACTATAACTAGTAAAATAGTAGGCCATATATATGGTACCTAGCTATCGGCCCTTTATCGTTCATTCAGCAAGTTGAGATGTAACACCTTTCTTTCCAACCAATATCTAGGTATAGTTCAGCACTTAGTCGTTTATTCGACTATGTGTGTCATTCTTAGAAGTGTGCACTATTAGGTAGAAGTGGACTCGGCACTTGGTCATTTAGTCAGCCGTGTATGTCATTTCTGGGCAGTAGGGAGTTATGTAGGGTTTGTTTAAGTTATGTAGGATTTTGACACTTGGTCGTTTACTCGGCCATCTGTGTCGTTGCACTAGGTTCGTCTCTACATGAGCTTGGCACTTTGTTGTTCATTCGGCATTTGTGTCGTCTCTCCTTGAATTCTCATTCTCATGCGTGCACTGTAGTGACATCAGACAATGCACATTCCATCTACAATCTACATCTACACAAGAAATTTGTGCTTGATGTTCACGTGCATGCAAAATGAACGCACTTATGTTTTCTTCTTTAAATAATAATGTGACCAACTAACTTCTCTCTCCACATGCTTTGTACTGTGTACATGTTTTAATTTTTATATAGTGTATCATGTATGTGTACATGTTTACTATGCTTATGTTTTGACATCCTTATTTTCTCGCCTACAACAATCTTGTTATCAAGAAGCATGCTCTTTGTCTCATTGTCAATTGGTCTTGTATGCAGAATGGGTGATGTCAGCTATGGGAAAGATGAGAGAAGGGATGTGATGAGAGCTCTTAGGTTGGAGCTAGTCAATGAGATTAGTCACATGTTGCCGACTGCTATTGAGAGCACCATTGAGAATGCCACATCACGCAATGACTTCACTCATGCAATACTGAGTGTGGCAAAGATGCGACTTCAAGGAGAGGGAAAAAGAAATTTAATGGAGGCAAGATTATGGCGCCCGGAAGTGGTCAAACACATGTGTCTCAGTGTCATTGGAAATCTCACTATGTGTGTCACTGACCTAGGACTCCAACGATCAGCTAAAGATATGGAAAGAATATCTTTATGGGATGCTCAATGGGCAAAGGAGAAGTGTAGGATCAAGAGAGAAAAGGACATTGACTCGCAATTGTCGCTGAGCAAATGTCAACGCAAAGCATTAGATGAATCAGGTAGAGGTGGCGAGAGAGAGACAGATGTTATAGGAGCATCATCAGGTGATACAGGGGGTTTGGACACTTGCAACGGATGACAAGAAACAATGAGTGTATTGTAGTGCCATACGATGCTATAGTATGGCAAGAAGAGATTGGGAAGGGTGCATATGGAGCTTATCACAAGGTCCAGTTTGCTGGTGTTTCTTACTTTCCTAGTCATCTAACATACTGTGTAAAGAAATACTCAGCAAGGTCCATAGGGAAACAGCTTGAGGCTTTTGAGATTGAGCAAGGGATGCAAAGACTGCACCCTTGTCTCATTCGTTGCATAGGTAAGACAGGCGAGACTCCATGGGTAACTATCTTTCCATATTTCAATGGTAGTACCCTAGGGAAAATAATGATGCAATTACCTTTCTGCAAAGGTACATATAGGCGTGCACATCTCAAGCTGAAGCAAGGAGGAAAACCTGGGGAGGATCCAAAGATCGAAGCTAATGACATGGCTAGATTACAGGGGTTTCTAGACCATATTCCCTCAATTGTGTATGCCCTTGTGGATGCAGTGTCTATTACTGATACGGCAGGGATCATGCATTGCGATCTACATGCTAAAAATATTGTACTGGACTTTACGAGAGACCACTGTCCTAGAGTAGGTGTCATTGGTTGGGGTCTCATACTAAAGGCTGGTGAGATTAGACCGGCTTCTTATTTTATTACTAGGCCCCAGGGAATGCATGAGGAAGAGTTCGAGCTGAGGAAAGCAAAAGCACAACAAGGGAGGGAGAGACTGAGAGAGTAGGTGGCTCTAAATATTTTGGATCTGACATGCTCCAATGCATACTCCAAGGCCTCCGATGTATACTCTCTCGGTTGGATCATCAAGCAAATGTTCACTTTTTGGAAAGAGTGCCTGGATGTATATCTGAAAGTAGACTACCACTTGCATACAAATTTTGTTCAAATGTCTCATATAGATATTATTGCAGATCTTATGTTGGAAAAGAAGGCAAATACACGTGTTGCTATGATTGATGTCAGAGAAAGAATGAGCAAGTTGAACATTAATTAATAGCTGTTGGTAATGCAACCAATGATTGAGATGAGCCCAAGGCTCTAGTTGGGCATGTTGTATTTGAATTACAATGAACATCTAATTGTACTAGACATTGAATAGCTACTGTGCTTGTGGCACTATCTTATTCATGTACTTGTGTCTGTGTATTCAACTTTTCATCAATTGAAGTTTGTGTCTACGTTTTGAACTTGCTATCTCTACATGACGCACATTGTTTTAAATTTAATTGGTATAGACGAGTGTGGATTAAATTATTTAAATGGTATTGTTTAATTAGTATCCAATTATTTTAAATTTCTATTGTTTGAATGGTATTTAAATGGATGCTCATTGTTTTAAGATTAACTGGTATTTAATTGTTTTTAATTTGTATTGTTTAAATGGAGTGTGTTAAATTGGTATCCAATTGTTTTAAATTTCTATTGTTTAAATGGTATTTAAATGGATGCTCATTGTTTTAAAATTAATTAGTATCTAATTGCTTTAAATTTGTATTGTTTAAATGGTATTTAAATGGACGCTCATTATTTTAAGATTAATATTCAATTGTTTTAAATTTCTATTGTTTAATTTTTATCGCATATTTGCTTGTGTACTGAACATCATGTCCTTTTGTTCTATAGATGCCTATCATCACAATACAGTGTACACGTATACTTCCATGGCTGAAGAACAGGACCTTGGACATAACACAGATAGGGGAAAAAGACCATTGACTAAAGAGGAATTGGAAGAGGAGGTTGCAACAAAGGAGAGAGCTCAAAAAGCATTTGAGCGAATGCGAGTCTTAGCCCTATGAATGGATCCAACCGGAGTGGCTCGTGTTGCTACTAGAACTAGCAAGTGGGCCAACCCTACATCCCTTCAGTGGAAGGAAATCAAGAAGCAAGTTTATGTTGAAGATGTGCATTCAATATGGCCGGTGTCATTGATCGAGCCTCGTTTACCGAGTCTCGAAAGGGATGATGGAAGGTGGACAAGTGCACGAATGATGACATAAAGGAAAACGTTGAGAGGATCTACCTCGAAGTGTTTGGGCATCCCCTTCATCACACCGATTGCCCGTTATTCAAGTCGACCTCTCCATCCATGACAAGCTCACGTATAAAGTGATATTGAATCTCAATGTGTTTTGTGCAAGCGTGGAACACAAGGTTCTTTGTAATTGCCATGCAACTCTGATTGTCACATGATAACTCCGTAAGCTTGTTCTGCATTGCACCCATGTCCCCTAAAATCCTCCTCAACCACACTGCCTCACAAGAAGCAAAACATGCTGATTTGTACTCAACCTCGGTAGAAGAAAGAGCAACCGTAGGTTACCTCTTGCTGACCCATGACATAGCTCTCCAGATCCAAGTGAGAAATAGTAACCTATCACTGATCTCCTACTGTCCACGTCTCCTGCCCAATCCGAGTCACAGAATCGGTCAAGATGTTGTCCTTAGTATAGGTGATGCCATAATCAAGTGTGCCTTTGATGTATTTCAGCACCCGCATCCCTGCCCTCCAATGGTTCTCCCGGGGCTTATTGGAAAACGTGCTTAGTACACCAGTCGCAAAGCTGATGTCCAGTCGCGTGTTGCACAAGTAAATCAAACTGCCCACAAGCCTTCTGTACTCCATTTCATCCACCAGTGGTGATGAATCCTCGTTTGAGAGCTTCACGTCAACCTCCACAGGGGTGCCAAGTGTCTTGCACTTAGCCATGCCAAATGCCTTCAGTATCTCTCCAACATACTTCAGCTGAGAGATAATCTGTTTTGGCTCTTGCCAAACTTCAATCCCCAAATAGAAATGCATCAGTCGGAGGTCATCATTTCAAACTCTCTTCCTAGAAAATGCTTTGTCTACGAGATCTTCTCTTCATGGTTCCCTGTTATGACAAGGTCATCCACATAAAGGACCACGATCATACACCTGCCTCCTTCTCTGAAGATATACAAATTTGCATCAGATGGGCTCCTCCTGAACCCGTTTTACAAAAAGTAGGCATCAATTCGATGGTACCACACTCGTGGGGCCTGTTTCAACCTGTAAAGTGCCTTCTTCAGTTTACAGACTTCACCTTCTGAACCGGGGATCACAAAATCTGGTGGTTGTTCCACGTATATCTCCTCCTTGAGATCTCCATTCAAAAAGGCAGATTTTACATCCATGTGAAACACGGACCAACTTTCTTGTGCTGCTAAAGCCAAAACACTGCGAATTGTGGTTAGTCGAGATGTGGGAGCAAAAGTATCCTGATAATCAAAACCATGTACCTGTGCGAATCCTTTTGCCACGAGCCGAGCCTTGTACTTATCCAACGTACTGTCGGACTTGTACTTGGTCTTGTACACCCACTTGGTGCCGATTACCTTGCGTTTTGGTGGTCGATCCACAAGGTCCCAAGTGTTGTTCTTCATTATAGAGCCATACTCCGACTGCATAGCCTCCATCCACCTATCATCACCCTGTACCTCTTCAAGACACTTGGGTTCTTCGGCATGGATCACATCTATCATCAAAGCATAGTTGACCAAGTGTTCCTGCGCCCTTCTTTGCTCCTCTAATCTCTTGGACCGGTGGTGTTCGGATGGTTCCTCCTCGATGGCTAGAGGTTCTCTACCGTCTAAAAGCTGCTTTACCCACTTCGGTAATGGCCGTTGCCGTTGTGGTTCTACAGGCTCTTCTTCCTCTTCTTTATCTTGAATCCTCCCAAGCACCATTAGGGGAGTTCGGTCTGCTGTTGGTGGTTGTACTGGATGGATATCCTAGTCTTGGTTGTCTGGGAAGGAAGCATCCTCCTCCAATTGATGCAGCTGTTCTGAGAAGACCACATCGCGACTTACTATTATCTTCTTGGTAACAGGATTATAGTTTAATTCATATTTCAAGTCAATATGGATAAAGAATCTGATGTTGATGTTAAATTACATGGCGTAGCGAAACAAAAACTGAACAAAGAATAGAGAGTACATAGCAAACTGAAGACGAACAAAATTTTCCTTCAATACTGATGTAGTACAAATGATGGCTCCGTCCACCCGTGTGCTCCCATAGTGGAGCTTAGATGGCGATCTAGACAAATACTAGGTGAAGAGCTACTAGCTGGAAGATCTCTATTGGAAGATCTAATCTGAACTGATATGATACAATGGACTGGGGAGGTTGCCTCTTTATAGCTATGAGGGCAGTAGTCAGATCAACATAGTCGATGGAGCCGACCAGTCAACCTAGTCAGTGGAACTGACTAGTCGTCCATGGAATATTCAGGGAATATTTCCTATACATTCACCTCGGGGGCTCTTGCTCCCGAACCCCCACCAAGGAGGCCAGCTAGCCCCCAAGCCCCAGCAAGAGTAAGGGGCTCCCACACAATCAAGACAATGTGCCTCCTTGTGCCACTAGCTTACCTACCCTGCCTAGCCCATAGGCTAGACTCACATAGATCACCTTTCTACCATCAACGGTCTCATTGATAGACCTCATCTGACATGCAAGTAAGGATCCATCCAGTGTCCCAGGCTCACACATGGCTTCTCCTCATATGGGGGCCTTACAACTTGAGCACCTTGGACCATTGGTGGTTACTAGGAGGGTGGGGCATTGAGCATAAATGGACACAAAGCCTATCTAGGAGCTTTGGCAAGCACACTCAAATATTGAATCTAGAGGAGCTCGAGGGATATCAAAGGCAAAACAAAGCATAAGTATAAGGCTAAATAAATAATATATGCTCTAATCAAGAAGTGGGAATAATAATCAAAGTGGAGAAGAAAAAAGCTATACATTTACCTGCAAGACTACTTAGTGACCCCTCCATGTTCTCGAGATCACCCATAATTTGGTGCAGTCCCAAGGAGACATCCATGGGATGCACAAATAGACATACTTGATCCAATAGTGAATGTTAATTGGGAAATGATTGATAGGTACTCCATGTGGAATGGTCATATCAACCAATAAGGATCAAAGCACTCGAGTTATGTGACAAAAGAATGGGTAGAAATTTGTGAAATGCTAAAAATATTATTTATTAAATTCACACACACATTTATACACACATGCAATCTACTGAGAAGAAAACTTGAAATCAAGTCTGACCAAAAACTTTATCTCATGTAAGATAACTATGTTACAAAACCGTAATGGGCCCTCCTCATCCCTATGGGGCTTGTTAGAGGACCATAGTCTAATTGTATCTAATTGTATGCTAAAACATGTACAACAAAACACACATGAGCTATCGAGCTTCACAATTATCCCAAAGCAACAAGCCATTGATAAGTTAAAGTTGCAGGAGTTTCTATTGTCACATCGAGCATATCCAATCCAAAATTCATGCAAGAAGAAACGTTTCAACCAAGATAACTGTGCCATGGAATCTAAAGCAAACGAGTTATGAACACTATATGGTCACCCACTAGGTCGTCCAATAGCTTTGCATGCATTGCTCCATGTGTCACCTATGTGCTCATGCTGGATGAGTGTTGTAGTTCTCCAACATTCTCAAGGCACCAATCTCAATAGATGAGCATGTGCATACACTAATCTCTGACCCCAATTGAAAGATAGTCTCATTGCCATTAACTCTCTATACCATAAAGTTATTACACCCATAGGCTACTCTGTATGCGTATTTGAGAAGGTGGTCAATTTGCGAATTCTTGAATCTTGGAAATAAATGATATGGATCCAAATCCTTAAGGTCTAACAATCTAAATCCTTGAGGTCTAGCAATCCAATCCAAAAATCTGAGTCAAGTAGCACAAACAAACATACCAACATGAAAGAAATACCACACCTCCTTAGTGAAAAGAATAGCAAAAACCCTTGATGCTCGAAAATAGGTAACAAAATCAAGCCAATGGAGTTTCTGACCTTGAATGCACTATCCTATGCACCAGCTAAGATGTAGTGAGAACTACAATCATTAGAGGTGCAATGTGTCTATAGAGTAGCAACAAACTTTTTCTTGTAATAAATTTCGGCGAAGGGAATACTTGATGAAAGTGATAGCCAAAAAATAGCTAAGATGCACTCTAGACTACATTTGGCCATTTTTCTAGATTCCCACATCTAGTATTCTAGAGACAGAGAGAAGTCTGGGAGAGTATTCTAGAATATGCTAGAATGCAAAGCTCAACATCTTCTGCTACTGCTTTAGTGCTAACTAGTTGTTGAGCATGCACAAACTCACTATGAATCTTGATCATCTTGAGAAATTCCTTTGTGGAAATATTAAGCTTGGAAAACCAAAATGTGGTCATTGAACAAAACCTCCATACTTCCACTATAGAAAAGAATATTGACCTTATGTCCTACTATCTATCCATAACACATGAGGACCTCTATGATTGGGTCTTCTAGAGCTTCTCCCTTCTATTGTATGGAAGACTGGGCACAAATCTAGGAATCTATAAGCTCCTAGTATCTAGAACATTGCATATAGTTAATAATTAAAATATGATTGAGAAATCTATAGACTGCTATCATTTTGGAGAGACAGATTAATAAGTGACATAAAAGCTATTGGATATCAAAGCCTTTGTGTGAGATTCCTAGATTCTAGAGTGAGTGTCCCAAATTGGAGTCTTGTGGGTCTAAAGTATCCTTGTCCCACTTGTGCAAATGGGACTCTTGTCCATGTTGAACAAGTCTTAAATTAGATTAGATTCCTGTGTGAGGTGGAGGTCTGGTGGCCTCATCTGTGATGTCATGAGAGAGGGTTTACCCAACCCATTAAAAGGTCATGTAAAAATCAATCCAATAGTACTTTGCCTCATACCTATGTCTCATCATGTGACTGCCATTTGCGCTCTCTCACCATGTTTGATAACAAAAGATTGGGAAGATTTTGTATTTTATATAGCATTCAAAACTATTTTAAGTGGTTTAAGAACTTGTAGTAGCAGCCTTTAAGTATAGGCATAAGGGATTATCCTCAAGGCATTCCAAAATCATCCCACAGGATCAAAAAATGACTAGACAGTGCTCTAGTAGATATGCATACATTCTTACCATACTAGGAAGCAAAATGAATTGGAATGAATTATTGCTTTAATAAGTGTTGAATCATACCTAGCTACAAGATTATCTAGCTATCATCCAAGCTCAAAATATGCCTTCATCACATTCCTACTGGCCCAAATATAAAATATTAAGCCTAAAGGGTGCATTTATATGTCTATTCAAGAGACGAGTAAAGTAAATATTGGTTTGAGTTTGTAAACATCTAATTGAGCATAAATGAGCTCGAGAGAGGAAGGATACCAACTAACCTCTTCCTATAGCATACATACAATCTGCTTGAGCAAGTCTAAAGTCATTGGGGATGAGGAGGAAAAAGGGGATGATGCATGGAGAAATTTTGAAGCCCATACCATTTGAGCCAGCAGGTCTAGATTGAATCGGCTCCAAGTACGCGACATCCCTTAAAAGAACTTTTATGAAGTTCTAAAAGGAAGCATTTGCAAGAAAAAATAGATAAGATTTGCGCAAGATTATAACTAAGTCCAGCAAAATAGCTCAATTTTTTAAAAACCCTTTATGTGGTCTATCTATTAATAATGCTTGGGAAGCCATCTTGTCAACAACATATTTATACTACATTTTCACAATTCAAGAGCAAATATTGCCTGTTAGAGACTATTAGGCAATGCTCTCATTCTATTAATAATGCCATGGAAGCCATCTTATAGTAGCTTCTACAACATCTTTACTCTCTACCATTGAAGAGAGACATGCTTGATAAGACCTTCATGATAAAGAGCTCTTTGAGGCCTTGGTGTAGCTAGAGGATGAAATGGCCCCAAAATTAATGGATGTTGCTTGGTTGACATGGCTAACTGTTAACACTAGAGAGGTTTCCTTTCCAACAATGTCAACATTAGGCTTGTCAAATTCATTCCTAGAAGACCCAAAAAATTACCAAGGAGAGTGATTGGAGAAACATTGGCCTAGGACCCCTCCCCTTTTCTTCCAATTCAATGGGAGAAAATGTGTGAAGGCTATGGCAAGGTTCATGTTTCACACATCTTTAATTATTGATGTGGGAAATTATGATGTGATGGCTACCATTCTAAGCCAAAATTGGAAAATTGACCTCTATTGACACAAGATTCCCTCTTTGCAAGTGTGCAATTCCACATTCTTTTGAGAATGCTTAGTTACCAAGAGTCTTTGCAATGTCTTACACAAGACGTATGTTCTTCTCGGCTTATGACCAAATGTGTGGTTAGAATCCAACATGCATTATTTGGTTACATTTAGTCCTTAAACTCCAACTTGTCTTTACTTTGTAGGGATCACATGCTCTATTCTACCTAGCTCCTCAAGGATGAATTCACCTCTAGACATCAATCCTTCATTGGTTATGAGATAGACATATGCAAGAGCTTCTTTTGGTCAGAAAGAATGATATTTCCATTTCTTTCTTAGGCAACATGGCAGGCTCCTCGATCCCTTGGATAAGTTTTAGTGTCCCTACCTTGGAGTGAAGTGAAAGGGAGAAATCATACCCAATCATTGTACTTGTTCCTTTCTTTCAAATCAGAGTCTAAAGTAGTTCTTTTAGTAAGAGAAAACCATCATGTCCCATAAATCTCGAGGTTATCACTACATTTAATGAGGAAAGAATGAAAGAGGGAACTTCTTCCTAAGCTAGCCTAAAGGAGGCTTGATTTGTGAAGTGCTTCTCCCTCCATCATATCTGCAAAGCCCAAAAATTTGCATCTTATCTCTACTCTGTTCAATTGATGTTCATTCAAAATCAACCTTCACTTACCTTTGCCTTGGACAAATCTTTGTGCATTTGAAGATGGATCATGACACCCAAACTACCCTCACCATGTAGAGGATGAGGCATGGTGAAGGGCTTGGACATTGGTTGCAACACACAAAAGAATTCTAGTAATGCAGGAGGAGGAGAAGGAAGGCAAAAAGCTTTGTTTCAATCCCAATTTCTCTTCCAAAAATTAGAGTGATATGATGATGATGGATATGGTATTTTCCCTTTGGGCTATTAGCAGGTTGTGGCAACATCCTTCCATATTTCTCATTAGTTGCTGATGGCTAAGCAACTTCATCAATTGCCTCGCCTCTCTTACCACATTTTAATTCACATGGTTGATGATCAAGAGTCAATGTGCTACCACCATGGTTTTGCATTGCACCAATGCCTTGTCTATCACTTCTTCTTTGACTTTGCATCCAATACCCTCCTTGGGTTCATCCAATAGAACTATCTCTTAGCATCCTTCAATGTAGCCTAGGCTATGGCAATTCATTACTTTTGACTAGCCAACCTTTGAATTATCCTTTTTCTAACCTTTTCTAGTAATACACATTACTTTCACTTGTATATTTGAGTATGGTGGGCACAATCATTAACATCATTGCTACAAACACTCCAAAAGATGCACGAGCGCATTAAATGTGTGCTTCCAACTTTTCATGCAAATGTTCATCTTTCCATCACAAATGGGGCTTGTGTATTAGGCAAGCTTTCTCTTCAATTATGCTCCTACTCAATCCAGTGTTGTTGCATGGGGCAATTTTTATGTAGGCCATCCGACTTCCATATGTCACCTGAAATGCATGCCCCCAATTTGATACCCAATTTCCATACATCGCCTTGGAATGCATCGAAAGTAATGATGTGGTATGCTTTGGTTTCATTTCCACACTATTGGCATGTATTCTTCGTATACAACCTGTCGGAATGTTATGCCCCCAACTTCCATGTGTCACCTAGTGTTGATGTGGTACACTCAGGTTTCATTTCCATAATGTTGGCATATCTTCTCTTATGCAACTCCTCAACTTCCTTTTAATATTGAAGAAGAAAAGTGCTTCGGTTTCATTCCCACATTACTAGCGTGTCTTCTTTGTATTCTACCCACCAAAATGCATGCGGCCAACTTCCACATGTCACCATAGCACTCAGGTTCTAATGTGTTACACTCAAATTTCATTTTCACAATGATGTCATGTCTTCTTAAGCAACTCCTCAGCTTCCTTTTAATATGGACAAGTGGCATGACCCATCTCCAATAAGCTAGGGACACCTTTAAACGATGCATTTCTTGCCAAATCCATTGAAGCAACTTCTCCCAAGCCTCTCTCAATTCATATAGGATAACTGCATGTAATGTCATATTGAGCAACATGACCCATCTACGACACACAATACAATCATTGGAGATAGTTTGATGATGATCTTTTGATGTCCACGGCTGCACCCTTAGCTTGCTTTCATCCACAACATGTCCTTCCTAAACCTAATGTAGGACCACCAATGAACAAGAGCAAACCTAGTGATTCTTTCAAGTAATAGCATATTACAACCCCATCGGAGGGGATGGGTGGTAGCAAGGAGATGGGTCACAAATAGAAAGAAAGTTGCAAAGATTGTTACTAAAGAGGGACGAATTATCCAAAGGAGCCACCGTTTATGGAGGAGGCAACCTCAAAACGATGTCAGAGTCAATTCCAAGAGCTCAAAGAGGATGGGGGAGGACAACTATGATTCAGATTGTTCTTAAGAGTAGCTCAAGCATTGTGATCTTGACCCTTACTTTGAAGAGCTTAAATGTAGCACAAAGATTTTGATCATGAATGGAAGGATGCAGACATAGATAAACAACAAATTATTGAAGATAAGAAAAGATCGATCATGAGTGAAGGATGCTAGATAAACAACAAATTATTGAAGGACTTAGGAGATGCTAGCAAGGAAGAGGAAGATGAAGGAAGGTTTTGAGAGGATTTAGGCCTACAATGTTGTTGACTGCACAAAGAGTCTCATGGTGATTTGGGATATTAATAGGATCGCCTCTCCACTGCTCACCAAATTTGAAGGCTTTGCGTTAAGTATTATAGCAGTCGAGTGAAGGCTTCAGCCATCACTAACCCCTAAGATGTATATTCTCAAGGCTCGGTTGCATTGTGTAGGCCTTTATGGAAGGACTCAAGTCATGCAATGCTTGGAAAAATGGGAGTGTTGCAGTTTTATACAATGCGAGGTTGAAAAACTGCCCAGGAGGAGGATGCTATTGCAAATGGATCATTTGTTCCCACTAAGAACTTAGAAGGAGTTGACATGGGAAACCACTTCCAAATCAGATCATCCTCATCGTCTCGTAATTGCACTCTAGCAAGCTATGGCGAGAGGTTGACCATTCCATGATCTTTCCCTATGCTAGTATGATCTTTGAAGATTATGTCTGTTATAATAAACTTTGTTAGCACTAGTATGCAGATCGGAGGAGGAAGAAGAAGGGTGCACCTTAGAGTCGTTGGAAGAAGACATGTCAAAGAAGAAGTGCATTGGAGGGGGAGATATCTATATTCCATGATTGCTAAAGCTCGCCACATTCATTGGATCCCATTCTTCCCCTTTCATCTCTATCTTCTTGTCCTTAACCCCCATCTTCTTGCTCTCCTACTTCATACTCCCGCCTGGTGATAGTCCTCGTTCAAATAGAGAAATACTTTAGACTCAGTTGCTCTCACAGCCACCAACTGCAGTAGTACTGGTTGGAGCCTCCCAAATTACATCCACCATATCCTTGTTGCTCAACACATCAGACAGAGCAGGGAGAGTGACACAGAGAGAGAGAGAGAGAAGAAGAAAGAGAGAGGGGAGAGAGAGAGAGAGAGAGAGAGAGAGAGAGAGGTTAATTAATATATATATATATATATATATTTATGTCTATATATTTCTATATACAAATATATAGACATAAATAAATAAATAAATAAAAATATATAAATAAATAAATTACTATATATATATAAATTAATTTTTATATATACTATTTATATTTATTGTGTTTCCTTTTAGAGCTATTGGTTGAGTAGAGGTTGTAAGTAAGATTTGGAGAGTGGTAAAAGTTCTCTAAAGGTTGCATCTTCTCATGTATAATGTGAGTAGTTTGGGCGCAAAAATTGTATGTCCTTGAATAATTTGTCTGCTTTTAGAGTCACACCCCAAATCACATGGATGGCACTGAAATAAAACACCATGGCATACCATGGGACAATATTTGTGATGGAACCAAAGCTTTTGTGAATTTTTTATTCTAAGACAGACACAGACACACAGACACACAGACACACACACACATGGCATACCATGGGACAATATTTGTGATGGAATCAAAGCTTTTGTGAATTTTTTGTTCTGAGACACACACGCATGTGAGAGAGAGAGAGAGAGAGAGAGAGAGAGAGAGAGAGAGAGAGAAGAGAACACACGTGCACACACACACACATAGAAATATATGATATAATATTATATATATATATATAAATAGTGATATAATATAATATAATATATATTGAATAAGATATAAGATATTATACTATAATAGAGACAAGAGAGAGAGAGTATAATATTATATATACAAAATAGCATTCTCCCTCCACTCCCTGCAACTAGCGCTCTCCTCCTTCTACCTCCAGCCAATGCTCTCCTCTGTTGTGCAACACATGGCACCCTTTTCCACACAACACATGGCAACGTCTTGCCTCTCTCTCTCTCTCTCTCTCTCTCTCTCTCTCTCCCCTCCCCCCCCCCCCCCCACCCCCCATTGTCAATCAAATTTAGGCACTTGGTGTATGCACGTCTTCAAATCAAACTCTAAACAATGTGGAACGTTTAAATAAAAGTTGTTATGTATGGCTTGAGGCTTGATTGTAGATGGAAGAAATCTCACTCACATCTTATATTACTTATATCACTTATTGCTAATTCGCTTCGAGCCACCACTGGAGTGATGCTCTCTGTACCATCGTCTTTGCCACAAAATAATGCTCTTTGAAGCTGCTTAAAATTGCATTGCTCTAACAATGCATCCTATATTTTCTCTTCTCCCTCATTAATTTTAGCGGGCGATTTGGATGAATTTCATGAGTGAAAGAGAGCTTTCTTGAATGGGATTGGACATTGCAATAGTGATTAACATGATCTCATACATAAAAGCACTTAATCGAAAAGAAACTTCAGCCCCACAAGCACATACAAATCGTCATGAGGGACAAAGGATTTGAATCTCAATACGCATTGGATGCAATAGAGAGGTTGCAATGTGAAGTGTGATCACTAGGTTGCCGCGTTTGGTGAACTTGGCAAGCATCTAAGTGAGGAGCTCTTGATTGGTCACCAGGACTGAGCTACACTCTAACTAACAGAACATTTCCCATCCTCTTGCAAATCCATCTATGCCTATCAGCATTTCCTCGGCCTAATCCCACATCTGGGATCTGAGCTTGATGTAACAACATGGCCTACATGGTGTTGCTTAGCTCAGGATAGGTCCCTCCTCCACGATCAAAGTGCAATCAATTGCACAAGTAGGATGGAGGATGCAAGAACCTAGAACTCAAGAAGTTTGCTAGATTTTTATAAAATGATAGAAGCAAGAGTCGCCCATGCATGTCAACACATGCACACATATGCACACACATAAACATAGACATGCATATGCATAGAGACATATGCATAGCAACACCACATGCGCACATACATAGGGATGCTTTCACTCACATATGTCCAAATTAATCTACATATACACATCTTAAATACATTTTCCATTTTTGAGTGCTTATCTCCCTTCCCTATCGATTTTATGTTCTTGCTCCCATTGGATGATGGCTTTGCCCAAGACATGTTGCATGCAATTGCATAGAAAAGTAACCTTGAAGCCCATGGTTACTACTTGAAGCATTTCAAAAGTCTACTACAGCCATGACGCATAACACGTTAATCTTCCAAGCATTGGAGAGGAATAAAGGTCTCAATAACTATTCCAAAATTTTGCTTCCATTGTTTCTTATGTAGCACCACAATGACATTGATACTAGATTTATGCAACAATGAGAGCACACCTGCAGCTAACAAATTGAAGAGATGGAGGGGAGGGGAGCGGGGCTCTAACCCGTGGTAGACGGGTCATGTTACTCGTCCTTTTGATATAGGCTAGAAGAGAAAAAAGAAAAGAAGAAGAAGAAGAAGATGATCCCAGAATGAAGAGCTGCCTGAGAAATAACTGAGCATGGCTCTCTCTCTCACTTCAGTTGCTCTAGCGAAACGTCCACCACTGCCTGCCCTTCATCAGCCCATCAGTAATGG
This sequence comes from Dipteris shenzhenensis, assembly GCF_047967505.1. Classification (NCBI taxonomy): domain Eukaryota; kingdom Viridiplantae; phylum Streptophyta; class Polypodiopsida; order Gleicheniales; family Dipteridaceae; genus Dipteris; species Dipteris shenzhenensis. Next base: position 42,979,277 of record NC_141602.1, on the reverse strand, counting down.
TCGATGTGCCTCTGCTTCCCGCTTCTTCAACTGTGGCAATGGCTTTCATCGCGGTACGCGACGCATCGTCCTTGATTGTGTCGTCAATCAGACCTACCAAATGGGCGTAATGCAAGGGAGCTTTTCCAGGATTCGACAAGCAGGCGTCATTGCTTGTGTAAGAGCTGAGAGGTGACGCCCAACACAATCCGGCAAATTGGGAAATCGAATTTTCGAAACTTGGTGTCTTTGGAATAGTCGGGGGGATGGCATATAGATTTTAGCTGCGGTTGGAATGACTTAAGTATCGATATCCACTCACGTTATTGGCTAGCAGTGCAGAAGTAGCGCTGGACATGGCACGCGCAGCTCTTGATGGTGGACTTAGCGTGGTAAGCTGTACAAGGAAAGGAAAAGCGAAGTTGTGGAATGATTTGAGCTTTTAGCAATTTATTTAACTCACGTTTATCCTTGCCTCTGTTGCTCACGGCCTGGTATGCTATCGTTGCAACAGCTTGAGGTGACAATGACGACTCCCGGTGCAACAAAGGTTAGCCTCGGTCAGTTTGGGGTTCTTCATCCACGTTTGATTGCATTTTCATCTTTGCGCAACGTGTCTTGCCTATCCAGGTGATTAACAAACTCGTGGAAGAATATCCTTCAGCGCTAATTGGAGTAATTCTCTTTTCTTTACCTTCAATTTTTTTAAATACAACAGAGTCATTCAAAATAATCATGCAACGTGATTGCACGGCACTGGATTAATACAACAGAAGTAATGTATGCATTTCTTTACCCTTCAAATTTTTATTACAACAGACTTAATATATTCATTTCAAAACAACAGAGGTAGGAGAGTAATCTCAATCCCTATCCTGTCAAAACTCAGCTAAGAATAAGAGAATAATGTCCAATCCTCCAAAAGAAATAAAACGGATTACAGCAGAGGAGCTGCAGAGTAGTAGACTCCTGGCATGAAACACAGGTACCAATAAACTATTCTGATGGAGCAAACATGAGTTCTGCTCAGGACAATCAGGATAGCTTGGCTGAATAAAGAGAACTTAAACTGTCCATGCAAAGCGCCACCAAGCATGCGAGAGGAATTTGAACTCAACCTGGTTGTAACCATTGCAAAAGCAAGAGGATCTGACTTGAAACATGAACTAAAGAACCATGAATCGTTGCCTGAAGTTAGCCCCAACTGAACTCGCCACTCTCCCGAAGATTGATGTTGAGACACCTTCCTAAATAAGGTGACAGAAGTGCTAATATACCCTCCATTGTCACAAGGCTGGTTAGAGAGGGTAGGAGAGGCCGGGGGGGAGAGGCAGCAATGGCCAAGCAAGGCGGGGGGGGGGGGGGGGCGGCTAAGCACGACGAACCTCAGCACCACCCCATCTCGAACAGGCTAGGGCTCCTCTGCCCAAAAACCTTTCATGTTTTTCAAAAACGAAATCCAGAATTGTAAGCTGTCCTTTATAGGCATTTACACCATGCAGATGGAATGAGTGTTTAAAAATTGATGGTTCTTTTGATATGTGCACTTTTAATCTATGATTTTGCATACTGTAGGCTGGTACCGTTTTGTCAACAATTGAAGCTGATGGTGCCAAGAATGCGGGAGCGAAGTTTCTCATGAGCCCTGTGGCAGTCAAGGTCTTGCTTTGCAGATAATTATGTTTCTACTTATTTTGCATGATGCATTCCAGCGCTGCACCATTGTCAGTAGTCTTCTTTACTTCGAGAAATGCCTTTTTGTTGGTGCAGGAATTGATAGCAGCACATTGTCATGGGCCTACTCTTTTCATACCTGGGGCAATTACACCAACTGAGGTAGGATTTTTTCTTGTGTTCTTACCACACACTCTGCACTCTTAGGTTTAAGAAGGAAATTGAAAAGGCAATCCCTTGGTCCTGCTGAGCTGTAGCATTAGTTTTAACTTGCTGAAGTTCATTTAACAAAAGTCAAGATTTGAGACTTTTTAAATTGGTGCAGGTGTTTCATGCTTACACCTGCGGGGCCATATTGGTCAAGGTTGGTCTGCATTTTTTTACATGTCACGTTCATGGCCTCTTTTAATTTTGCAAAAGATCAGCGGTCTTTCGGTTTTTATAGAGAGGGATAGAGCAAAATGATAATGATGTCTTTTCATTTCCCCGTAGTACTTGTTATCTCGCAACTTGAATGGGCACCATCCACGTCTTCTTGGGCTGGTCACCTTTGGTCCAAGGCATATTTGTGAAATGGAGACAGGTTCCTCATCTAGAGGCCGAAGTATCTCCTTCCCTTAGAATTGGATGCCCGCACCGTGGCGGAAAGGCAGGGGGAAGGGAGCAAGCAGCAGTTGTCTTAAGTCGGGGAGTGGATAAAGGAGATCACAGTGACTTCTGTGCCTGTGCTGTTGTGCAAGTTTACTCTCAATGCGCCTGTCTAGGACCCCCTGTGTATGTGCCTGTGTGTACAACCATCTTGAGGGGAGTGCTTTGGGCACACTGATCTGGTAGCTGACTAGATTGAGAAAGAGAATCTTGAGCCTTTTTTTGAAGTAGTAATACTAACCCTTTATGTATAGTTCTGGTCATTTAGAAATGGCTCAAGGCTGATTCACACTCTTGATACATGCATGTATAGTTATGAGTTTTGATAAAAGCTGGTGGGAGGACTTTGGAGACCTTGAATTGTATCATAGAAATATGTAGCGCATTTGAGAGGTAGAACTTTTGAGGTGGGAGCTGAAGGAAAGCGTTTGGTAAATTGCTAGAATTAGGTTTGTAGTTATGTTTAGCTATAATTTCTTCATATTTTTCTTCGATTGCAAAAATGACATTGTCTAAATGGAGCTTATAGAAGACCTCTAGACTACGTTGGACTGGCAGGAAGTTGTCCTCAGCCGCCCTTTGTTACTTCTGTAATGAAGGGGAAAATATGCTAAGTTAGTGGGGTTAGCAAAAGGGGTACAATTAGCAGGAGAGCGCTAAATAGGAGGATTTGGGTAAGGACTACTTAAAAGTCCTCAGCCTTCCCCTTTCGGCCTCAATGTGAACTGGACCAACAATGCAGTGGAACTTCTACTTTGACTTGGACTTGCTGATGGAGAAAACCTTTGATTTGATCTGGAATCAGTGCTGGAGAGCCTATCATATCAGAGCTGAAACAGATGTGACACTGCTGTGGTTGTTAAAATAGGTCCGATTACACAGTAAAAGTTGATGACACTTTGCTGATATACCAGCTGAACAGGTCAGAAAAGATGTTTACTCCCAAGAGATCCCCTATGTCCCCCCACCCCAATTTCTACAAGATTTATGAGGCAATGATCAAATTGCAACATGAAAACGCCATGCTAGTCAAAGAGGTCAACCAGCTAAGGACTGCGTAAATGAGCTATGCTAGCAATGGAAAGCAAACTGGGTATGCCAAGGTCAGCAATATGGAACAGAAAATGCTAGAACAAATAGTGCAGGGGGGAGCAAATCAGATCTAGGCCCCACAGATGCCAAAACCACAAGATATCATTAACACATTGACGATTTAGTCAACACTAAGATCGATGAATTAACCTTCACGCTGAAAGAACAGAAGGAGCAGCAAGATAAGGCCCTCAACCTACGAATTGTGGGGGTGGAAGAGAGTGAGAATGAAGATATGGAAAGAGCCCTCACCCATGTCTTTCAAAAAAACAATGCACATCTCAGCAACAAAATGGCAGGATGCCTTTACAGTGGGGAAGAAAGGGGGAAAGCCAAGGCAGATAATTGTTAAGTTTCAGGATATACATTCCTGAAATCACCTCAAGGGGCATCCATTATGGACAAATGAGGGTCTCACAAGGATTCAATACTCCCAGAGGCTCAAGGAACTTGAGGTAATAAAACAGAAGGGGAAGAATGCATACATGAAGGGTGGGAAAGCTGTCATCATAGAAAGAAGCAACAGGGAAGGGAAGCAAACATAGGGACTGGAGGCCCTCAGGATCAAAATATGGAATGCGCGAGGACAGTCCTTGGACACGGCCATCGCAATGGACAAATGAGGGTCTCACAAGGATTCAATACTCCCAGAGGCTCAAGGAACTTGAGGTAATAAAAAAGAAGGGGAATTATGCATACATGAAGGGTGGGAAAGCTGTCATGATAGAAAGAAGCAACAGGGAAGGGAAGCAAACATAGGGACTCGAGGCCCTCAGGATCAAAATATGGAATGCGGGAGGACAGTCCTTGGACACGGCCATCGCACTGGAAGAGGAAATATGAGAAACTGACATACTTATATTTTGGGAGACATGGGAACACAAAAAGGCGCATGGGATAGCATGCTACATCTGCACATCGTGGGAGAAAACAATCAAGGTCATAAAGGGGAATCCACACAAACAGTATATGTGGTTAAAGATAGTGGCAAAAGAAGGAAACATCCACCTGGCAGCATGCTACTTTGCACCTCCACAATCTCCTGTCCACAAACACAACAGCCATATAGGCATTTTGGGGAGGACATTGCCAGGTTTTCTAAAGACCATGCAATTATTTTCGAAGGGGATTTCAATGCACGAACGGGATCAATGCAAGTAGTCATCACAACGGAGGAAAGATACTCCATATGGATGGAAGGAACGAAAAGGACAATAAGAGAAAGGAGGGGCTTGAAAAGGACATCGAAAGACATGGGAGAACTACTCACATGGGGAGACAACTGGTCAACCTATGTGGATGCTTTGGACTGCAGATATGTAATGGCACCTCATTTTTCAAAGGCATAGACTATACATGTAATACCCCTCAAGGTTCAAGCATACTTGATTATGTGGTCATAAGCCCAGATGCAATATACACAATGGAACATTTCAAGATTGAAGAGGAATCCATGGAGTCTGACCACAAAGCAATGTCACTAGCCCTCAAAGGAACAAGGTTTGCTGCAGAAAAACAATGTTAGATGCCTTCTACATGCCAAGCAATGAATGAATGCATATCAGAAATAGTGCACGAAACAGCCCAAAAATGCTTTACAAAAAGCAAAGGGAGGAGCAAAGGCATGCCCTGCAACAATTGGCATGACAAGGAATGCAGAACAGCAAAAAGGCTTTGAAAAAGCAGACATAGTCGGAAAAGAGTTCAAAGCTAGACCATACAGACGGGATGGTAAGAAGCAAGAAAATAGATTTTCTCAAAAGCAAATAACTTGAAAGTTTCAAGGAGCTTAAAAAGAAACCGAAAAAGTGTTTTTAGAAGCTACATGGCAGCAAACATCAAGAGAGGAATGTGTCATGGGAAGACAGTTTTACAATTTATCAAGGACCTCTATGTAAGAGATGCGGAAGAGAAGCTCAACCATGATTTCTCTATAAAAGCAACAAATGACGTCATAACTAAAGAAGATGTGGGGAGAGGTCTAAAGAAGCTAGCAATGGGAAGTTCTAGACACATAAGGGCTAGTGGCTGAGATGTTGACATGGGGAGGAGAGAAGACAAAGGGAATGCTAAGAAGGATTCCCTTCAGAATAGCAGCTTAGCAGGATTGTACCAATCCACAATGGAGGGGACAGCAAGATGGCAAAAAATTACAGCAACAGCCAAGCTGTATGGCACCATTTTTGAACATAACATCAGCAGATGGGTGGAGGCACAAGGAATTAGGGCACCATCCCAAGTAGGATTCCGTCCCAAGCACTCGACAGTAGATCATTTAGTCGCCATAACAGCAGCTACGGAGGGAGACAAGAATAAGAAAGGGGTTGTCTACTGTTGCTTTGTAGACTTCACGAAAGCCTTCGATACAGTTCCATGTAGAAAGCTATGGGAAAGACTAGAGAGGCTCCAACTCCGTCAAGAACTCAGAGAGACCACATACTGACTATACGGGAGGGTTTTGGCTGAGTTAGCGCATCCACTAGTAAATGGATCATTCTCCAGGGGAAGGGTCATCATAAGTAGCGACATAGGGGTCAAGCAAGGCTGTCTCCTCTCGACAACTCTTTTTGGTCTTTTCATTAATGAAATGGAAGAATGTATGAGAATACATAGTAGAGGAGGAGTCCAACTTGCAGGGTATGCCCTACTATTGCCCATTTGCGCAGATGACATAGTGTTCTTCACAAAAGACAAGAGGGACATGGAAGCACACTTAGATGCACTAGGCCAATTATGCAGATACTCGGACATGCAAGTCATCATAGCCAAGACAAAAGTAATGGTAATTGGGACCCAAAATGACAGTTGGAATTCACTTTTAAAGGGGAGCCTGTGGACACAATCACCACATACAAATACCTAGGGCTGGAATTTGAAGATAATTACAAGTGGAATGCATGCATGGAAAGGAGAATTTCGGAAGGTTTGAAAGCTCTATACGCTTTCCAAAATAAGGGCAAGAAAGCACACCTATGGAACTGAAAAATGAGAAAGTTTCAATATACCATGCTTGTGCAAACAATGACCTTCTATGGGTGTCCAGCCTGGGCACCCGGTTTCTCTAGAACTTATTGGAAAAAATAGAGACACTACACAAACACTCTCTCATAGGAGAACTAGGGGTCAAGGTGCACACACCCTTCCCCATCCTACTAGCTGAGATTGGTATGATACTTCTTGAGGGGGAAGTATTATGCCAATACATGGTCTAACTCAACAAGCTTGAGAAGATGAATGTGAACAGGATACCATGCAAAGTCATGGAGGCTACAAAGACCACTAGATGGCACAAAGAAAGCATGAAATGGATGGAGTAATGGCTGCTGATATACCAAAAGATATAAGTGAAATGAGAAATTTAGTAATGCAGAAAATGCTACAGAAACTATGGCAAGACTCGGGGACGAAAATGCAGTTTTTCAATGGGAAATTAATCAGATGGATGGATGTGGTATACAAAAACTACCTCGGGGAGGATATCAATGTTCCAAAGGCATTAAATATGCACAATAAGGACCAGCTCACATGACCTAGAGGTGGAGAGGGGCAACTGGGTTAGAGCCAAGATCCCAAGAGATGTAAAAAATTGCAAACTCTGCACCACAGGGGAGGTAGAAAATGAGCAGCACGTGCTCCTAAAATGTTGAGCCTATGCACACATCAGAGAAAAATATAGTGACACTGGGGACAACCTGAAAACCCATTTGGAACAACCAGCCAAAAAGCTGGGAAGCTACCTAAAGGAGGTTTTGGAACACCGCAACAATGTCCCTGGGCTAGCACACAAGCTAGCCAAGCAATACTCACAACATAGCAAGTTTTTGTAAAGATGGATGTAGAAGTCCACTATTAGTTAAATAGTGGCCTCCAGTCCCATAGTTCCTAAAGGGTCTCAAAGAGGACTTTAATATAATCACATCATATCATCTCTCTCTCTCTCTCTCTCTCTCTCTCTCTCTCTCTCTCTCTCTCTGTGGAACTGTAATGGTACCTTATGGTCAGAACCAGGGAACTTCTCGGAATCCTATACAGGTCACGACATAGTCTTTTACACAAAGACACATCAGAGTCCAGAGCGCCCAATACCAGTTGTCAGCGGGTATACATGGGAGTCTGTCTACAGAGATGAGAGGAGGGATACAAGAGGGGTTCGAGGGCCAAGAGGAGTCGCAGTCCTTTACAGATCCACACTTTTGAGGGCCATCTCAGTGGAGCAGAGAGATCCACACTCAAGGTTTCTCTGGATCCGGATTCGACACATGGATAGCCGGGATTTGTTTATTGCAGTTTGCTACTTCCCCCCCGAGACCTCCCACTTTGCCAGAGATACTCGAGGGGAGGATGAGACATCCCCATTCGCTGCTCTTTACTAGTCCATTGTTAACTTCTCTAGCCATGGGGAAGTCTGTTGGAAAGGTCACCTCCCCATCTGTAAGCCCCCAAATGAGGAGAGCGTGGGGGAGGGAGACCTAGGGCAGAAGATGCCCAGAGAAGAGAAAGGGAGGGGGACTGCCACATGGGCAGCACCTCACACAAAGCAAGAAGGGTACTTGGCAAGTCGTGGAGCTCCTGATGTACAGGGCAGACACGTGGACGTCAGGGACCTGCAGCAGCCTGATTGCGCAGGGATTTCCAGCAAGGACAGACAGCGCAGCAGTACGGAAGGGTACGGTATGCATACGTGGCTGTACGGGGCTGGTGAAGGCCTGGCAGGAGGCAAGGATGCTGCAGCAGGAAGGCGCCTGCATGAAGAAAGATACGGGGCAGATGGCAGAGGCTATGGACAGGAGTACAGCCTGCAATAGGGTCTCCAGCAGCAGCAAAGGGCAGCCTAGCAGCAGCCCAAAAGGGCCTGGGTAGGGCCCTTATATAGGCTGGGCCCTTGCCTTGATTGGAGGGCCAAAAGCCCTAGAAGTGTGGGTCAAAGGGTCCTAGTTTTGTGAGCCCTTAAAGGGCTGGTTGGGCTGAGCCAACCAGGTCGGTTGGGCCAGCCAACCTGGTCTGTCCAGTCGGCCCAGATTGGGACAGACTGGTCGGGTTTTTTGACAGGCCCCTAGGCCTATAAAAGGAGAGGCTTGTGGCCTCATTTCTTATCCAACAGTTCAGCAAAAGCAGGAGCAGATAGGAGCAGGCAGGAGCCACTCCCTTGGGCCTCACACTAGGGGTGAAGGAGAGTTGAAGGTGAGCTGCAGACTGAGTTCCTAGAGGCTGGACCTTGGCTTTCTTCTAGGGCAGCAAGGTGTTGTGATCATCATACCTTCTGGAGCAGCCATTCACAAGCAGGTTGGAGCAGTGGAACAGGGACCTGTGTGCTGCAGACAAAGCTTGGCAGGGGCTGCCCACCTAGGCTGATTCACAGGCAGTAAGGTGGAGAAGAACACACTGGACGGAAAGTCTACAGACGCTCGAGGTGGAGCACGCGGACTCAAGTCTAGAGATAGCCGGCAGATAGGAGGAGGACCTTGTGGTTAGATCAGAGGACCACACCATTGGTGGGACTCTGGATCTATCTCTTTTGTATTGTGGCCATAGTTTTGGACGGAAATATATAAGTTTTGGTGTCTTCTATATCTAGTTGGTTCATTGTCTATTGATGAGTCTGCACATCTATGTGATGCACATTAAGTAAAGAAGTTTGTGATTTCACATCCCACACGCACACTGTGTGAGCTCCTGGGCATTACTATAAGTCTTCCGCTGTGTGTACCCTTTGTTGGGTATTTTCTAACAAAGTCCTCCTAGTTGGGGACTTCAATGTGAGGACAGGGGCTCGTCAGGCACCACTTCTTGACTTCAGGGATGATTCCACTCTACTGCCAGACATTGACCTTGAGGAGGTAGGTATGCTACGAGTTTCAGCTGACAGACGAGGACCGCTCACATTTGATGGGCAGGCACTTTTAGACCTCGGCAGGATGCATTTTTATTATCTATAATGGTCTTGGAAGATGGCCCGCATCAGGTGGCTTCACTTGCTTTCCGCATAGGGGAGGTTGCAATGTTGTGGACTACATCATGGGATCCCCTACCTTCACATCTTACATCATTGACTTTACTGTGGCACCTCTCTGTTGGAATACTGAAAGGAAAGCAAAGAGTGGACACAAACTCAGAATACTTGCTTTACTTGCTTGTAGAATGAAGAAGAGTGAGGTCCTTAAGTAGGCACCTCATACATGCTCACTGACATCACTGATGACTTCAGAGCTCCACAATCATCTCCTCAATCTGCTCCTAGATTCTCTCAATCATCCTATGTGGCTCTTCCACCACCTAACTGTGCTTGTGGGCACCTAACTGTGCCTCTAGCACTCACACATAGAAACCAAGGTGTGCCTGAGGCATACACCTTGAGATATCCCATCAAACCCCCCCTCAAGGAAATGCCTCAGGCTATGTCAAGGATACATCTAGTCTCATAGTTTCTCATGCCATCTCATGGTGGTCAAGGATTAATCTATGGCTAGGTTCTCATGCTAGCAAGGGTTCCCTTGGGTGTAAGGTAAACAGAAAGGGATACAAACAGACCTTCCAATGGTTATCTCCCCTGCATGTACATGCACACAATGTCTGCAGGAGGTACCATGGAACAAAACATACACATGGCCTACATCATAAGGTGACCAGAGGTGTTTACAAAACACACAAAACACAATAGTTTATTTTCATTCATTTTGGAGGACTATCCAGGCTGAGTACCTTGACATAAAAGAGAGATCTGGAGCATACATAGAGATGAGTTTAAAATGCATAATCTTCAAAGGATGCCTCATCTTGTGGAGGCTCATTAACTGTAAGTAGATTTGCATTTTCTGTCTTTGCTTTGGCTCTGCAAAACTTCTCACTATGGTTGTTTTTGCCACAGTGCTTGCATGGATTAACTTTGAAGCAGTCCTTTGAAAGGTGATTTGTCTTTCCATAGTGATTGCAAGGAGTATACTTGCCCTTCTGGAATTTCATAACATAAGCAGTGTCATTGCCTTTCCTTAACTCCATATGCCTTTCTTCTTCTTGGAGAGCTGAGATAATGCCTTCAAGGTTAGGATTGGGAAGATTCTTCAAAGTGCTAACAATGTGATCAAAACTTTCAGGCATACTTTTAAGTAACACTGCCATAGCATCAGGAGTGATAGGAGAGTTGATAGAAGCTAACTGAGTCATAAGACTCCGCATATAGTTGACATGAGCAGCTAAAGTAGTATCACTTGCCATCTTTAATTCAAAGAAAGAGATTTTAAGTGATAGTTTAGATATGTGAGAGCTTGCACCAAAAATCAAGTCTAGCTTCTGCCAAGCTTCCGAAGGAGACTCCAAGTCAGAGATATGATGTATGTAATCATCACCCAAAGCTAAAGCAATTATATCATATGCTTTTTCTTCTCTTGCTGGATCCCTTGCCGGTCGTGTTGGAGTTGAAGATTGCCCAGCATTGGAGGCCGTAGAAGAAGCGGTAGGAGTAGGTTTGACAAGTCCCCATAAGTTCTCCCGCATCAATGCAAATTTCACCTTCATTTGCCAAGTATGGAAGCCCTTTCCATTGAACTTCTCAAGATTATATAAGGTAGCCATGAGAGGGTCTAACCCAGATATTGGGCAGTGTCTATCTCTCTTACAAGGCAAAAATATAACTGAAATACTTCCAAAGTATGAGCAATAGTAGTGACTAGATTTCAAACAATGATGCTTCCTTTTACATGCTTCATAGAAGTGGGTGAAATAAACACTTTCCAATCAAAACCAGGTCTAGCAAGTCAAAACAAAACTGAATCCAAACTTGTACTGAAGTTATTGAAAGCTTCAAAAAAACCAGAAATGCTAGAGTAGCATTTTATGTAGCATCATCTTCAAAAACTTGTCCAAAACTGTCAAAACTGAAAAGCTGAACTTGGAGGGCTTGTAGCTCACTCTTCAAAGCAAGGAAAAGAAGGCTTTCTGAAGCAAAAGAAAGCTCATATACCAGAGAAGGTTTAGCACAGAGGTTGGACGAAATGGTGCGCACTTTTGCCCGGGAGAGTTGCTACAGGCTGAAACTGAGTTTTGACGATTTCTCCCTCGTTACTGAACCAAATGACCTGAAAAATGGCTCAAAATCTTCGTCTTGAGGTCGCCCATCTACTCCTAAGAGGGCTCAGGGAATGGCGGAGCAGGCAGGGAGTATTGAGCAACAGAAGAAATTCGCTGTTTGGAGAATGGCAGCCACCACAGACGTTTTTTTTTCAATTGCTTGTAGGTGGAAGTTCGCCCATACTAGAGGAGTTTCCAGCTCAGAGGGTTTGGGCAATGGCCGTTTCTAGATGGAGAACCAAGCTCTCAAAGATTTTGGGAAGAAAGAGGAAAATGGAGAAGAAGAAGATGATGATGTGGCAGAAATGGGCTCAAGGGGGATCAAAGGGCTCTGATACCATGTTGGAATACTGTAAGGAAAGCAAAGAGTGGACACAAACTCAGAATACTTGCTTTACTTGCTTGTAGAATGAAGAAGAGTGAGGTCCTTAAGTAGGCACCTCATACATGCTCACTGACATCACTGATGACTTCAGAGCTCCACAATCATCTCCTCAATCTGCTCCTAGATTCTCTCAATCATCCTATGTGGCTCTTCCACCACCTAACTGTGCTTGTGGGCACCTAATTGTGCCTCTAGCACTCACACATAGAAACCAAGGTGTGCCTGAGGCATACACCTTGAGATATCCCATCACTCTCCCTCTAGGGGTTGATCACACCTATCTTTTCTTTAGCATTTCTACCCCCCGCCGCACAGCACTTTCTACCCCGTTTAGTTCTCACTCCACCTACCATGATATATGCTTTGATTGCGATCACTCACCCACTTACTCTGGCCGTCTGTACATATTTCTCGCATACATTGACTTTATACTCCTATTAGAGAATCGCGCTGCCGTAGTCACTCGCTCATGGCACGAGGTTGCTCTTCACGTCTTCCCCCATACCACCCGCCCACCACCACCTGGGACCATACCTTGTAATAGCTTGTACGATGATGAGTGTAAGGCTTTACACCGTGGGCTCAGATTTGAAACAAAAAACAGCCTTCCGGGTGAACCAGAGACGCTACGTGAGTACCATTGTCTGGTACGCAGGAAGAAATTGGACTTCGTGCGTCGGAACGAGGGGAGCTATTGAACATTCTGTTCAGTAACAACTCTAAGGACTTATGGCGGAGATTTCTAGAGGGACGATCCCCCCCACCACTCACTGACACTCAGGTGTGGACTGATTATGCACGCATGCTCTATGATACTCGAAATCACCCAGCCCCTAACCTATTACATATGCCACGCCCCATGTCTTGCACCCTCTTCACCCTCTTCACCAGGGGGGGTAAAGGATGCCGTAATGAAACTTCATAATGGCCGAGCGAAGGATCATGAGGGACTATGCACTGAGTTCATTGCATATGGGATTAACCTCCTAGTCCTGATCTCAGCCAAGCTATTTAATGAGGCTGTCTACTTGGGGTTCCCATGCATTTGGACCATCAACACTATCTCACCCATCCACAAGGCAGGGGATCCCATGAACCCGGAGAACTACATGACCATTATCATTGGACATGTCATGTCCAAGATTTATGCATCAGTACTTGATTCCAAGGTCAGCAGATTTGCGGAGTGTCGAGGACTCAGAGCAGTGGGGCAGGCCGGTTTCAGGCGGGATCATGGGACCATGGACCATATTCTTGCGCTTAGATGTATCATCGAGGAGGCGAGGGTACGGAAGCAGAGGGTATGAGACACCGTTCCGAGAGCCCGCCGCATACGACACCTACAGGATTTGGGTTACGACCAGGAGATCATTTGGGCTGTCATGGCACTTTATGAGCGAGTTTCAGGCAGAGTCCGGACAGGATCTGGATGGACAAACAAGGTCATGAGCACTATAGGGGACGAGCTCGAGACAGTGATGCAGGCACATGGTGGGGTAGGTTGCTCCCTTGTGAGCATGCTGATCCAGATATTACTTTACGCAGATGATGTGGCTCTCTTGTCCTCTTCAGCAGAGGGGCTCCAGAGACACCTTGACACACTACAGTCTTTTGTGAGTCTCATGATTTGAAGGTCAACTTGGGTAAAACCAAGGTTATGATCTTCAATACATCTCGAGCGGTCATGCGAGATGAGCATTTCACATTTGATGGGTCCCCTGTTGAGATAGTTTCATCATACACTTACCTTGGGGTCGTATTTTTCGGACCCATCTTCACCATGAGACCCGCGATGCGTGCACGCCTGAGCAGAGGATATGCTTCATTGGCTAGGCTAGAGAGACAGTGCTTCCGCTCTCACTTTTAGGATCCAGGGACCCAAGGGTTGCTCTTTGACTCCTTGGTCCACCCAGCAGGGATGTATGGCAGTCCATGCTGGGGGACCAGACTTGTCGGAGACAGAGTGGGCCAGGGTGGAGCGGCTACAAGTTCTCATGTTATCATGGATGATCCGTGGTAAGCCATCTGTTCCTCACCAGATCATTCAGGCGGAGTTTGGGTCACCCCCATTACAGCTAGATGCTGCATTTCAGGTCATCACGTATCTGTACCGAGTCGGGGAGTATGGGGATTACACATCCGGGCGTAGCAAGAAACCATGGCTAGCAGCTAAAATGCACGGAAAACTTCCCAGACTGATGCAAAACCTTCTTGCTGGACTAGGCGTCCGAGGACAAAGGATGCGGGTCTACTAATGCTGTGTCCATGGGTCCTGCGTACACTGAATCTGCTGCGTCTAGCTGCAGGCCATGAATTACGACTGCTGCAGCCTGAAATTGATGACGATTGGATGGATCCTTGCCCCGAACTGTAGGTGAAATAGCCAAGTATGGGAACTAGAACTACGTGGCTACCTGTTGGGAGAGAAGGATTGGTTCCGAAATTGAGTGACTGAAATAGGAGGTTGAGGCTCTTTATATAGCCTTGATCTGGCTCGGCTGGGTTTGACAGCTAACTGACCGGGTCAGGCCGACCTGGTTGGTCGGTTGACTGCCCTGGTCCGCTGACCAGATCTAGTCGGACTGAAGGGGTCCTGTATGCGACTATCTTGCCTTGCTCTTGGCCTTTGAGTGTCCTCCTTCTGCTGTTGTTATGCCCTTTTTTGGATGGAGGTTGGTTGCCTGTGATCTGCCCTTGTTTGACTATTGTTTTACTCTTTCTTGTGATCTGAGCTTGGCCAGCTAGTGCGTCATCACACAGCTGACATAGGGGTGCTTGTGACATTCCCTCTTGCTTATCTTTTCGTTAGCTGTAGAAACTGAGGGACTGAACTAATCCTCTAACCCTATGTGACCCTTGTGACCTCCTAACTTTTGGTTGAAACTTGACTATCCTTCCAAAGAAATGGGGAATGATAGTCTAGCACTGGTACTGAGTTGGCACTCATCCAAAGCACCGAGGAACCAATGCTCTACTATGATAACATGGTGGCTCAATAAAAACTCTGGAGAACCAGTATTGCCACCGCCGACTGGAAGTTGAATTGCTGCGTCCAATCATCCCACCATGTGACCCCTGCTAGGCAACCAAATCTGAATGCCAAGAAACTCTAGAATACTCAAATGCACTCTTGGAAATTGCTGCTGAGATAGAAAGCTGGACTACACTTGCCTCCTCTGCTGGAGTGATAACTGTTGAGGTAACAACTCTACCACCCTCTTGGAATCTGGAACTATGGATGTCTCTCTAAGAAACGGAGAGAGAATTGGAACTGCGGATGCATCCCAAAAGAGCTGAGAAGTGATTGGCACTATGCAGTGCACCTTTAAGGGATAGACTGCACTGGATGCTGCCCGAAGGAATGGAGGAGCTTTTGAGTACCCCTCTAAGGAATCCACTGAATGGGATGCTGCTTGAAGGGATCACGTTTGGAACTGCTGATGAACACCTCAAATAAGTAGCTGACTTGGATGCACTTTGAAACAACTTAGAGATCGAAGGAATAGATGTTCCTTGGAACAATGATGAACTAACTAGAGCTGAGGACGCCTCTCAGAGAAATGGAGAGGGGGACAAAATTGATGAGCACACCTCCAATGAATCGAGAACTGCTACCAACACCAAGGGAATTGATGGTGTGGACATTGGTCACTGCTACTGCTAATGGCTTGGCATCTGTTGAAGAGGAGATTGCATGACTGACCTCACAAAGTGAAGAAGCATTGTTAACCTCTGTACTGAATGATATTGTAATTGTTGCCTCCCTATAGAGTTGAGGAAGGAGAATTATGAGGACATTGTTTGAATATCCTCATGGATTGTCAAGGAATCATCAACCTCAGTCCTGTTGAGTGCTACAACAGCTACTTTCTTTGCGAGCGTACTCCCTCTTGCTAGGCCTGAAATAGGTCTAGTAGACTCTTGCAATGTCCCCTCCTATTGAGATTGAAGCCCAGTGGGATTGGAAACTGAGCCCACAAGTCCTGAAAACTCATGTTGAGAAGGTGAAATGTGAGTTGTACTGTAGAAAATTGATGTAGCTGATAGAAAGGTCTGATGGGTGGAAGACCCAACAGAACAGTCTGCTGAAACTGGGCTGTCCCCTTGGGTGGAATCCCCAAGAGAACTAACTGTGTGAACTAGATGATCTCCTCGGGTGGTAGACCCAAGGGACTCATCTTATGTGACTGCTGATGGGATTGAGATGACTGCAAGGATAGAAGACCCGTCATGAATGATGGTGAACACCGCGTGATCCTAAAGGAAACTGATGTGGCTAACTGAGATCCCCAAGTGGAAGACCAATAGGAACTAGCTGGACATGATGAAGAGGCCAGACAATTGGAAGACCCATCCAAACTAACTACAAAGACTTGATGATCCCCTCGGTTGGGAGCCCCAAAATGAACTGTTGAAACTGGATGATCCCCATCGGTGGTGGTAGACCCAAGTGAATGTTGACTGAGTTGAGATGTCCCCAGGGATGGAAGACCCCTAAGAGCTAAATGGAGAAATTGCAAGACCTCCTTTGGTGGGAGACCCAAGAGACTCCAGTGAATGGATTGCTGCAGGATAATCCACTGAACAATGCTCTGAGATGGAAGACTCCTGAGTGGATGAAGGATTGCATGTGAATGGAGCCTGCGGGTACTACGGAAGTATGGTCCACTACTCTGTGCCTTAGGGTGTCGATGATGCCCTTTGATTATGCAAGGAACTGCTTGTGCTCAAGGAGACAATTCTACTTCTTGAACGCTAGCATGAGAGCTGCAATGCTGGATGGGCCCGTGGTGGAAGACTAGACCCATCAACTATTGTGACAATGACTGCCAGAGAGAGAAATATGTTCCCTCCTTGTTTTGTCGCAAGGTGTAATTGCATACAGGTGAAGATGGGAGCCGACCCGATAAGCAAGAAGGAAGGGAGGGAAAGGCTAATGGAGTACGGCTCCGGGGTACTGAAAGATCTTGACCATGCTCCATCTCTGCCACGGTGATTGGTGCAGGCTTTGAGATCGGTGAAGAGTACTCAAGTTTCACTGTACCTGCCAGGGCTCCCTCGAACCTTCTTCAGATCCATCTCTGTTATTGTGAATCGTGATTGCTGCAGCTGCAGGCTTCAAGATCCATGAAGAATGCTCAAGTCTCTCTGTACCTACCATGACTCCCTCGAACCTTCTTCAAATCTGAAGGAACTATGGTGCTTTGATACCAATGTAACAATATGGTGCTTTGATACCAATGTGACAATCGGGGACTTACTGCCATGCCATGCCCGGACGTCCAATGGGGCATGCGAGACTATCTACTGCTCCGTGTGGTAGCGAACTGAATGTGTGTACATGAAGGTGTGCCAAAGGACTCAATCATGAAGGTATGATGTATAAATGCAGGCGAAAACGCCCTAACTACTGTCTGTACATGAGTGCCAAATGGCGTACAAAATAGATAACATCACTGCTGTTACATCACTGCAAAAATCAGCGGAAAACAACTCTATCTGATGCGGAACGTTCCTGCTGGACTAGGTGACTTAGGGCGTAGGATGCAGGTCTACTAATGCTGCGTCCATGGATTCTGGGTACACTGTATCTGCTGCAAGAAATGAACTACTGCAGCAGCCTGGAATTAATGACGATTGAATGGATCCCTGTCCCGTACTGTAGGTGAAATGGCCAAGTATGGGAGCTGGAACTGTGTGGCTGCATGCTGGGAGAACTGGAGAAGAACTGGCCCCAAAACTGAGGGACTGAAATGGGGGGACTGATGCCTGTTATATAGCCTTGATCTGGCGTGACTGGGTCTGACAGGCCCGACTGGGTCAGACAGTTGACCGACCAGGCAGCCAGTTGACCAACCAAGTCAGGCCAACATGGCTGGTCGGTTGACTGCCCTGGTTTGATCAGATCTGGTCGGGCTGAAGGGCCCCTGTATGGCGACTGTGTTGCTCTGCTCTCGGCCTCCGCCTCCTGCTGCTGCTGTTCTTCCCTCCTGATGATGGAGGTTGGTTGCCTGTGATCTGCCCTTGTTTGGCTGCTGTTTTACTCTTTCTGGTGGTCTGAGCTTGGAGAGCCAGGGTGTCACCATGCAATTGACATAGGGTCTGTCTCAACGGCAAATATTTAGTTGCTTATCAAAACTATATGGCAAGCAATGTCATGACATCAAAGAGGGCACTTGACCAGCAGCTCACATGGAGGCTATTAAGTTGCCACTTGAGCTTGAGTGTACCATTTCTTTTCTCTACTTGACTTCACCTCGATTGTACTTGTGGGACACCTGTGTGTGTTAGTTGGGGACTTATTCTGTAGGTACCTAGGCACACATTGGCACCCTTCTGGCATTGATAGGGTATCATGGCACCAGGACTATGTGATGTGATGTGGTTTTAGAGAGTTTTCGTCAATGTTGTGGCGTGCCGATATTGCAATAAATTCTTTCTATCTTAAGTGGTGCGTTGCCCTATCAACTAGATGGTCTAAGGCTTAAGCAATTTTTTTCTTGGATGATCATTTGGAGAGACTAAAATGAAATTGTATAGTTTTCACAAGAAGGTGTAGCTTGAATTAAGAGAATGTGGACTACTTTTTGATAAGCCTTCTCCTTTAAAGCTAGCCTTTGTCACGGCTGAGTTTGCCCTTCACCTCCAAAGTGCCGATAGAAGCTCAATACGAAGACCGTTGTATAAAACAGATGCTCAAGTATTTGTGGGTGTGTGGATTTGTATGTGTGAGAGCATATGTTTATACTAGGGTATACACCCACTTTTGGGCGTCGATGACGTTAGTGGGGATGCCATAGTAGCTAGTCCTTGCTATGCGTGATGGAGTTTATGGTTTTCAACCTTATGAGTGAGATTGAAACTGCACTATGTGATGTGGTTTTAGAGGATAGTCTGAGCATGTTCCTGGATTCATCTAGACATATATAGGGATGATGAATGTGGTTTTGGGCCCTGGGGGCATTAGCCTTGTTACTATGCTCCCAAAGGTGTCAAGGACAAGCCCATGGTCCATAAGTTTAAAGGTGCACTTGAGTCTCGAAGTCTTGATGAACTAGAGGATGGCTTACAAAGCACAAAGACTACTTCCATTTCTATCCCAAGGGTGACAAGGATTGGATTATGTGTGTTGGTATGCATTTGCAAGATCATGCCCACTACACTTGGTGGCGCTACATGTGGGATTCAACAAACAGACCTACTACATGGGATGGGTTCAAAAACCTCTGGTTGACTGCTTTCATTTTCCCACTCATCTTGGAGCAATACTTGGTGATTTTTATGCATTATTCCAGGTTGACATGGTCTAGGGCTATATATAGTAGTTGTGGAGACTCCCCCTCTTTGTGCATGAATTGCTGCAATTTATCCTCAAACCATCGAGCGAGCTGCGAATCGTGGTGAGGTTTTTGAACCATGATATACAGGTAGATCCACTTGGCGGTTGCACATGGGAATGGTCTTGTTTCTCACACCCCAAAACGGTGATATGGAAGGTGTCTTGATTGGGAAAGTGCATGTCAAATCACAGAGATTCAAGACCTCATCACATAGGCATGTAGTGATGTTGACTAGCCCCTTCATCTACATGTATAGGGCTATGATTGCCCAAATGCATCAGTGGGGAATTCCTAGGGCATGCAAAAGGATGGTTCAAGAGGGCTCAAGAAATAAAGTGTAAATCCAAATCCTTTAAAAATCAACAAAGAAATTGTGTCTCTGATGCTTTTCCTCAATGATAGCTTAAATGTGAAGATGTGCGCAAGGGTGGAATGATCTGATCCAAACCTGAGCTTGTCGACTCTTTACATACTCACTAAGGAAGATCTTTGTTGTCATTTGACTGATCTTAATCGTCAAATGACTCATTGAAGAGCTCAACGGTGCTCCATGATTCTCTGACATGCATGAGAAACTAAAATACGATCATGATGATTTCTTACTTTTCCCATGTTCAACTACTTTGAGCTCATGGTCCATGCTCCTCAGTAGCTTCCCCACCCCCCACCTTCTCTCTGCCTCTCCCTCTCCCTCTTCCTCTCCCCCTCCCCCTCCCTCCTCTCTCCTTCTCTTGCATATTCTCTTCCTCCTTCCCTCTCTTACCTCCCATCCCCACCCTTTTGATTTCTTCCGCTCCCTCTCTTAAGTTGGCCTTAGAGCTGTTCTCCTAGGCTCTGTACACCCCCATAGCTTTCTTTAACATGTATCCCACCCTTCTCCAAATGTGTCCTACTCCACTCTCTTACAGCAGTATCATAGCTGTTTCCTAGGCTCTGTACACCGCTCTTCAATTTTTCTCAAATAGTCTCACCCAACCTGCTCTCATTCCCCCCTTTCAGCTTGCTCCACTTCACTTTGTAGGCAATTAGGATCTTAGAGGCAGACATCAACACCGACAATAGTCTGATGTGGTGGGGGATTGGAGGTGATGAGCAGCAGAGCACGACTTTAGAGAATCTTCCTGGAAGGCTCATTTATTTTGAGCTGTAGTTGCTACATCAACCTCACCTCCACTTAGCTGCTCAGTTCTTAGTACTCAACCTCACGCAGCTGCTCATTCACTCGGCCGTCCATTTGCGTTGTTCACATCCACGCTACTGTACAGTCCAAATTATATCCATGCTAGCCATGCTACTGAAGCTAGCTGGAACTGGCAGAGCAAAGTGAACCACAATTTTGATGCTGATTACTTCTGCATCCCCACTAATACTGGACCAGTATTTGGCTGCAATATCTAAAACAGGCATCATCAATGAATATACTCAACCATTTTGGAGATTTCCTCCTCCTCCAAATTTGTTTCAAGGAAGGCAGATTAATGTGCACCATTAAAAGGGTTTCATCCTCATTTGGCATACAACTGGAGACCCAACGCCTTAGATGATTGAGCGAGTTGCAAGGCTTGCTGAGCTTTTTGAGCCCAAGTTTGCTAGCAAGGAAAGGCCAAACATGAGCAGCACTATGGGAGCACACTAGATGCTAAAAGGAAGCCGGGTTCAGTGGCATGACAAGAAGGCTGCAACAGCCCCTTATCTAAGTATTCGAGATATAGGCCCTGCTTGGGGCTGGAGAAAACCGACCAGCAGGGGGTCGGCCCCCTGCTTGCAGCACCAACTTGTAGGCTGCCTCCACTGACCTGGTTGGCTGGCTTGGGCCAGCCCTATAATTGGGCCCATGTGCCCAGCACATGGGCTGCTGATGCAGACCCTAGGCGCCGCCATTTCCAGCTCCATATGCTGCGTAGAAGGGCTGCGCCCCTCTCCTTTGCTACGCGGGTTTCCAGCCTGGTAGGTCTTCTGCTCCCCTACCCCCCTACAATCCCTTGCCCCCTTGTCCCCTCAAAACGGGGGCTCACAGGTGGGGTAGTGACTTTTCTAACACCCCCTCTCAATGACACAGCTGTGGGCCAATCCCCATGCATCGAATGAGGTGTTCCATCTGCTCTCTGGGAAGCGCCTTCGTGAAGACATCTGAGATGTTGTCTTTGGTCGGCGGGTTGTATATCAACTCTATGACTTCTTTGTCAATGAGTTCTCGAACAAAGTGGTAGTGGACCTCGATGTGCTTCGTTCGTGCGTGAAACACGGGGTTGTTGGTGATTGCTATGTAACTTTGGTTGTCACACATAACCACAGTCGCATCTTCTTGGGCCACATGCATGTCCTCCAAGATCCACCTGAGCCACAATGCTTCACATGCCGCTGTACGGGCAGCCTTGTACTCCGTCTCTATAGATGACAGGGCGACAATAGGTTGTTACTTACTCAGCCATGACACAACTCCAGATGAGAGTAATAAACAATATCCAGAGGTTGATCTCCGGGTATCAATGTCACCTGCCCAATCACTATCACAGAAACCTCCCAACTCAATGCCTCTGGTATAAGTGATGCCGTAGGTGCAGGTACCCTTCAAGTACCTAAGCACCCTCATACCTGCATCCCAATGAGCCTTCTTGGGTGTGGCGGAGAACTGACAGAGTAATCCAACTGCGTAGGAAATCGCTGGTCGAGTATTGGTGAGGTAAAGCAAACTCTCCACCAAGCGTCAATATAGTGATGAATCAACCGCCTGAGATGGATCACGCACACTCAGCTTCAGACCAGTTTCCATGGGAGTCACTGTTGCTTTGCAATTTTCCATCTCAAAGCATTTGAGCAGTTCCCTGCAATATTTCTCCTGTGAAATAAAGATACTGCTCTTTCCCTGCTTCACCTCAATCCCAAGAAAGAAGTGAAGTATGCCTAAGTCAGTCATCTCGAACTCCTCCATGAGAAGTATCCTGACCTGAGCAATCTTCTTTGTATGATCCTCAGTAATGATGAGGTCATCCACATATAGAATCAATACCAGCCGCAAATCCCCCTCTGTGTCGAGATAAAGATTTGCCTCTGATGGACTCCGCTGAAGCCCGATCTTCTGAAAGAAAACATCTATCTGCTGGTACCAAGCTTTGGGGGCCTGTTTCAGCCCGTATAAGGCCTTCTTCAGTTTGCAGATTTTTGATGGGGATCTTGGAATCTGAAATTCTGGTGGCTGTGCCACATATACCTCCTCCTCTAGGTTACCATTAAAAAATGCAGACTTGACGTCCATCTGAAAAATAGGCCAACTGTGATGAGCAGTCACCATCCTAGCCGTGGGGACGAAGGTCTTGTCGAAGTCAAGTCCTTCTGACTGTGCATAGCCTTTCACCACCAATCTTGCTTTGTACTTGTCCAAGCTCCCATCTGACTTGAACTTAAGCTTGTACACCCATTTAGTCCTGATGACCTTCCGCTTGGTTGGTTTGGGCACTAAATTCCAGGTGTCATATTTCAAAATGGCATCCATCTTTGTCTGCATGGTTTCGTGCCATTCTGGAATATCCTTTGTCTTTTGCAAGGAACGGGGCTCCGCAAGCTGCTGAGCCACCAAAGCGTAGTTCACAAAGGGAGTCTAAAACCATTTCTAATCATCTCTCAAACAGCTCTCTCTCTCTCTCTCTCTCTCTCACTTCCTCTCTCTTGCTGCTGCCGATGATGATGAGGATATTGATGAGGATGCTGAGACTGATATATAGTCGACCATCGACATGACTATGTTGTACTTAGGACTTAGTACCGCCATTCTGCATTTTTGCATTTTGCATTGGTATGGACGCTCGTTTAGTAGCTCCACTACCACAGCTTGTTGTATCAAGATTTTCAGAGTCTCATAGACCCATCGGTCTTCCGAAGACTTTAATAAACTTTCTTTTTTTTCTCTGCAAAACATTAGGACCCAGGACAACATGTCGGGCTGGACCCCCCCGAAGGTCTTTATTCTTGAAAGAGAATCTGAATACAAATTTTAGCGTAGAGTTGTGTAACAAGATTCAAAACATGAATTGTTTTACAAAGAGCTCAAGCTCATTCATTTGGCAAGTTGCCACTTGTCTAATTTCTAGCCTAATTCTAATATCATGTCCATGAGTAAGGTCTTCTGGGGTCTTCTTAGCACTTGGTCACTTAAATAGCTCCTGATTGCTCGTGGGGCTCCGCAATGCCCAAGTCTAGAACCTTTCTTATACTTGCAACAATTAAATAAAGCGCATAACCATGGCACCCATTAATTGTTAGCGCTTTGCATACGAAAAATAAACTGTGGACTAATCCTAGTCACTGTGGGCATCCCCACTGAACACGTGCACAAAACATATAAATAGATTCTTGGGTTAACCGAGATTAATCCCTCTTGATAAATAATTAAAGGCTTGATTATTCATCAAAGCACTTTAATTAATGCCGAGTCTCTCCAACCGAAGTTGGCACATCTTGGTTAATTAAACCAAGTCTTCCTAACCGAAGTTAGGTTCTTTGACCGAAGTTAATTCTTTGACCATAAAAGGGACTCTTTGACCATAATTAACACAAATGGAAAACTCTTTAATTATGATCAAATAAATGGTCAACTCAATACTTTGACTTAGGATATTTACAGCTTGGTGACATCCCCTCGGCTTCTATTCAGTTGACCTCAACTAAAAAACTTCCTTGTAAACATCCAAAAGTTGTGGATGATCGGACAACATGTCTTCATCCATCCACTTGGCATTCAATGCCGAATAGTTCTTGAATTTTACAAGAAATCTGTAAAATTCCTTGCCATGAGGCCCTTTGCATACCGTATGATACACAATCTGTTCTGGCTGAAGGATTTCCTCCAGCTCTTCCACCTCTGGTGGATCTTCCATTATTGGTTCTGAAGGCTCGGGTCCCTGGAATTTCTTGAGAAGACTAATATGAAAAGCATTGTGAATTTTCCAATGCTCTGGTCTGAAGGCTACCTCATTTATCTCTTTTGTAACCTGAAAAGGTCCATAGTACCAGGGAGATAGCTTAACATAAAATTTTTCTTTACCCTTGAGCTTCTTGAGCCTTGCTTTCTCAAACTTTAGGAGTACCCAGTCTCCTTCTTTGAGATGCATCTGCCTTTTGTGCTTATTTGCAGCCTTCTTGTGCTTTTTTTGAGATCTTTCAATGGCTGTCCGAACTGGCTGAAAGTTGTTTCAAGGTCTCTTACATACTCATCAGCTGCAAATATCTCATCTCTGGTCCTGAGTATGGGTGGAAGAATCACCTTCCCATAAATGACCTCAAATGGAGCTTTTCCAGTGGAGCTGTGAACTGTATTATTATAAGCAAACTCCACTAGTGGGAGATACTTTTCCCAATCTGATTTCTGCTCAGCCACGCAGCATTTCAGCAGATCCAAAACTGTTGAATTTGCCACTTCACTCTGACCATCTGTTTAGGGATGAAAAGAAGAGTAAAAATTCAGTTTTGTCCCCATATTATCAAATAAAGCTCTCCAAAATAAACTAGTCATCTTGGGGTCTCGATCATTGACAATGGATTTAGGCATACCATGATGCTTGAAAATCTGTGCAAAAAAGAGCTTGGCCATGTGATCAGCCTTTATGGTTTTGCGCACTGGAATAAAATGGGCTTGCTTACTGAATCTATCAATAATAGTCCATATTCCATCATTCCCAGCCTGTGACCGTGGCAAGTCAAAGATAAAATCCATTGCAATACTTTCCCATGGTGCTTGAGGCACGGGAAGAGGCATCAATAAACCAGGTGTCTTATGTCTATCATACTTGACTTTCTGACAAGTAAGGCATTTTGTGACAAACTGATGTATGTCCTTGCGCATACCCGGCCAATAAAAATACCTCTCAATAGCTTGGATTGTGGCTGCAATCCCTCGGTGTCCTGCATACGGAGGTGCATGGAAGGCCCTGTATGAGGGTGAATGTGTGTATGAACATATGACCAGGCATGGATACGACGGTAACAAAGTGTGGAAGCCTTGAATATGCACGGGCTGTCTTTGACAACATAGTCTCTCGGAATCTGTACTCTTGGAACATTATAATCACTGCCTGTTCCCAGCATGAGCATGGCAACAAGGCTCTGCAACTGTTTCATCAAATGCGGGCCAAAGGCGTTGAGCCAGACAAGATCACCTTCATCAGCGTCTTGGATGCTTGTGCTAGTATGGCAGCCTTAGAAGAGGCTCGAGATATTCATAGTCATATTGTTGGCGCTGGATGGGAATCAGAAATTGTCATGGGGACAGTGCTCGTCACTATGTATGGCAAGTGTGGCAGCTTGGACGATTCAAGGGCTGTGTTTGCAGAAATGCCCCTTCATCAGCCACTCTATTTCTTGCTCCCGGAGTATCGACAATCTGAAAATGATACATTGACAGCATGTTTGCCCATTTCATATGCTTTTTAGAGAGCTTAGTCTGTGATAAGAAATATCTTAGACTTTGGTGATCAGTTTTGATAGTAAAATCTGCACGCAAAAGATAATGCTTCCATGTATTCATAGCATGAGCTACAGCCAATAATTCTTTTTTATAGATTCCCAAGTATCTCTCAGCATCATGCAATCTTCGGCTTTCGTATGCTACTACATGTCCATTCTGATGCAATCCAGCCCCAACAC
Organism: Dipteris shenzhenensis; assembly: GCF_047967505.1. Taxonomy (NCBI): domain Eukaryota; kingdom Viridiplantae; phylum Streptophyta; class Polypodiopsida; order Gleicheniales; family Dipteridaceae; genus Dipteris; species Dipteris shenzhenensis. The sequence goes on along the minus strand of NC_141602.1, from coordinate 42,953,456 downwards.
ACTCTCCACAAGCATCGCAATCAACATCAAAAGGTTGCTAAAAATCCAGAACTACAAGAATAGGCTCTGTAGTCAACTTCTCCTTGAGTATATTGAATGCTTTCTTGTGTGACATTCCCCATGTGAAGGCTGCATTTTTCTTGGTAAGATCATGTAGTGGAGCTACAATATCAGAAAAATGCTTGATGAATCTCTTGAATTCGTTTCATTGAATTGCACGACACAAAAATGGTGGTTTTCTTTGATTACCTGGTTTAGGTCCTGTAATAGGAGCAGAGTCCCAAAAAACTACGGACTTCATGCATAGTTTTCAGCTCTGGCCATTCTTGAATGGCTCGGATCTTTACAGGATCCATTTGTATCCCATTCTTGGATATTATGTGCCCCAGATAATGGATCTCTTCCAAAAAGAATTCACTTTTCTTGCTGTTGGCAAAAAGCTGATGATTTCGAAGTTCTTGAAACACCAAAGCAAGATGTTCTCTGTGCTCTTCTTCTGTCTTTAAGAAGATTGAGATATCATCAAAGAAAGTACCTGTGAAGTGCCTGTACTTTCGGAAGATACGATCCATCATTCTATTGAATGTGGCTGGAGCATTTGTTAACTCGAAAGGCATCACTAAATATTCATACAACCCAAATGTAGTGCGAAAAGCTGTCTTATGCACATCTTGTGGTTGTATTTTGACTTGATGATAACCACTCTTCAAGTCTATCCTGCTGAAAATTGCTTCCTTGAGCTGGTCAAGCACATCATGTATGCATGGTATCGGAAATCTATTCTTGATGGTCATCTTATTTAATGCGTAGTAATCAATACACATTCGAAAAGAACCATCTTTCTTCTGTGCTAAAAGTACCGGTGAGCAAAAAGGAGATGAGCTGGGCTGAATCAACCCTTTGGATAGAAAGTCTTGCACCTGAGTCATTATCTCCTCTCTCTGAGTCGCATTGACTCTATAAGGTAGTCTATTTGGTGGCTCACTACTAGGCATTAACTCTATCTGATGATCTTTTGGCTTTCGCCCCCCTCTCTCTCCCTCTCCCTCACGTTGCCCTCCCTCTCCCTCTCCCTCTCCCTCTCCCTCGCGCTACGCTCCGTTCCCCCTCTCCCTCTTCCTCTCCTTTCTCCTCCCTTCTCTCCCTCTCTCTTCCCTTCTCCTCTTAATTTCTCCTCTCAAGCAGCATGATGTTGTACTTGGTACACCGTGGTTCCATCGAAAGGAAGTAAAGATAGAATACCCTGAGAGGGTGCTGAGTTTTCTCCATAGAGGGAAAAACCAGCGTTTAGTTGCCAGGAATAAAGGGGAAACTATTCCCATTGTATCTGATGTTACATGTGGTAAAGCAATAAAGTCTGAAATTTTCGCGTACATGGTTTTGGTAAAAGAAAAAGAAAATGATATGCACGCAGAAATGAATGGTGCACGAGGGTGTGCCTCTGCCATTGACACATCATAAGCTGCACTAGGCATAGTTTCTGCTTGAAACAGATGCTGAGCTCTTGGATCCCTTTTGAGTTTTTCCATCTCCTGCATACGAATGCGTACCATCTGCTCAAACTCTTGCTGAGTTTACCGCACAATTCTTTGTCTTGGATGTGCATCCCTATTTTGTGAATCCCACTGGATAGGTGATTGAGCCATCTTTCTACAACTTGTCTGAGCTCTGCAAGCTCTCACACACACTACGTATGCAACTGATGCACTCAGCCTTTGCTTATCAAAGAGAAAAATACCTCAACAAGAGATGTATTGCACCCACAACTTGTGCCAATACAGGCTATCAACTCAAGGCATGGACTCAAAGCTGTGTGCCCCTTTTCTGGCTACTGCAAATGACATTCAAAATGCATCTGTTTTCTCCTTTTTCACTGCTCAAAGGCATGCATATTCTTTGTCTGCAAATCTCTGATTTTTACTGTGTTTCTGCTAATTTTCTGACAGTATAGACTGTCTCTGACAGACAAAGAAAACTGACAGAAAATTTCCCTCTTTTTTTTTTTTTTTGTGTGAACAGTAACCGGATGAGTAATTGGCTGGTTATACTAACCAGACTAACTGATCTGGTCTGGTTATTCTGTGACTGAATGGTTACTGTTTGGTCAGACTGACCAGACTGGTTCTATTCTGGCCTGGTTGGCTCCCAACTGGACCTTAACCCACTGTGGTCAAGTTAACCGGCCTTGGTCTGGTTAACTACACCCAAGGGTTAACTGGCCAAATGTTGACTGTGGTCAACCTAACCTTGCCACTGGCCTGCCACATCAGCTGACAAGTGTGTCTGCCACGTCAGCACCACTCAGCTGCCATGTGTCAGTGCACCACATCAGCCTGCATGTTAGTGCCACGTGTCCTGCTCACTGCCACGTGTGCACAAGTGTGCCATGTCATCACGCACGTGTGGTTACATGTCACTGCCACGTCAGCATCTCTGATCCACCTGGCATTTCTTCTCAGCCCACGCCTACGTGGAAGTTCCAGCGCACATGGAGGTATCTCCGTCAAACGGCGAACCTGCGCGTGAAGGCGTCGCTACGCATGAAGACGTCATCACCACACAGAGAGCGTGATGGAATATTGGCCCTACTATTTGTGTTCACATCTCCCGTCGGATGATTGTGGGCGGAAGTATTTGGAACTCTATTAACATGAAGCTTGAGAGTATCTCTACTCTCGGATGCGCGTACACCATAAACAATATTAGACTCGCGCTATTTCACCAGACACCTGCGTGGAGGATTAGCGTCGTCCATTTTCTCAGTCCATCGCGTCGCGCATCTCTGTCACCCGTGGGTAGCCGGGGTGTCACGTAATCATTTGCTTTGGACTCTCTCCAAGGAACGGCGTAAATCCATGCTTTGACTACTCGCTTAGCTTGCTAGGTACGCCACATCCCATGCCTCTTTGCTTCAGTTGGTAGGCCTTATGCAAGCAATGGAGGTCGCTCTATTTGTGCTATCCCGCCACGCTGCACACCTGTTTGCAAATCAAATGCAAGAAGCATTCTTTTCCCCTTGATCGCTCCCACCATGGAAGGCAAGGAGGTCCCTTACGCTTTGATACCAATTGAAACCATTTCCAATCATCTCTCAAACTGCTCTCTCCCTCTCTCTCTCTCTCTCTCTCACTTCCTCTCTCTGCAAAACATTAGGGCCCAGGACAACATGTCGGGCTGGACCCCCCTGAAGGTCTTTATTCTTGAAAGAGAATCTGAATACAAAGTTCAGCTTAGAGCTGTGTTACAAGATTCAAAACGTGAATCGTTTTACAAAGAGCTCAAGGCTCATTCATTTGGCAAGTTGCCACTTGTCTAATTTCTAGCCCAATTCTAATCCCATGTCCATCGGTAAGGTCTTCTGGGGTCTTCTTAGCACTTGGTCACACGAATAGCTCCTAATCGCTCGCAGGGCTGTGCAATGCCCAAGTCTAGAACCTTTCTTATACCTGCAACAATTTATAAAGCGCATAACCATGGCACCCATTATTTGTTAGCGCTTTGCATGCAAAAAATAAATTCTAGTCACTGTGGGCGTCCCCATTGAACACATGTGCACAAAACATATAAACAGATTCTTGGGTTAACCGAGATTAACTCCTCTCGATAAATAATTAAAGGCTTGATTATTCATCAAAGCACTTTAATTAATGCCGAGTCTCTCCAACCGAAGTTGGCACATCTTGGTTAATTAAGCCAAGTCTTGCTAACCGAAGTTAGGTTCTTTGACCGAAGTCAATTCTTTGACCATAAAAGGGACTCTTTGACCATAATTAACACAATTGGAAAACTCTTAAATTATGATCAAATAAATGATCAAATCAATACTTTGACTTAGGATATTTACAGCTTGGTGACATAGTCTTCATGTTACGTTGAGACCGCCGCGCTCCGAAATTGCTCTTGGGAATGTCCGTGACCTGTGAGTCTACTAAAGTCTTCAAATACCATTGTGGTAGCTTCTTCTCTGATGGAGGTGCTTTTGATAGAGTTGACTTGGGAACTGGCTCTGGAATGGCATGCTCCTCCTCCTCCCCCTCCTCCTCCTCGGGGTCTTCAATCGGCTTCACCTCTCGGATGGTGATCTTAAGTGGGGGTAATGCGGGCAGTTCTAGAACCTCTTCTGCAGGTTGTGGCTCGGTCTCCTCAAAGATCACATCCCTGCTGATAAGGATCTTCTTCTTTTCCGCGATAGGCTTTGGACTCTTCACTGTATCCCACAAAGATACAGCTTCGGCTATGGGAATCAAGCTTTGTCCGCTCATCTTTATGCACATGCACAAATGCTTTAGAACCGAAGGGTTGAGATATGGTGGGCTTCTTACCATAATAAGCTTCATATGGAGTCTTATCATCAATAACCTTGGTCTTGGCTCTGTTGAGGATGTGAACGGCAGTGTTCACTGCTTCATCCCAGTAGGCTTTTTAGAGATTCCTCCCTCGCAACATGGTCAACCTTGTCTCTGTGACGGTCCTATTCTTCCTCTCAGCAACTCCATTCTGCTGAGATGTGCAAGCTGTCTCTTAATCCTATGCTTCTTGCAGAATTTATTGAACTCGGTAGAAGTGAACTCTCCCCCTTTGTCGGTGCGGAAGGCTTTGATTACCTCTCCGCTCTCCTTCTCTACCTGGGCCTTCTAGTCTTTGAATTTCTCAAAGGCCTGAGATTTCTTGGCCAGGTAGAATACCCATGTCATGTGACTGAAATCATCCACTAATGAGAGAGAATACTGCGAACCTGCGAATAAATTTGTTGACATTGGGCCGCATATGTCGGCGTGAACCAACTCGAGCGGCTTCTTGGCCCGTGTGATGGGATATCTCAAGGTGTATGCCCCAGGCACACGTTGGTTTCTATGTGTGTGTGCTAGAGGCACAGTTAGGTGCCCATAAGCACTGTTAGGTAGTGGTAGAAGCCACATAGGATGATTGAGAGAATCTAGGAGCAGATTGAGGAGATGATTGTGGAGCTCAGAGGTCATCAATGATGTCAGTGATCATGTAAGAGGTGCCTACTTAAGGACCTCACCTTTCTTCATTCCATAAGCAAGAATTCTCAGTTTGTGTTCACTCCATGCTTTCCTTTCAGTTTACCAACATGGTATCAGAGCCCTTTGATCCTCCTTGAGTCCATTTGTGCCACATCATCTTCTTCTTCTCCATCTTCTTCTTCTTCATCTTCACCATTTCTTCCCTTTCTTCCCAAATCTTGCTAAAGCTTGTTCTCCCTCAGTTCTCCGCCATTCTCCAAGCCCTTCCTGCTGGAGATACCCCTCGTTTGGGCGAACTTCCACCTGCAAGCAATTGAAAAAAAAACGTCTCTGCTGGCTGCCATTCTCCAAACAGCGCATTTTTTCGTCATTCTTCTGTTGCAAAATACTCCCTGCCTGCTGCACCATTGCTCGAGCCCTCTTAGGAGTAGATGGGCGACCTCAAGATGAACATTTTGTGTCACTTTGCAGCCCATTTGATTCAGTAACGAAGGAGAAAACGTCAAAACACAGGTTCAGCCTGCAGCAACTCCCCCGGGCAAAACAGCACACCATTTCGCCCAACCTCTGTGCTAGATCTTCTCCGGTATATGAGATTTCTTTTGCTTCAGAAAGCCCTCTTTTCTTTGCTTCGAAGAGTGAGATACAAGCCCTCCAAGTTCAGGCCTCTGTTTTGGACAGTTTTGACAAGGTTGTGAGTGTGATGTTACATTAGATGCTACTTTAGCATTTCTGAGGTTTTAAAGTTTTGAAAAGCATCAGTACAACTGTGGCTACAACTTTCTTTTAAGTTGCTATACCTGGATTTGCTTGGAAAGCTTTCATTTAGCCACCTCTGTGAAGCATGTAAGTGAAAGCATCATTGATTTGTAGTATGAAATTTGGTCACAAGTCTTTGCTACATTAAATGCTTATACTTTGAAGCTTTTCAGTTGTTTTTCTAGCCTTGTAAGAGAGAAGACACTGCCCAATTCTTGGGTTAGATCCTCTCATGGCTACCATCTTGAATATGGATAAGTTCAATGGTAAGGGCTTTCACACATGGCAGATGAAGGTTAAATTTGCATTGATGAGGGAAAACCTCTGGGGGCTTGTCAAACCGGCTTCAACTTCTTCTTCAACAGCCTTCAATGCTGGAGAATCCTCAGCTCCGACACGCCCAGCAAGAGATCCTGCTAGAGAGGAGAAAGCCTATGGCATCATTGCTCTTGCCTTAGGAGATGACTATATTCATCACATCTCTGATTTGGAGTCTCCTTCAGAAGCTTGGCAGAAGCTTGACATTATTTTTGGTGCTAGCTCTTACATCTCAAAATTGTCACTTAAGATTGCTTTCTTTGAATTGAAGATCGTTAGTGGCACTTCTTTGGCTACCCATGTCAATTACATGCGGAGTCTCATGACTCAACTTGCTTCTATCAACTCTCCTATCACTACAGATGATGCAATGGCAGTGTTGCTCAAGAGTATGCCTGAAGATTATGATCATATTGTTACCACGTTGAAAAATCTTTCTAATCCTAATCTTGAAGGTCTTATCTCTGCTCTTCAAATGAAGAAAGGGACATGGAACTCCGGAAAGGCAATGACACAGCCTATGCCATAAAAATCCAGAAGGGCAAGTTTTCACCTTGCAATCATTGTGGGAACACTAATCACCTCTCAAGAGACTGCTTCAAGATCAATCCATGCAAACACTGTGGCAAAAACAATCACCATGAAAAGTTTTGTAGAGCAAAAAAGGAAGCAACTACAAAGTCAGAAACTGCCAATCCACTTTCAGTTGATGTGCTTCCACAAGATGAGGCATCCTATGAAGATTATGCTTTTTGAATCATCTCCATAAATGCTCCAGATCTCTCTTTTTGTTGAGTCAAGGTACTCAGCCTGGATAGTCCTCCAAAATGAATGAAATAAACTATTGTGTGTTTTGTAAACACCTCTGGTCACCATATGATGTAGGCCATGTGTATGTGTTTTTGCTCCATGGTACCTCCTGCAGACATTGTGTGCATGTACATGCAGGGGAGATAACCATTGGAAGGTCTTTTGTATTCCTTTTGTTTACTTCACTCCCTTGGGAACCCCTTGCTAGCATGAGAACCTAGCCATAGATTTATCCTTGACCACCATGAGATGGCATGAGAAACTATGAGACTAGATGTATCCTTGACATAGCCTGAGGCATTCCCTTGAGGGGGGGTATGATGGGGTATCTCAAGGTGTATGCCCCAGGCACACCTTGGTTTCTATGTGTGTGTGCTAGAGGCACAGTTAGGTGCCCATAAGCACTGTTAGGTGGTGGTAGAAGCCACATAGGATGATTGAGAGAATCTAGAAGCAGATTGAGAAGATGATTGTGGAGCTCAGAGGTCATCAGTGATGTCAGTGATCATGTAAGAGGTGCCTACTTAAGGACCTCACCTTTCTTCATTCCATAAGCAAGAATTCTTAGTTTGTATTCACTCCATGCTTTCCTTTCAGTTTACCAACACCGTGATGAGGCCTTCTGTGGGAACTTGTCCAGGTGTTGCTTGCCTTCCACGCAAGCCCTGCAGACACGATCATTGCTTGCAATTGGTGGAAGTCCATCCACCATCTTTGTCTTCTGCATCTCGGAGAGAGTGCCATTTTGATGTGACCGAACCGCTCATCACATAATTTGGATCTGCCATGGTCCTCGTGCACCAACAGATTGTTGAGCTGATATAGCCCATGCTTCTCGACACCTTGAGCCACCACCTGTCCGTTTTCCTTGGATGTGACAGTGACTTTGTCATTGTCGAATAAGACCGACATATTGGTAACCACTGGAAGCCTTTGGCCCTGTACTAGGTGGAGAAAGCCACATAAACAGTCTTGGTCCTCCTTATCCCTTAAACAAGAAACTCAGATTCTACCCGTTGGGGTTAGTATAGAAACCTTAGACTCTGGAAATATCATTGTTTTTAACACAAGAAAAACTCTTGACTGTCTAAATTTTTTTAAAAACAGCCTAAAGATAAATCAAACACCTTCAAGATCCACCAAAAGCGTAAAATGATTTTGAAACAACGGAAAAAGAAATAGCTCAACCATCAATGGCACCTTATAGACTAAAGGTTTTCTGCTAAAGAGAGAAGGTGCTGCTAGAGAGAGAAGGTGTCTAGAGAGAGAAAATATCTAGAGAGAGAAGGTATCTAGAGAGAGAAAGAAAGGCGTCTAGAGAGAGAAAACGTCTTCTACTAGAGAGAAAAAGTCTAAAGAGAGCAAGCATCTAAAGAGAGAAAGCAAAACCTAAAAATAAAGAAGCGGTTAGTCAGAGTAGAATACCCCGTTTGATCAAGATTTATGAGCAGTAGAGAGGCTGAAATAGGGCGCTCAAGTCTGCAGCAATAGGATCAAGAGGCGCCATGAAAAATCAGCAAGAGGATGGTTGGAAATACTACGATGAACAGTAGCAAGAGAGGTGGGAGGAATATGTGAGCTCTTGCTGCCCATCCATCGCCTATTTCAAGGCTGAGAGATAGGTGATGGACATCATGAGAGAAGCAGGAGAGGTAGATGGGCAATGGACAGCAAGAGAGGCTGAAGTGCAAGACTAGGGAGGAGTAGGAGCTCAAGCTCCGAATGAATCATAGAAGAAGGCTGGCCGTTAATTTATAGAAGAGCTAGGGGAGAAAAAGGAAACTCAAAAGCTAGGGTTAGGAATAGAAAAAGCTTTTACAAGAATAGGGAACGCTTGGAGAAAAAGCCAAATGTAGAAAAGCTAGACTCTAAATAGAATAAAGCTTAAATCCTAGAAAAGCAAGAAAAGAAAATAACTTTTAGTAATTTAACTTTTTATTGTATACCGCACTACCCATACAAAATAATTAATTAATCTAGGGGCTTAGGACTCAATTAACCCCAGAACTTAAACGGCTTAGATCTAGCTCTAGACAACTTAGAAATCTACCAAACAGGAACCATCTTTTAGCTCTCGGAAAGCCCTAGAAACTAGATACTCATGGACTGGGTTTTGAGATCACTTCCAAATCATAAGATTATGTGATCTAGACTCCTCATTGAATAAGCATCATAGCCAAAACACCAAGGCTCACCCCCAAAGACATTGAAGGTGTTACGAGTACAACAATTGGGTATGGAGAATCCTTGTGGATGTGCGAAGCATGATCAGTCTCGTACGGCATGTTGGTAATCTAATACTAGGTGGAGGGTGATCCAATAAGATATTCATTCAACTCGTAACTTCACTGGTGTGAAGTCCACCCCATGCACTAGCTTTCAACATCGTGTCACTGCTTTCGGAACATTAGAGCTCTTATCGCCTTCAGTGCGATCCGTTGCCTTTAGTGTGATCTAGCGTCACTAGTACGATCTATATTCTACCATCTCTAGTATGGTTTGCCATCTCCAACATGGCCTATCTCTACTATCTACAATATGGCCTTACCATCTTTAGTATGGCCTTTTGTTACCATCTTCAGCACGGTGGCCATGGATCTTCAGTATCCATCATTGTGAACCATCTTGCAACCAGCCTCTCCAAAAACACAGCCCACTGCTCACGGGCAATCACTAGAAGGCATAAGTGCATCCTTTTACCAACCAGGAGCTCAACCCATCTCATTCATGAGCTATTTGCACACCTTCATGGACTCAATATATGCCCTGTCAAGCTGAAAAGTACTTCCATTCAGCCGCTTTTGCAGCAGCCCATATTCAAAGGCAAATGTGTGGTGGTCGTACAACCCGTACAACCTCAAAGCCATCATCTTGTAGGCAATGGCCATCAAGCAGCCCGTACCCTCCATACAGCCCGTACACTTCGTACGCACCAGCCCGTACAGCTGCACTTAATGCTCATGTCCGTACAGTCTGTACAGTCAGCATTGCAGCATCTTTACCCTCCACTGCCAGTCCATATGCGCGGCTGCACCCAGCTCTCAAAATCCTTCCGTACCGTCGTACGGCCACAAGCCTTCTTCGTTTTTTGCGCCCACATAGCTTGTGAAAAATCCTGTCGCCATTTTTCCTTTTGGCCTTCTAAGGCCTTCCTAGGAGGACTGCCCCTCCATATCCCAATCATTGTCTGTCAAAGACATATTTGCTGATTTGCTTTTTAGCAATGTTGTCAAATTCAACTTTAGTATTGGAATAGTTAAGTGTCTTGACAATTAGAAGTTATAACAGAAAATACAACTACCAAGTCGGATATAGCAAGAGCGGGTGTGAAAATGAGAGAGAGGAAGAGAATACGTGATTTGAGTCTGATGGTTGTCGTACAGCCCATACAACCTGAAAGCCATCACCTTGTAAGCATGGCCATCAAGCCTGTACCCTTCGTACAGCCCGTATAGTTTGTACGGCACCAGCCCATACAGCAGCACTTAATGCTCACGTACGGACTGTCCATACAGTCTGTACTGCAGCAGCTTTACCGTCCACTGCCAGTCCGTACGTCCGGCTGCACCCGGTTCTCAAAATCCTTTCGTACCGTCGTACAACCACAAGCCTTCTTCGTTTTTCGGCGCCCACACAGCCTATGAAAAATCCCTTCGCCATTTTTCCTTTTGGCCTTCTAAGTCCTTCCTTTCCAAAAGGGATTGCATGGGCATGCCACATGGCAGACCACGTCTTGGTTTGCCCCCAAGGGCTTTAATTTGCCCCTAGGCTCCCTCTAGTGGGACCTTTTTTAAAACCCTACCAATGACCAACTTCAATTCCTAAGGTTCTGTGGCCCCTCTTGGCCCTAGACCTCTCATTTGTCCCCAAGGCACAATTCCCTAGGGAGAATCTTGCACACGCACATATACCTGTCCTCATCTTGGGTGAGGGAGTCAAGTTGGATGGTTCCAACTATTCTTTGTGGATGGTAATGCAAATGCACTAGCAATGCTCATGTTGAATTTGCTTTCACGAAGCTTCAAAGGATTTGTGACCAGAGTGGAATGGTCAAAGCTGTTCACTTTTGAGGAGATGAGGGCTATTTTAGTACAAGAGGGCAGGAATGAAAACATTTGAGGAAGAAAATTGCAAAATTTTGAACGAAACATTGCAATTGGTTACAATCGACTTTGTTAAAAGTTCGCTTCAATTTTTGTTGTCATGAATTTTACTTGAACCGATGGTTGCACAAGTAGTGATATTCTACAAGAATTTGAAGAGATTGACTTTTTGTATTTTAGCAATTTGTCCTCACTGTATCCATTCTATGGTGTGGTGTGTAGTTGTATCCTGTGGCATTGATGGGGGGAATCCAACTTGTGCAAAGCTTGAGGAAGTCATTACGTCAAATTCCACTTGTTGCCTCACAAGGAATTTCGATAGGTCAGGAATTCATCTTTTGTCCTTGTATGGTCTTGTCCATAAGTATACGCATATGCGTAATCAACTCTTATTTGTTTGCTGATTTGTTTTGCTTTTCTGGGTGATACACCAGAAATGTTTGATCAGTACATTTCAGCAGGGGCCACAGCAGTTGTCTTGTCTGATGCGATTTTCAACAAGAATCTAGTGGCTGCAAAAGACTTCAACAAGATCAAGAAGAAAGCAAGTCTTATTGCAGAAAAGTGTGCTTTGTCTGTAGACATTGGCAGAGGGTATGGCTGGAAGTATGGTATGATTTTAACATGCTTTTGGCTCATGGTTTCACATGTGGTCAGTGCTTGCTGGTTTACAGGGCTGATCTGAGATCATGGTTAAATAGTAGGTCTCTGCATGCAGGCCTGGATACTGATATACCTTACAAAAGAGAAGCAGGTGATACTTCATAACGTGGTTCTGATTAGTAAGGGCCTGAATCACGAGCACAGATTATCTTGCAATCTTGGTGATCATCAAAGTTAAGTTCTAACATCGTCAAAGGCTGCCTCAGTGCAAAACATCTATCACCTTTGTATGTTGGACTCCCCAGTGTAAGCAATCAGTTAAGCACGTACACAATTGTCGTGTTCCAGTGCCTCCAAGATATTGTTGAGGAAGACGAGTGCTCCAAGAGGAATGAGAATGGAAGGATCAAGCTCGATGGCAGGTTGATGCTGCCCATGCTTGGAATGGCACAATGCTGCAAGTCGGTTTTTCAGACCTTTTTTCCCATTCGGCAGTAGGTGGTTCTTTTGAACAAGGTTCGTGGTCATATTGGAATAGAAAGTTTGGAGACTTACGAGACTTATGAGATGAAATGCATTGATTAAGGATTATCTACCAGGTCAATCTGAAACTGATTTTCCTCCTCTTAGCAAATCACTGTACAATGCAAGAGGTAAAAGCACAGCTCGTGTGTGGTCCCAATTGTGGACGTACATGTAGAGTGTCTGGTGTCTCTGTTTTTTATGCAACTACCTTTTGCTCTGCAGTCACTTGTCTTGCACTGGCAGAAGAGCTGATCCTTGCAGGGGAAAGCTATCTGGTTTGACTCTGAACGTTTCTTTGTAGATCCTACTTTTTTGAGTGAAACTTATGTTTTGTGAGATGCGGCCAGTGCTGTTTTGTAGGATGTGTCCTAAGTGATTTCCCAGTATTTCCTGCTCATATTTACCGTACTGAAAGCTTTGTCGCTTCATGAAAATAGGACTATCCAGGTGCAATCATGTATTTCAGCGACAGAAGCCTGTGTGCATGATCAGTTCCTTGGTTTTTAAAAACATAGTTTCTGTGCATGGAGTTTGATTGGTACTGTGTAGTTCAAGTGTAACTTTTTCAAAGAATGTGATTGATGTGAGTTCATTTGTGATGCCAATCAATTTGTAGGGAGTTATTTAATGAATAAATGTTCCTGCAGATCAATAACAGTTTGAAATAATTTCTAAGGTTTGTAAATCACAATATGTGCGTTCTTTACTTGCACTTGGTTTTGTAATCACAATGTCTATATCCCTGCAACAACAGTTTAAAATATTTCATTCGATGTTCTTGAGGATACACTTGTTTGAAGATGTGTGCTCTACTTTACAAATCATGGTAGCATGCTTTTAAGGTTCACGTCTTTGTGCCCCTGGGTTAAGGAGGCTTGTTCTTGCGGTTACATTTTTTGTGTTAGATCAACACTTTGGGCTGTTTCATTGGATGAGTGTACAGATATTGAGTGATTTGAATGATTGTAGGCTTGACGACGCCACCTTATTCTTTCAGTCTCCACCTGATTTTTATTTTGAAGGCTGTTGGATGCAATGTATGATTATGCTCTTGACTGAGGATGAAGGGTATAGCAGGGTCAATTTGCGGTGATCTTCTATCAAGATGCATATTCAAGGAGTTCAGTCTGGGGGTTTTCGAATTAAGGTTGCAGTGAGGCTACCTTGTGGACAAGTGGACGCACGGGGTCGGGCCAACTAGGTTAACTCGTCTTGCAATTTAGTTGACGCTTTGGTGATAACAATACTTGTGCCATTGGTTTCTCCTAATCAAGTGCTTAGGGACATTGCTCCAAAGGGATGCAGCGTAGAGATTTGCGCTTAAATGTGGTATTTTGTAAGCCAAGGAAAGATTGGGGAGTGGTTTGAGGCATATGCTTTACCATAGAGTGGTGGGACGTTCACAATCCTCATGATCGTAACAATCAACTACCTCATATGTTGTTTGCAGCCTAGGCCAGAATAAATGGCCATGGTAGGGGTGTGTGATCTCATAGGTCATATAGAGCAAGCTGCAAGAGTCCTCTTGTAAGACACACAATTTGGCTAGTGGCAGCTTGGCAAAGAGTGGAGAAGTAATCAAATTTGGGTGGCACGGTTCTGAGAGAGAAAGAAAATGTGTCGATAGTATCATAGGTAACCTAAAATTACAAGGGCATGAGCTTCTAATTGAGATTACTAAGGATTCTTATCACTACTGCATGCACGAAACTAAATCAACATACCCACCAAAAAAAAAAACACTACAAGCATGCTTCTCTTGCCCTCCCTCCACATTAGACTACAAGCCTACATTTTGTTCAACATCAATAAACATCACATAGATTCCACTTCTAAGGTGGCAATCACCTCCCATTTTTCTCCAACAAGCATCCTCCCCCCTCACCCTGCTGTTCTCATGCACGTGCTAATCTTTACAAAACGGGCCTCCAATTCATGGGACATTGCATATCAATAAAGGGGAAGGGAAAGCCGTCAACCAAATTCTAACGTTCATGCTACTAGGGGAAGAGCAAGCATTACAATGTGCCCATCAATAACTATCCGTGCCAACCTTGAAACTATGGATGAAACATTTGATGCAACTTGTCATGAAGTGAGACAAAAGAGTATTACAAATTAGTGGACTGGCATTTCATTTATGTGGGCAATGAACAATATGTGCAAAGAATTACAACCAAACTTCAAGAGTGCATGATAGGTGAACTATGGACAAAACGTTGTGTGCGTGTGTGTATCAAGCATCAAAAACCTCTAAGCATTGAAACACTCAGTGATCAGGTGTGTGCTTATATATTTGTATCTTGGGTCTCTTATTTCAAGCTTCCCCATTGCGGATTCAAGAAGTTCTCACTTGATTCATGCCATGGAGTCTAGAATCAAAGTAGTTGAGACTTGGATTGCCACACCTTCTCCTTGAGCGTCTTTTTCCTATTACGCCACATGTGATGTTTGGGGGCTTAACATGAAGACTTATAATGGTCTTATAGGAGAGTCATATGAAGAATAAACAAATGCTTGTGTTAGCCGCCCAGGCTTATCTTGAATTGCCCTTGCAGTCCGAATCCTGGCAGGTACACTGGATTGATTGCAAATAGATTCTGAGGGGGACACTAGTCGTCGTGGCCTTGATTCAAGTCAGAGCTCGAATGAGTTGGGACACACACTTCTTAACTCTGATCATAGAGTCCATTGAGTTGCTTTGTGGTAGTAGTCTTGGTATCCAAATAAGGAGTTCTTGCTCAAGTGTGGCCACCTAAGGGTCGGTTGATCCCTGGTTGACAGTTGCTTCCGCAGGTTTGTTGGTTCTTGGGATAGTGGCACTCGGCTTGAAAGTGAAGGGGCCCAATGTATGTTGTTCTTCCCTTGGAGGGCAAGGGTGGAGAGTGTTGACTTCTAGTGGTGCGCCTAGGTAGAGTCGCTGCTCTTTCTTATATTGCTCAATGATATGCACCACATTGAGATGAACGGTCTCGAGGTGGGCGACAACACTTGTTTTGCTTCATGTGTCCCTTGCTCCATTTTTCTTATGATCCTCACTACACCATCAGTATGTGAGCCATCGAGGGCCTCACACCCGGTGGAACTTTAGTCCATTTTGATAGAGGTATCATATGGCTTGCATTGTATACTGGATGGTCGATGTGTTCCATCAAGCTGAACGAGGATGATCTCGATCACATACCTAGAAGCATCTACATGCACGCGGAATATAATATCCCATATGGCGTCGGAGAATAGGCATCGTGGTCACTCGCTCTTTGAGGTCTTTGAAGGCTTTACCTCGGACCTCAGCCCATTATAACTTATTTCCTTTTCAGTGAGCTCATACAAAGGTGCATCTATTTGAGAAAAGTCTTTATGAACCTATGATAAAATTGATGTAGATGATAAGTGAGTTGAGTTGATGCCAGCTCTGGCATTCGCACCATTGCCTTGATTTTGGATTGTTATCCCTTCTTGAGAGACAAAATGACCAAGTAAGCTCTAGAACTCAATTAGGTAGCCTTTGTAGATGTCGATCATCATGAACCTTTGGAATGTGAAGGGCGCATTACGTAGACCAAATGGCATAACTTTGCAAGCATAGGTGCCCACTCTGTGATGAAGGATGTCTTATATTGATCCTCCTTAGTGATCGAAATTTGATTGTACCCATTGCAACCATCCATGAATGAATAAAGTTGATATGCATCTCCTTGATCTATAATGCTATCTGTTAGTGAGATAGGAAATGGGTATGGTATGGTTTGGCCATTTATCTTTTGGTAGTCCATAGATGCTCAGAGCATACCATTGACTAGTACTATTGGAAACAACCGGTCACTTTTGTCAATAGTATGAACGAAGTAACTTTAATTAATTGGTCTAGCTCAATGTTATCTATTTCACATAGATTGGATTCATGCAACAAAGTTGTTGGTGTACTGGCTTTGCATCAGCTATTAAAGGGATTTGATGCTAACAGATCTGGCCTGTTATGCCTTTGAGTATGCCTTGAGGGTTTTGTATAATCTTGGCAAATACATCCCTATATTCTAGGAATAGATTTTAATCTAGTGAAGTTGGAGAGGAATCATTGCTTGGCTTACCTTAACCATGGAGGGTGCCTCCTTAATTCCCAGGTTGAGATCTTCTATTGGCTTTGGGTTGAATTTATCCATTGCATGGTCTCTCTTAGTTCTTTGTTTTCCCTTTCGCCTTCTTGATCTTCCATGAAGTGCTTGAGATAGAAATTGTTTTGCTCAACTATCAACTCAGCTTGGTGTGCCTGCTTTGGCTTAGATGCAACTTAAAATAAGTCGATTTCACACAATGTAAGATGTTGAGTTCCATGAGGTACATTTCTACGTCTTTTGGCCTAGATTATGCATTCTAATTGTTCTTGGGGGTACGTCGACCACTTGCACTTTGCCTTTTAGGTCTAAGATGACTTGGGTAACTATATCTATTTGTTCCTTCCAAACTATCTCTGTTCTTGGGGCTCTTTTCTTGTTTGCTCCAGGATGGTTCCTTTAGGTCAATTTATTGCATGTACATATGCTAGTGGCACTTATGTTGCTTAAATTAGCATTGCTCGACACTCCATATTGGGGTCCACTTCTCATCTTTCAGTGTTGTTGCATAGGAGTCTTACGTGCTTCCCCTAGAGCTTGTGTTTGCTCTTTGCATGTCCTTCCTCTTCATATTTAAAAAATTTCACCTTTTCTTTTTCTTGATCGTTGTATTTTCAATGGGGATTTTGGTCTCTTTACTAATCTCATGCTCGATGTCAATCTTGGCGATCATGATGCTCCTCGATCTAGGGTTGGCCTTGCTTCTCTCTTAATACTTGATTGGCATCAACGGTGCATTTTTTTTTGTACCAGCACTCAATATCGTTGTGCCTTGTTTGACACAAATCTCAAAATACTTGGTGTGGCATTCAGTCTCCGTGTGGCAAAAACTTGAGCGCTTCTTGCATCACTTCTCATCTGTGCTGCGCCATCCCCGTATTCTGAGCTTTTGAAGAGCCTTTTTCAACCAAGCTGCCAAGCCTCTTTCTTAATCTTTGGAAAAGTTACCTCTTCTCCTAGTCATTGTCTTCTTTTTAGATTTTACCTTGCTTTTTTCTAGAGAAATGGCTCTATTTAGCAATTCATCATAGGTTTGGGTGGGTTTTAAGATGTCCATCAACTGAATATCCATCAATGTGCCACTCAAAAGCCAAGCCATCATAGACTTGTATGGAATGTTGCCTAGTTGATTAAGGAGTACTTGCATTCATAGCACAAAGTCTTGGATTGACTCCATTTTCTTATAATTTATACTATTGAGTTTTGTTCTAACATCTTCCTAAAGTGTCTTTCATTTGTTCCCAATCCTTGAAATAACCCATTGAGAACTTGGAAAAAAAACTTTAAATTGTTTTGCTCAAAGATTTGCCTCAAGTCTCCATATGGCTAGTTTTCAGGTTGGATTTGTGCTATTGTTAGTTTCTCTTGGTTGGTTCCAGAGTTCTCCTATGCGAACTTCCTATAGTGATGCTTGTCATCCTTGCTCATTGCTACTCGGCCATGCTCTAAGAGAATCACATGTCAAGCTGTATACCTTGGAGTCTTTCAGCTCGCTCATTGGACATGCTCTTTTGTAGTGATCACATTCTCTATTGTTGTCTGGTACTCCTCATTCCAAGCACTAGTGATGACATACTTGGTAACAACCTGCACATCTTGAGTTGGTACAGGAGTAAATCTTCAAAAGCAGTGAATGAATCCAAGCAAAAGGCACGTCTTATGCCTAGATAGCATGGTGAGGGATATCTATTCACCCAGTCACACTTAGAAGTGATCACCAAATGTTGACATATTTCATTTCTCTTCCCCACCCTACTCTTCTCATGTGTGTTTTAACTAGCCAAACTATATCTCCAATAAATGGGACAATATTGCATATCGGCAAGCAAGCGGAAGGGAAAACCACAACCAAACTATAACATTAATGCTAGTGTTACAATGCTTCCATCAACAACTATCTATGCCCTCCTTTAAATGATGGACGAAACATTTGATACAACTCGTTATAAAGTGAGATAGAAGAGCATTATAGAGTCATGGATCGGCATTCCATTTATTCAAGTGATCATTAATTGTGCAAAGAAGTACAACTAGACAAGAAGTCAACAAGAACGTCTAGACTATTGTCACAAACATCCTCTCTGTGCATGTGTATCAGCACTTAAAACCTCTTGGCATCCAATTGCTCTGAAATTGGATGCGTGCTTCTACATTTGTACAATGGGTCCTAGATTTCAAACTGCCTCATCACTGATTCAATAAAAACTCCTCCTTTGATTCCTACCAAGGGGTTCAAAATCAAAGTGGTTGAGATCCAGATTGCTACATGCACTCCTCATGCAACTTTTCCATTATTATGCCACATGCAAGTTTTGGAGGCTTAATAGATACATTGAGGTTTTTTGTAAAAAAACACAAATATATATGATAACAAAAAAAAAAACAACAACATTGTAGTGATTGGTTAGTTCAAACTCCGAATTTACATCCACTTCTTATTCACTCTATTTCTTTTCTCGTATAGAAGTACTAATGTGTTGATAGCACAAAATAGTACAAAATTGCATCAATTAGTATATTAACTTCAATTTCTCCCACCAAACTATCAAACTTAGGAATGGCTTTGGTAATTTTGTACAATTTCATCTATCCAAACAATATGGTTGAACATTTAATTCAATACTCTCCTTTCACCTATCCCCGCCCCTTCCCCCTTCTCACCTTGTTTAATTAAATTGGAATTAGTAATTTTTTGAGTAGGGGAGCACACTTATCAATTTGTGCTTATTTCAATGATGATTGAAAAAGCCACTATTGCTTGATGCAATGTGGACTTGAGCATCTCATAATGTATAGAATTCCCAATTATCTATACAACTTTTGTGAACGCACATTGATCAAAAGTGGATGTCTATCAAATATGCTGAAATGATTGAATATGCCTCCGCTACAAAGCCCATTTGGTTGGATTTTAGTTTCGCCAAATACATGAATTTCAATCAATGAACCTCTAAGGCCATTGCCAACCATACACATTGGAAAGTTAGGAGCCATTGATAGTCCTCTTTGTTCAACGTCCAAAAAGAGCTTATTTTGGAACAAATAAAGTATGTGTCAGAATGCTTAAGTTGAACAACCAAAAGATTAAACAAGCAAGCTTGAAATCCAAACTTTGGTCTCCCCATCCAAGAAACTGTCGATTCTAAGTGTGTAAAATGGTAGAAACAAAGCTCTAAAGTAGCTCATCAAATCTAAAGGCAAACTTTTAATTTTATAATTAAATAGGACTCTAGAGACTGGAGGCTACAACTTAAAAATAACTAAAGAACAAAGTGCTAAGTAGGGGTGATAATGCTACCTCCTGATTCCAAGCCTCAAAGTATCCAAAGAGCAATGAAAGCATGTGGAGTGGCCCTGTTCAACCTCATATTCAATAATTTAACATGTATGTAGTATAATGCGATGTAAACTTGGCATTAGAATTAGGGTTTGAATGGAGATGCTTTCTAATATTGTAGGTTAAGGTGTGATTCTTATTAGCATTCTATGTTTTATCAAGATCACCCCATCTTTTATGCCATTTTCATTGTCTCAATAAGTGCTTTCCACATATGAATATCAATTCAATCTCTAGCTATTCCTACTTATAATAAGTCATTTGATAGTTGCTTACACAAACCAAGGAAAGTAAAGTCTTCCTTAGATTATTCAAGAATAATTTTATCTTGTGATTCTTATTAAGTACCCAAAAAACGAATGCTATCATTCTCATGTCATTCATGGAGGGTGCCGAATGTAAAATGTTTGAACATGGCAAGATCAATGAAGCACAAGCCAAAGGATAACCAAACCTCACTTATTATCTGTAGAGTAAATTAGCATTGTTGTGTGGGAATATGCCAACCTAGAGAGGGTACTACTAAAACTCTTACAAATTAGGATCTCCTTGAAACTCAATGCCAAGTTGATTCATCAATGGTTGTCTTCGACAATCAAGTTACACAAAGAAAGTAAAATCATACATTAACCAACTATTTCTATATGCTTCATTGATCTATGGATAATCCTGGCTAGTTCTTTTTTATTATTATGCATTGAGTAAGAATGGTGCAAGCCATGTAGATTACCTTTGTGCAACATGTATAAAATCTATTGTAATTATTTCTAACCAAAGAAAAGTGTGGATTTTTTAATTTGTGCCTTGGAAGAACATTGTGATCATTAGTTTATTTTAAGTACTACCAAGCTAGTGTGTTTAACCTTGTGACATAGTCTCATATCTAGTCTTACTTGAGTTGCTAAATGTGTAGAAAAATTGGAGAGAATCAATTCCAATGTGGATGTAATGTATTTTCTTAGAAGGATAGTTAGAGTTTTGCATTATCTTAGGTTTCATTCACTAAATGCCTTTGTGATCTCTCTCATCATCCAAATCATGCGAGTGTATTAGATAAATCCCTTGAAGTTCAAAGGAAATAATCACAATTTTATGTAAAGGAGTGGTTTTCTCAAGAACTTGATTGTTTCTTAGATTCTAAGGCCTCTTTAGCTTAGGTACTATGTAACATATGTTCCTTTTCCCTCTTGGAAATTGTAAACTACACAAGGTGATGTACATCGTGTAGAGTTGTAAAATGGAGTGTCCCAATATTCTTAGAGGAAATCCTAAGGGTTAGTGCATATAGTCTATTGTCTCTTTTTAATTTATGAGGACATCTTTCACTTTTACACTTGCATCTTCTTGAGAGTGCCTCTACTCTCTCTCACTCTCATTCTATCTATGATGTCAAAGCTAATGCTATTCTTACTCAAGCCATTATAATTTCTCACCTTGCTCAAGCTATAGTACTCCTTCATGCTTATTTCAAGTTTCAATCATACTATTGAGCATTGTAGGTCATAGAACCTCTTCTTTCTATCTAACCATAGGCTATGCAAGTGTAAAGCATAAATACCTTACAGGTAATATAGCCTCATCTAAGGGGGTAGACTATAATGGCATAGCTACCATGATACATGATGTGAGTATTGGGCATGCACATTTTTTGAAATTTCTAGATAGTCAATTAAAGAGGAGAAAAATATGGTAAAAGAGCCACCAAGGTGTGCAACATAATGCTATTCATAAAAAATTTCATTGGCATAGCTAGGCACGCTAGTAATCAAAGAGATTTTGATTGGCTTTACGGTTATCCATGGAAGAAGCACAACCTGTTGAGAGTTGTGGTGCTATGAGCACATGTAGAGCAAAGGTATGAGTAAAGGGAAAGCTGCCACATGGCATGGAGGAGATATCCCACATGTGAGCAAGCAAATGGATGTAAGTACCCTCACCTATAAAAGGGAGGTTCATTTGAAGTAATATCAATCAAGCACTTTGCACTATCTCAAGATTCTCTTTATGAGTCCAAGCTAATCTATCTTGGAACCTAATTGACTTGAGATACATGTCATGAGCACTCTCTTCATCATGTTTCCACATAGGTTCCATCCACCTTAGAGCGCTCCATAGATCCTGAGGCACACATGTTCCATCATGGTATCAGAGCATAGGTTTAGCTCTCCTAGTTTAGCTCATTAGTAGTTCACTAGGATTGCTTCCATTCCTAGATTAGTTGTAGGCATGTCTTAGAAGCTCATGAGTTCTCCTAGGTTAGTTTTAGTATTAGATTGAAAACAAATTTTCGTCCCTAGAGAGAGAAAATTTCCGTCCATTGATTCCTTCCATTGCAATGAGGGAATTCCGTCATTGGGAGAAAGAGAGTGTCATTCTTTCTTTTGAGATAGAGTTCATATGTTTGCGAGAGAGAGTTCATTTGGAGGAATTCTACACCATGAATAGAGCATTGTGTGAGAGAGAAAAAGAGAGACCTGCAAGCAAGCAATAAGCAAGGCCAAGCAAGCAGTAAGGAGATCACAGAGCGGCCCAAAGCAGCTCGAAAGCACTGGGCCTCATCCAAAAGCTATCAGCAGCTGCTCTTCAATGGACTTCAACATCTCCAATGCGACCTGCAACGAGCTACAAACAGCGCTTATGACCTGACGGGCTCCATAAGTCTCTACTAGCTCCAACACGAAGGCAAATTACTGCCTTCCTCGATGGCGGCTCTCTCAACAGACTCTCCAAGCCATCCACCAGTGATGCATAGCCAGCTCCTACGCCACAAGTAGCTGTCAGCGGTGGCTGCTCTAGCCCAAACGACCGCTTCTACAACTATAGCCTCGATGGCATCTGTGATCACCGACTCGAAGGCAGCCTCTAAGTCCTTAAGCTCTAGCTCGTCAATGCTCAGCTCCTCCTAACGACAAAGAAATGGGACTTCAGTGACTCAACAGCTATCTTCCAACCACTTAGCCTACCCGACTGCTCAACCGAATCGTGCACCTCTAGCCTCCTCATAGAAGCTTCTGACGGCTGGACGACCACGGCACCCTGGCTTGCTCCAGCAAACAACGCGCTACCGGCCAGCCATCCTGCGACGTTCTACGACATGCAGTGACCTCCTTCTCCAAACGGACGAACGCAAAATCTCACTACGGGCCTTCCACAGCTTGTCACAACCAGCAAGCATACATACGCTCCAAGGCAGCTCCGTCGCCACGCCCACGCCTCCGACGTCGATGCAGAGAAGCAGAGATTTTATTCTTCTCTAACCTTAAGACACGTGGAAAGATAGGAACTAACCATGGTTAATTGACTTGGACCATGGTTAAGTATGGCATTGGGTTAAGTTGCTGGCTAGAGTAAAGTTACTATGGTTAGGTTATTGGAGTTTGGTTAAGGTCCTACCACATGGCTTAGGGCCCCTTGCTAAGCACAGTATGGAATTCAGCATGTGAATCCCTGTGCCACATCATCAAAGGCCCCTCTTCTTCACAAAAGCTTCAACAAGCCATAACTTGCAATCCAGGAAGAATTTGCACACGCTCCAAAAAGGAAAAGTGATCGGCTTTTTGAGCTCTATGCGCCTGTCAAGTCAAATTCATTGTATGCAATTAGACACTGCCAATATTGAAAGAAATCTATTGGTAAGACCTTTGCAACAATTGGAAAAGCAAAGCATGAATGCAAACATCGATGTAAAGCCGAAAGCACAAGTGTACGAGATGACCATAGCCTGAAACATGGCATCCACACATAAAGCATTAAGGCACATGGAAGAACAAAGCATCATGCATCAAGCGAAGCAGACAACAAGGTCATCATCAAGCCATGAGCAGTATGACAGGAATAACATGTATTGAAAAGCAAAAAACCTTGCCAACCTTGCCTATATTTTTGTAATCAAACCTGACCACCTGAGAGTAGCTATGAAAGCACCCAGGGGAGGTATTGACATGTAAAATCCACACTTGACCACCTTAAGTAGCAATGCATGCACTAAGGGGAGGTGATGGAATGTAACTCACATCTGACCACCTTGCAGTAGCCAAAGGATCATGGCACCAAGGGGAGGTGTTGAGAGTTGTGGTGCCATGAGCACATGTAGAGCAAAGGTATGAGTAAAGGGAAAGCTGCCACATGGCATGGAGGAGATATCCCACATGTGAGCAAGCAAATGGATGTAAGTACGCTCACCTATAAAAGGGAGGTTCATTTGAAGTAATATCAATCAAGCACTTTGCACTATCTCAAGATTCTCTTTATGAGTCCAAGCTAATCTATCTTGGAACCTAATTGACTTGAGATACATGTCATGAGCACTCTCTTCATCATGTTTCCACATAGGTTCCATCCACCTTAGAGCGCTCCATAGATCCTGAGGCACACATGTTCCGTCACAACCTACTATCTTTAAGGTAACAGACAAGTGAGTCCACCAATAAAAAGTGGAACTAAAGAATTGTGGCTGGGCATAAAACTCAAAGAACGTAGGATTTATGCCTTTTCAATTGGTGTATGGACTTGAAGCACTAGTCCCACTGGAACCTACACATAGTAGTACAAGAACACATCAAAGTCCTATTAGAGCAGCATCAAATAGTATAATTACAAGAAAGTTTGATGTAGAATATGATGAAATAGATGCATTAGCATCGTTCTCTCATGATCAAACATGCCCTGACAAATGGCAATCCTATGCATGCACCACCTTCATGTCAAAACTTCCCATTGTGTCTTTGCAGTCATAGTTGATACCCTAGAAGTGCAATTCACATCTTTCTCATGATTGCTATCACCATCTTATTTTGCGATGGCAATCCCCTACTTCGTGTTAGCTGACACTCATTGGCACTATTCTTATGCTTACCCATTGCATTCCCATGATTAGTCCACTCACATGTTTGCATGAAACCTTTTACCTTTACACATTGACGTTATGTTTATTTTCAATAACAATTAGATTTTCACTTTGGAACTCACATGTATCACGCATATTTGCACACATGACCACTTACATTCATCTTATTCCTTTGCACTTGCATGCACAAGTTGCTTATGCATAAGACTTTTGATCTTTCATTGTAAGTCTACATGTGTGGCCACATTTTTCAAAATCTTAGTATTTGATCAAGTAAACCTCCATAGTTGGGTAGTGAATCATTTACAAAAGATATTATCCTGTTTTAATTCACATTCATCTTATTCATTTGCACTTGCATGCACCATTTTATTTTTCATAAGAATTTTGCTCTTGCACTTGCAAGTCAATGACAAGTGTTGGCCCATATTTTTCATAATCATAGAATTTGATCAACTAAGGCTCCATAGTTGGGCAATGAATAATTTACAGAATGATTGGAGAGGTTTAAGGTTTTTGGAGCCCCATGTATGTGGCCACCTCAACTATTGACATGTCACCATTTTGGTGGGTGCTGCCATGCAAACATTGTAGTACCTAGAACCTAAACACTTTGATTAGAGGGGGTTGGGAGAATGCTCAAGCCATCAGTCCCCTTCATCCACCCCCTCGTCCATTCTTAGCTGATAGGGGCTCCCTTCTCATCCAACCTCAGCTCCCTCCCCTTTCTTGCATGTGTCTCAATGGATGCTGACTCTACTCCCTTGCCCAATTTTTGGATATGTTCGATGCATTGGTGGGCTGCCTATTGTCATAATTCCATCTATATGCAATGATTGATAGGAAATTGAGACAATGATAGGTGTGATAAGCTTGTAGGTAATGATTGATAGGAAATTCCATCTATAGGTAGCCATTCATAGGCTGATTATATGGTTTGTGGAATTGGTAGGCAATTCAATCAGCACATAGCAAT
Source organism: Dipteris shenzhenensis (assembly GCF_047967505.1). Taxonomy (NCBI): domain Eukaryota; kingdom Viridiplantae; phylum Streptophyta; class Polypodiopsida; order Gleicheniales; family Dipteridaceae; genus Dipteris; species Dipteris shenzhenensis. The sequence continues at coordinate 42,928,076 of NC_141602.1, read as the reverse complement.
TCACAGGCTGATCAAGTGGTTTGTGGATTGATCCAGCATTGAAGATATGCATGAAGTGATAAGGTTGTTTTGCACTTTGATTTGCCGCTACATGTTTTTCCAAAGGAATTTGCATTGTGAGCTATGGATGTAGGGGTAGGGTCATTTTGCACTTCAATTCACCAATGCATGTTTGTCCAAAGGACTTTGCAAGGTCATATAAACTTTGTTTTGCATGGGTTTAGGGTGTATTACCGACGCCATTTCCTCTAGGATCTACCTCCTTTTCCCTTATCCCTCTTAAACTTCTTGCACCTTTTGTTCATATTTCCTCTATTCTACACAATGAATTCCTCTACACACTACCCAACACTGGATAAATAGCTCCTCTCTCAATTTTGAAATCACGAGATATGATTGCCCTCTTATCTTCCAAAACTACCATTAGGTCATCACTTACCACCCCATAAGCTTCTCCCTACCTACTATATTTGCATTGATGTAGAGGACTTGGAGGATATAGCCATGTATAGAAGTGGGTTGGAAGTTTATTTTATGCTACCTTGACTAGGCTAAATATGGGAGATGATATAGGAGTGTTGAGAAGGCAAGCCAAAAACAAACTTACTTGGCCACAATAAAACAAGCATTGCCATATAAAGGTTTGGATTGCAAGCTTATGCATTATGAAATTGGAAAAAAAGCCTTAGTACATGGGTTTGAGTACCGGTTGAATGAAATTCTAAACTCGCTTGAGAATGTTGAGAAATGTGGTGCCATAGAGTACTAAGAGAAATTATGTGATTGGTAGAGTGGATTGCGTCAATGGATCGATGACATGTGTACTGCAAAAAGATGATGTTGATCTTGCACTCTAGGTAGATGAGTGAAAGAGACAAGAGAAAAGAGGTGAAAGAGGTGTGTGTGTGTGTGTGTGTGTGGCGGTGGTGGATGGATCATTAAATAAAAGTGGGATGGAGAAAAGGTGGAGAGAAGACTTGAGGAGAGGGAGAGAGAGAGAGAGAGAGAGAGAGAGAGAGTTAACCAATTAAAAGTGTGCATTCAAGTTCAATGAAGAAGACTCAACTTATTGTCCAAGAGGGAAAATGCACTTCCAAAAATTCAAAAATGCCTAATTTCTACTTTGCCCAATTTGAACAGTTGCTAAGGCCCTCAATGCTTCTAGGTGACATCCACTCCTCTCAAAAAAATTGGTTATACTTAATGTCATGCATTCTCATGCTTGAAAGTCTAGAGAATGTTTCCCTACACAAGAGTTAAAAACAATCAATCGCTCTTGTAATAAAAACTTTGACCTTATCTTGATAGTAGAGAGAATCAGGTGCATTTAATTAACCATGGCTATCACCTAATAATGGTAATTAACCATATTAAAGATTTTCTTATGATAAATATATTCCATTTTTTCGGATAAATATATTCCATTGTTTCGAGGCTAGCCTTCCTTTATATGAGAAAACATGCATGCCTTAGGATCTATGGAGCGCTCTAAGGTGAATGGAACCTATGTGGAAACATGATGAAGAGAGTGCTCATGACATGAACCTCAAGTCAATTAGGTTCCAAGATAGATTATCTTGGACTCATAAATAGAATCTTGAGTGAGTGTGCATTTCATCTTCTATTCAACAATACATGATAGTCCTCTTATATAGAGAGTGCCCTTAGAATAGTCAACACTTGTGGGATCCTCTGATCCATATCTCTCCTTATGGTTATCCTCGATCCACATCTCCACATCATGTAGTCCACATCCTAGGGTGGCTACTTTAATTCTTTCCTATACCATACCTTAGCGTTTAATCTATGTGCTCACAGCATAGTATCTCAACACCTCCCCTTTGTGCCATGATCCATTGGATACCGCAAGGTGGCGAGATGTGATTTACAAATCCATCACCTCCCCGTAGTGCATATCTTGCTACATAAGGTGGTCAAGTGTGGCTTTTATATGTCAATACCTCCGCTGGGTACTTTCATAGCTACTCTCAGGTGGTCAGGTTTGATTTACAAATGTGTGGGTGGTGGCAAGGCTTTTGCTTCTCAATACATGTTGTCGATGGCGTTCTCTTCTTTGCTTGATGTAGCTTGATGCATGATGCTTTATTCTTCCATATGCCTTGATGCTTTATGTGTGGATGCCATGCTTTGTGCTATGGTCATCTCATGCACTTGTGCTTCCGGCATGCTTTTTGCGTTCATGCATTGCTTTTCCATTTGTTACAAAGGTCTTACCATGAGCTTCGTTTTGCTTCAATGGCAGTGTCTAATTGCATGCAATGATTCTGATCTGACAGACGCATAGAGCTCGAAAAGGCGATCACTTTTCTTTTTTGGAGTGTGTCCAAATTCTTGCTTTGGCTTGGCTGTTCATATGCTGCTTGTAGGATTGTGCTTAGAAAGGGAATGTGCTTGGGTGGCATTGCTGACTGTGCATGCTTATGTGGCATTGAGCTAACCTTAACAGTAACCATGGTGGGTTGAGTTGACTACACTGGGGTCCTATGTGCCACGTGTCACTTTGCAGACCTCAATGACTAACCCTTAGCTACCAGAACAAGCCCTTGGTTACCTCCAATTTGCCACGTGCCATGCAGTGAGAGCCTTAGGATTTCTAAGGTAAGGTCTCTTCTTCGAATTTCCGCCGCATCTCTTCTGTTGATGAAGTCTTCTCGTCGGATGAAGGCTGATTGTTGATTGGTGACAGTTGGTTGAGGCTGGTCACTATGCAGCAGAGATTGTCGTTGAGCATTGTAGCTTGGTGAAACTTTCCCATGAGCCGCTACTGGCTACTGCGTTGGAGGAGGAGCTTTGAAGGTCGTTGCTTGCTGGCATTGTTGCAGGAGTCCAACCGAGTTGAGGGACCTTTGGGTTGTGGGTTGTGTTGTAGGATCGCGTGCACTGTTGTGAGGTCGTTTAAGACTGCTGGGTGTGGAGCTTTGCTTGTAAGAGGCTATGCGCGCAAAGGGGGGGGCATGGGGGGTAGGAGGGGGGGGTACGCGATATGCGCGCAAGGGGGGGAGGGGCATGTCGGGTTGGGGGGGAGTACGCCACATGCACGCAAAGGGGGGGAGGTGGTTTGGGGGGGGGGGCTATGCGACATCTGCACAAGGGGGGGAGTGGAGTGTAGGGGAGGGGGAGGTTGCGCGACATGTGCACAAGGGGGGAGGGGGGTGTGGGTTCGTGACATGCGCGCAAAGGGAGGGGAGGGGCATGGTGGGTTGGGGGGGTACGCGACATGTTCACAAATGGAGGAGCGACATGCACGCGAAGGGGGGGGATGGGGTGTGGGAGGGGGGTACGCGACATGCGCACAAGCGGGGTGGAGGCATTGGGAGGCTAGTTATAGGAAACAGTGTTTACGGTATAGGAATTTGGGTTTAGGCTATAGGGATTAGGGTTTAGAATTTAGGGCATGGGGTGGAGTTACAAATATTAGCCATGCTACAAATATTAACCTGTGAATTTGGTTTAAGTATAATTAAACTTCATTCACAGGTTTTTAATAAGTTGGAATTTGAAAATTCTAACCCTATAGATGACTTTAGATGGCTCATGCTGATTGATTTGAGTACTTGGAGGGCTAAATTTGGACCTCATACGATAAAATTATGTTAATTTTTGGACGAATTTATCAAGTATAATTAAACTTCATTCACAGGTTTTTAATAAGTTGAAATTTGAAAATTCTAACCCTATAGATGACTTTAGATGGCTTATGCCGATCGATTTGAGTACTTGGAGGGCTAAATTTGGACCTCATATGATACAGTTATGTTAGTTTTTGGGCGAATTTATCAAATTTCAAGATTGAAAGATTAGTTTGGAGAAGCTCCTAAATTCGTCTTTGGGAAAATATCACCCTTAAAAATTTATCTTGGGTAGGGTAGAGAAGAAAGGAAATTAATGGAATGGAGGAGAGGAAAGGGGTGGAAGGAAGGGGGAGGAGGAAAGGGGGAGGGGGAGGAAAAGGCGAGGGGAGGGAAAAAGGGGAGAGAGAGGGGGGGGAGGGGGGAAGGGGGGAAAGGGAGGGCGAAAGGGGGAGGAGGGGAGGCAAAAGGGGGGGAAAAGTGGAGAGGGAGAGGAATGGAGGAAAAGGGGGAAGGGGGGCAGGGGGGGAAGGGGAAGGGGAAGGGGAAGGGGAGGGGGGGGGGCGGCAGGGGAGGGGAAGGGGGCATGGGAAGGGGTGAAGGAAGGGGGGGGGGCGGCAGGGGAAGGGGGGATTGGGCAATGGGCAATGGGGGAACAGGGGAGGGATATTTGAATTTTAGAGCGGGAAGTTTGAATTCCTTGAGGGAAGTATATTGACTCTCACCTCTCCCTCTCCCTTTTCAATCACACCCTCCCTCTCATGATGTTCCCCTTCCTTCCTCTCTCCCTCTCCCTCTCCCTCTCCCTCTCCCTCTCCCTCTCCCTCTCCCTTGCGTTGCGTTGTGCTCCCTCTCTCATGTTGCACACCCCTTCCCCTTCCCCTTCCCCTTCCCTTTCCCTTTCCCTTCCCCCTCTCCATCTCCCTCTCCCTCTCCTTTCTCCTCCCTTCTCTCCCTCCGTCTTTCTCCCCCTGTCTCTCCCTCCCTCCCTCTCTCTCCTCTTTCTTGTCTCCTCTCTCCCTCCCTTTCTTTTATAGTGTGCGGCGGCAACATGCACACACACAGAGAGAGTCGTGCTGCCGCAGCAATGCAGCGACGATGAGTGAAAAAAAATTAACATTTTTTATTTTTGGCTGTTGCTACACTGCTACGTCAGCGCGACTCTCTCTCTCTCTCTCTCTCTCCTTCCCTCACTCTTCCCTTACCTTCATTCCTTCCCCCTCTTCTTTCCTCTATTTCCCTCTCCGTTCTCTTTCCTTCCTCCTTGTCACCCACCTATCTAATTAAATTTATTTAAAAAAAATTATTACTCCCTCCTTTACTCTTTCCTTCCTCTCTCCCTCTCCCTCTCCCTTCCTTTCTACCTCTTCCTTCTACTCTAGTCCTTCCTTCTACTCTCGCTCCCATCATGGTCCCCTCTTTTCCTCCCTCCCCCTCTCCCTTGTGTTGCACTCTGTTCCCCCTCTCCCTCTTCCTTCCATTTCTCCTCCCTTCTCTCTCTCTCTCTCTCTTCCCATTCTCCTCCCTTCTCTGCCTCTCTCTTGCCTTCTCCTCTCCTTCCTCCCTCCCTTGTCCAAGAGATCGGCAATGCGGAGACGACGATAAAAATAAAATAAAACAAAACAAAACAAAACAAAATAAAATAAAATAAATCAAAATAAAATAAAATAAAATAAAAATTTTAATTTTAATTAAAAAAAACAAATTTCCCTCTCTTTTCCCCTCCATCAAGATACGTCATTTGAAGGTGTTTGCTTGAAAAATCTTTGTAACTATTGCAAGGTGTTTATTGGCACCATTATAAAGTTCTTTGAGATTATACCATTTTTGCTTTTTGAAACTCTGAATGGTGTTTATTGGCACCGTTATTAACTCTTGGAGATTTTAGAGTTCTGAAACTCTGAAAGGTGTTTATTAACACCGTTATTAAGTCTTGGAGATTTTAGAGGACTCTCATGGTCAATTAATCTCATGCATGGACCTTATACATACGTATGTACATACGTATGCACACGCGCACGCAATGTTATGGATAAATTTGACCAATGAAAAAGGCATAAATATGTGTGTGTGCTTGTATGTGTGGCAATAGTATAATAAAATATGGAGTGCATAGGGCCCATGGTTGAGGTGGCAGGGCATGACCATGTGCCACCCTTCCACATAAGAGGACCCATAAGGTGTGTTGTACATAATCCTGTAAAGAAAAAGGGAGAGAGATAGGAGACTCAAGTTCAGCTTTCTTCACAACACACAAAAGAGAGAGGACACAAGGTTGGAGGGTGAAGCCTTTCTTCACTTTTGCACACAACAACAATACAATAGAAGAGGGAAATACCCTATATGTCAAACCCTAGAATACGTGGTTCATATGTGAACCCAAACCAAAAACATACGTGGTAGTCTAACTACACCACGAGTACAACTAACATAGGCGGTGACATAAATGATAGTCATCCAGGAGATATATCGGGGGTAGAGCTTGATATCTCAACACTCCCCCTCAAGCTCAAATCCATCTCACGTACACCAAGCAAGCTCCTAAATCTGTGAAGCTTCTCGCTACCCAATGCCTTCGTAAAAATATCAGCCACCTGCTCCTCAGTGCTGACATAGACAAGATCAATCTCACCAGCTAGAACCTTCTCTCTCACAAAGTGATAATGCACCTCAATGTGCTTCGTTCTAGCATGATAAACTGGGTTATTAGCAAGCATGATGCTGCTAATGTTGTCACAATGAATGACAACTGCTGCATGAATTGACTGTCCCATATCTACAAGTAGCTTCCGTAACCAAGCTACCTCACATGCAGCCATTGCTGCACCCCTGTACTCAGCCTCTGTGCTCGACAAGGCAACTGTTGGCTACTTCTTGCTGCTCCAACTGATGGCACCACTCCCAAGGGAAAACATAAAACCACTAGTAGATCTCCTGTCTGAGACACTACCAGCCCAGTCAGCATCTGTGTATCCATGTACCTGTAATGCACACCCAGCTTCATAAAACAGTCCATAATGCAATGTGGACTTCACATACTGCAGTATGCGCCTAGCCGCATCCAAATGTGGCTTCCTCGGTGCCTGCATAAACTGACTCACCAGCCCCACAGCATAGCTCAAATCTGGTCTGGTTATAGTCATGTAAATCAAGCTACCTACTATGCGCCTGTACATAGTAATATCTTCAAGAAGCTCACCTGTCTCTGCATTGAGCTTCACATTCTGCTCCAATGGAATAGAGATAGGCTTATAGCCTGTCATCCCATATTTGGACAGCATGTCCAAACCGTATTGCCTTTGCAATAGCCATATCCCACTCGGGGATCTAATAACCTCAATGCCCAAGAAGTAACGCAGCTCTCCCAAATCCTTCATCTCAAATTTCTGCTTCAATAGCAGCTTCACTTCATTAATGTCTGCATCACTATCACCTGTAATAATCAAGTCATCAACATAGATGACTATAAGCACAATCCCTCTGTTTGTCCTTTTCACATAAAGTGAAAAATCTGAATTGGAAATCTGAAATCCAATAGTGACAAGATATTGCCCTATCTTGTCTGACCATGCCCTCGGCACCTGTTTTAAACCATACAAGGCTTTGCGCAACCTGCATACAAAATCGGGGTGTGAATTATCCTCATAACCTTCTGGCTGCATCATATAAACCTCTTCCTGCAAATCACCATGCAAGAAGGCATTTTTCACATCCATCTGATGCAAAGACCATCCCTTTGCAGCAGCCATAGCAATTACTGCTCTCACGGTTGCCATCCTTGCAACTGGGCTGAAAGTTTCCTCATAGTCAATTCCATATGTCTGCGCAAAACCTTTGGCAACCAATCTTGCCTTGTACCTGCTAACAGACCCATCAGCATTGTGCTTTACTTTGTAAACCCACTTGCAGCCAATAGCCTTCTTATCATGAGGCAAAGGCATCAAATCCCAAGTGTGGTTTGCATCCAAGGCAGCCATCTCTTCATCCATAGTTGCTTCCCAATTTTTATGCCCTGCTGCATCCTCAAAACATGTGGACTCTGGCTCCTCTAGAACCTTGACCATATAAGCATAGTGATGTGCTGTATACCCATCATATCTCAGCCTGTCAACTGGATACTTAATACGAGTGGACCTCTGTACAACTGGATCAGTTGCAGGAGTCTTTAAATCATGCCTGCTTTTCCTTGCACCAGGTGTAACAACAGAAGGAATCCCAAGTTCCTCATCAAGGCTCATTTCAGAGCCGTTTGACTCTCCATCAACATGAGAGCTACCAGCAGACACATCAAACACTGGAGCATGGTCTACTTTTTCTTTTCCCTTATGTGATACCTTCACAACACTATCAGGGCTGCCATGTGACGATTCACTAGATCTCAATTTCCCTGTCCATGCATTAGATCCACTAGTAGAGGACTCTCTGGGTCCAGAGATTGCTGCTCTGCATTTATTGCAGCATTCCCATTTCCTGCATCTGCATCTCCTACCATAACAGTTGGTGCATACCAGCTGCTCATTTCATCAAAAACAACATCTCTGCTCACTTGCATTTTGCGGGTGGAAGGGTTATAACAGCGATACCCTTTCTGGTGCAGAGCATATCCAATAAAGATGCATTTTTCTGCCTTTGGATCCAGCTTTGTTCTCTTCTCATCAGGAACATGAACATAAGCTATGCAACCAAATACCTTCAAGTGAGAAATATCTAGTTTTTGGCCTGTATACATTTCTTCAGGCGTCATGCCATGGACAACTGCAGTGGGGGTTCTGTTCATAATATAAACAGCAGTTCCTACTGCTTCAGCCCAAAAATAATCAGGCATGTTTTTCTCATTTAGGATCGCCCGTCCTACTTCTGCAATATGCCTGTTCTTCCTTTTTGCAACCCCATTCTGCTGAGGGGTAGACCTGCATGAGTACTTCCTTTGAATTCCCTGTTCTTTCATATATTCACAAAATTCTTCTGAAAAGTACTCTTAGCACTTTAATATGCACACCTTTCTCTTTTTCAACCATGGCCTTAAAAACCTTGAAATGGCTGAACACTTCACTTTTGTGCTTCATAAAATAAATCCACACCTTCCTAGTGTAGTCATCAATAAACGTCACATAATAATGGCATCCACCAATAGAAGCAGCTTTGGTTGTCCAAACATCTGAATGGATCACTTCCAAAGGTCTTCTGCTCACCTTAGCATTTTTGGGAAATGCATGTCTGGCCTGCTTACCCATTTGGCATGCTTCACATACCTTTTGCATTCCCTCAACTCTGAATTTAGGCAAACCTGCAACAATGTTTTTCGTTTGCATAGATTTCAGCCTTTGTATATTCACGTGCCCAATGCGCTTGTGCCATATCTCAATATCTGCAATGACACCTCTCCCATGCGCAAACATAGCAGCTTTCACCTCAGGCATATCAACATCCAAGGTGAACATTCTGCCATTTTTGTTGCCTTTTGCAACCAAGCGGCACTTATTTTTCAAGTCCTCAACAAAGCATCCATCAGGATTAAATCTAACCTGCAGACCTTGCTCAACCATCTGGCCAACTGAAACCAGGTTCTTAGTGATTTTTGGAACATGAAGTACATCTGCCAAGTACTTCGTTTTGCCATCCTGCATAGCCAATGGCACTTTATCAACCTGCGTAATTGGGTGCGCAGTATCATCACCTGTTTCAACATAACCTGGCTTATCCAAATTTCTAACATCATGAAACCACTCACCATGACTGGTCATGTGGTTAGAGGCACCTGAATCAACATACCAAACATCATTGCAAGCTGCAGCATCTCCTGACATGGAGTTAACCATATGCTGCATCACAAAAAGGTGCTCATTTCTGTCGTCACCATGCCCACTTGATGATGCATAGTTGCTTTGCTGCAACTTCCCACTTTTGATGTCATTCTGCTTTTTATAGCATGTATTCTCCTTGTGTCCAGGCTTTCCACAATAATAGCATTCTGTGCTGCTATTTACTTGCTGGTTCCTTTGCCATGAACCACGGCCTCTTTGGCTCCCCCTGCCTCTAGAACTACCACATCCTCCTCCATAGGACTGGTTTTCCTGTTGTTGCTGTTGGTTCTGATTTCCTGCACGGCCACCAAAACGGCCTCTTCCTCTACCCCTGCCTCTACCTGTATTCGAGTAGAAAGCAGTCTCTTGAGAAGTTGAGGTGGCTGAACCACCATTCCTTTGCTCTTCACTCAGCAAGAGAGCAATAAGTTCCTGAAAATCAGGAAATGTTTCACGGACTCCAATGGATGTCCAAACCTGTGCATAATCTTTCCCAAGACCATTCAAGGTCACGGACACTAAGTCCTCATCATCAACAGGTGCTCCAATGGAGGCAAGAGAATCTGCAAGGCCTTTCACCTTCAAGGAATACTCATTTATATTCAGATTTTTCCTTTGCACATTGTGCAACTCCTGCTTTAGCTGCATCTTTCGTGCTTTGTATTTGTGCTATACAGCTTCACCAATGTATCCCATGCCTCCTTAGGCGTCTCTACATCCTGTATATGCACAATCATAGAATCTGAAATGCTAACAGACAGCCAATACAGGCATTTTATGGCTTTTTCATGCCATTCTTTAAAGGCCTTCAATTTAGCAGGAGTGGGAGCAGCACCCAAAACTGGTTCTGCAGTTTCACCACTGATGTAATCCCAAACTCCCTTTCCCATAAGGAAGTTTGTCATCTTGAACTTCCATGCTTGGAAGTTGTTCTTGTCAAGCTTCTCACTGACAATGGTAGACAGATTCTCAGACATTTTACAAATCACGAATTGCAACAGCAACCTGTAAACACAGCAAATGCCTCACAAGGGCAAATAGCAAAACTTCTGCAAATAGCCTCACAGGGGCAGATCCGCAACACTGACGAAAGTGGTATTTCACCACACAGTCACTTCCTAGTGACGATTTTGCATCAACAGGCAATAGGCATGAATCTGCAACTCCCAATATCTCTGCACACAGGCATACGATGCAATTTCTGTGGCACCTTTCCACCGACTAGCCGCGCACAGCGAAAAACAGGGCCTTTTTCTGAGTGCCTGCGAAGAACTTCTGCCTTCAAAACGGGCCCCGAAACGGCCTCAAATCAAAAAAATAAAGTCACCAAGGGCTTCGCCCACTCCCGCAGCATATACTGCGCTCTCGCCACACTGCGAAGGGCCTCTCAATTTGAAACAGTGCACTCCTGCACTTCTTGCTGTGCTACCTGCAGAGATTTGCTCCCAAACTCGAAATAGGAAAGCAACACTGGTCCTCTTACCAGGACACCACAAACTTGGCTTGCTTTCTTGAGCTCCTTACCATGAACAAGGCTCTGATACCATGTAAAGAAAAAGGGAGAGAGATAGGAGACTCAAGTTCAGCTTTCTTCACAACACACAAAAGAGAGAGGACACAAGGTTGGAGGGTGAAGCCTTTCTTCACTTTTGCACACAACAACAATACAATAGAAGAGGGAAATACCCTATAAACCCTAGAATACGTGGTTCATATGTGAACCCAAACCAAAAACATACATGGTAGTCTAACTACACCACGAGTACAACTAACATAGGCAGTGACATAAATGATAGTCATCCAGGAGATATATCGGGGGTAGAGCTTGATATCTCAACAAATCCATGGTAGTAATATTATAAAATGTAAGGTGGCATGGCTCCTCCATGTGCCACCCCTCCACCTAGGCTGCATTTAGTGAGATACGGCCCAAAGTCTATGGGAGAAGTAATATAAAATAGGTGGAGATGGATATTATATTGGGTTATTCCCTCCATATAGGATAGGCCCATGTGGGGGAGGTATAGATAGTCCAAGGATGCAAGTTAAATAATGGGGAAAGTAGGATGAGGTGGCAAGATTCCTTATGCCAACCCTCCACTTGTCCTCCTAGAGGTTTGAACGTATTATAAAATTGGGAAGAGACCAAGGGAGTATCATAGACTTGAGATATGGGGCTTGATTTATGTGGAAAAATGAGGCAAAGGGTTGTCGCACACAATTGAGAGTGCGTAACCACCTAGCCCACATGGGAGACTTTTCCACACACACCATGCATGTGGGAGGATGCATTTATTGGGAGAGACCCCCTCTCTTGGCTATAAAAGGAGGGGGCTATTCCTTGATGGGACACGCTCATTCTTGTACAACCACCTAGCTAGTACTTTGATTTCTCCCTTCCCTTCCTTTCAAAATAAAGCATGGTCCTCTTCCCTTGATGTCTCCATCTTTACATTCCTCCTCCCATCATGTACATGCTTCTTTTCCCCCTCTCCCTTTCCCCTTGTGTCATAGTTTCCCTCTTCATTCCCTCCCCTTCTAGTTCCTTTTCCCCTCCCATGATAACGTTTTGCCCTCACATTCTCCTTTCCTCTATGGCCCTCGAGTGTCGCCATGCTTAGCCTCTAGCCTCTGGTCCTGATTTCTTTTCTGGCTAATAGAATTGGTGTGGCTGCTGGGATTGAAATCTCCACGGCTAGCGGTATAAAATTTGTTATTCCTACGATTGGATGTGGCACTGCGGCCTCTCTCATGCACAGTTCTCTTCTTTTGTGCCTCCAAACTGTGTGCCTTCCCTGTCTCTACGGCTACAAAACCGCCCTACTTCTGTGCTTCCAGTCGGCCTGCTTTTTGCTTGGGGTTCCCACATGTATTTTGGCTGGCGAATCTTCTGCTCATATCGATTGCAGCTGCAGAACTGTAACATCTGTGCTCCCAGGTGCGCATTCGTGCATCCACTGTGTACACCTGTGCGCTTCACGGACAGATCGTGATAGTTTTTTGAGCTCTTGTGTCTTCTGGTTGTGGATAGTTTTTCTGGGTTCACGCGTCTACTGTGTTCACCCACGTGACAGTTTTTTGGGCTCCTATGTCTTCTGGTCGCGGACAAGTTTTTGAGTTTCTGCAAAATTGTAATAGATCCCGCCCCCCCCTCTCTCTTCTCTTTCTCTTCTCCTTCTCCTCTCCTCTCCTCTCCTCTCTTTTTATTAAAGAGTAGGATTTGAACCCAAGACCTCCCCCTTCACAAGAGGGAGACTTATCATTGGGCCAACAAGTTGGGAGTGATGAAAATGTAATGATTTTGCTTATATATTAAAATCTTGGGAAGTGTAACTCTCTAACTGTGGGGAGGTTACTCTTGCTATAAAAAGCAAAAGTACTTCATTTCATGTGCTCTATTTACATCTCCTACTAGATCACCGATTTAGAACTTTTCCAAGTCCACTTCACAGATGCACGCCACACGAGGAGGCTGGATATTTATGTCACTTCTCGACGAGTTTAAGGATTTGGTGCCTGGTCCTCTGCTCATTACGGCTACCAATTGGCGAGATCTCTTTCTTGATCTTCAACGGGCTGATTGTCCAGTGCATTGTTCAAGGAGACAATGGGCGAGATGATACATCGTGGTTGATTCAAGGTGAAGAACTATTGATACGCTTGGAGAACTTTGATTTTAATTCTACTCATTGTGCGGTGATCGAGATACTTACTGCTTTGGAGGTAATTAAAAGGGTGTCCATTGAAGGGTGGGATGCTCCCCAAGCTTGGGGGGAGATTTGGCGCGTCTGCTTGTTAATTCCTATGGATAAGCTCGTCTTGAATGGTTTATTCTCAATCTCACTACAAAGGTTTCTAGGCCTGGTAATGTTTCGACCAAGGAATCCATTTGTACCTAATCAACCTTTTGTGTCTCATTTTGAGCTTCAAGTTGTAATTCTTTTTGGTCTAAAGATAAACTATCAACAAAGGATTGCCAGTTTATTTGGTGCTGAACGTTTGGCTCAAGCATTGAATTCTCTCCACCCTCTCCTTCTACCTATCTTGGACTACCGAGAAACTTGGGATGTCCGGATTTTAGTCTTGGTGTGATGACATCTTGGATCCTTCAATTTGATGGAGCTTACAAACCTTCGACTAAGGCTACTGGGGTGGGTGTGAAGCTCACTTCACCGGGTGGTGAGGAGTATTGTTATAGCAAGTCTGCACCTGCAAGTACATGCAACCAAGCTGAGTACTGGGCACTCATTTTTGGGCTACAAAAGGCACAAGAGCATCGCATCAAGCAACTTGAGGTGCAAGGAGATTTTCAACTAGTGTGTGAACAAGTTAGTGGAAGGTGGAAGGTGCGGAGCAAAGGCTTGGTTCCATGACAACAACAAGCATTGGAATTGTGCCAACAATTTGAAGAGGTAAAAATTCAACATATCCCTCAAGCTCAAAATATAGTTGTTGATTTCTTGGCACGTGAAGCTTGTACTTCAATCATGCATGACGCGAGTGGAAGCACCACCCCAACAAAGCTGCAAGCCATGAAGGAGGGTGATCATTTGTAAGGAATGCAAAGGTTGTGGTCATCATGAAACTAAGTGTTGGGCATACTTGATATGAGTTTACCGACTTCGGAAGATCATCAGAAAGGTCCTCAAGGACATTGCTAAAAAGAAGGATGCCAGACTGTACACCCCTTGAAGAAATAGCATGGCGACTACAAGAACTAGAAGAAGCTAAAGGTGATGTGCAAGCTCTCCAACTATTGACATTTGTCATGGCATTCTTGTTTTCCTTGATGAACAACCTCATGCAGCGCCGCGTCTCTAACCCTCGCTTGTAAAGATGGCTACAATATCATGAGGGTTGGTCCTTTTAAGATTGTCTATGAGCTATTCTATGCTGAAAATTCTTCCCGTGTAGTATTTCACAATACACCAATCACACCCTACCCTGCCTATGTGTGCTTTGTGTATGTATCTTCACCTAATTTTTAGTTCAAGCTTCCCCTTTCCATTGTTTGCCAATAGATAAGCCTTATTTCATCTCTCTCTTTTCTATTTTCCAAGCATGGCAGACATTCCTGTGTTCTATGGATGGGTTGAAGAAAATCCAAGTATCTTGTGGCCTTTAAGCACTGTTGTGTTTCTCTCAACTTTCTTACTGAAGATAGATGGTTGTTGGTTCTTCCGACATTCTTAGATGATTTTGCCAAGGTGTGGTACAAGGGGCAGATTGATGAAGTTCAAGAAAGCTAGCCCCGTTTGACTGCAGCATTGGTTGAGTATTTTGGCAAAGAAGAGGAGCTCGAGAATGTTTATCTGTTGATAGCCAGGTTGAGGCAAGAAGAAGGAGAGACAGCGCATCGATATGTGGATCGAGCGGCTGGGCTCTTGGATTGCCTAGTAGCTATGTATCCAAATAATGAGGGGTTTGTTGCCAGAATGACCCAGTATGTGTTAAGCCATATGGTGTCTGGTTCAGCTGATGAGTTTCGTCTCAAGTTGAAGTGGGAGGACCCGAAGACCATGGAGCATGCAAAGGCAATTGCAGTGAAGTTTGATAGAATGTCTAGTGATTTAGTCATCATTCCTCCTTTCCTTTTTGCAACGATAATCAAGGTGTCTCATGGTGGATCCATCTTAGCAAAACCTCTTCCTCCCCCATCTTCTCCCCCTCCTTTGCAATATGTATCCCCTACCCCTATTGGTGTACCTCCAACTCCTGATATTGTGAAGATTATTGATGAACTCTGCATTGAATTGATGGAATTAAAAAGTAAGGCTACTCCTGCTCCACATGATAAGTCCCAGTTCATTTGTCACGGTTGCAATCAAAAGGGGCACTACCGCTCAAAGTGTTCAAATGTTCCTCAAGTGCATCTCATGGAGACTTCCAGATCAGTTACTGGGGGGTCACATAGTGATGAGATTGAATGTGGCAATGATAGTGAATCAATTCCCTCTGAAAGTTGTAGTGAATCCACAGATGATAATGAGCCATATGGACTTCACATACCCTACCAGATTGCATTGAATCCTTCAGGTTCTCTTTCTCCTCCTTTGGATTTTTCTTATGATAAAGAATTCGAGGATCTTGATGGACTGTTTGATAATGAAAGCATCAATGAGCTCGAAGTCTTGACAGTAGGGGCCGACAATGGTGAAATCCTCACCCCTTCTTCTCCCCTTGATGTTGTGAGTCTCTTGGAACCTGATGTGATTATATGTGGTGATAGCATGGTAGAGATGTTTGAAATGTGCTCAAAAGATGCTTTGATGGATATTGAAGAACAATGCAACCAACTATGGGCTGAGCTTATTGATGAGAAAGTCATGGTGTTAGATGAAGTGTTGAGCAGTAAGGATGAAGTTGAGGCCAAGAAGTTGACGGATGTGATGCATGTTGAAAAGGTCTTGATGGTATCTCTTGATGATTTCACAAGGTATGATCCCATGACTGATTTGGAAAGGAGCTTCGAACTATTCTTGCAAGAGTCAATGTGGGATGGTGTTATGATAGATTTCCCTCCATATGGGGGGGGTATGTTTTGGAGGTCCGTCCATCCCAAACTGGGGGGAGTAACCCGCTCCTGTGTGCTTTGATGCAGCATCCAGGTTTTGTGGCCCTTTTGAGTAGTAACCGGTTTGTATTTGATCCAGGGCATGAGGAGATGGAAGTGACACCACAAATTATTTTTGATCGAGGAAAGTATAACGGTAAAGGAACACAGACTCTTGGATCTGTTGAGGTCCAAGATCATTTCCAGAAACCACATGAGAGGAAGGTGTTCAACAAAAGGGATCTCAATCTTTTCCTTGTGTTTTTTTTCCCAGGCATGAAATGCTGTGCATTCCTTGCCTGGGGGGGGGAACTGTTATGGATAAATTTGACCAATGAAAAAGACATAAATATGTGTATGTGCTTGTATGTGTGGCAATAGTATAATAAAATATGGAGTGCATAGGGCCCAAGGTTGAGGTGGTAGGGCATGACCATGTGCCACCCTTCCATGTAAGAGGACCCATAAGGTGTGTTGTACATAATCCATGGTAGTAATATTATAAAATGTAAGGTGGCATGGCTCCTCCATGTGCCACCCTTCCACCTAGGCTACATTTAGTGAGATATGGCCCAAAGTCTATGGGAGAAGTAATATAAAATAGGTGGAGATGGATATTATATTGGGTTATTCCCTCCATATAGGATAGGTCCATGTGGGGGAGGTATAGATAGTCTAAGGATGTAAGTTAAATAATGGGGAAAGTAGGATGAGGTGGCAAGATTCCTTGTGCCAACCCTCCACTTGTCCTCCTAGAGGTTTGAATGTATTATAAAATTGGGAAGAGACCAAGGGAGTATCATAAACTTGAGATATGGGGCTTGATTTATGTGGAAATATGAGGCAAAGGGTTGTCGCACACAATTGAGAGTGCGTAACCACCTAGCCCACATGGGAGACTTTTCCACACACACCATGCATGTGGGAGGATGCATTTATTGGGAGAGACCCCCTCTCTTGGCTATAAAAGGAGGGGGCTATTCCTTGATGGGACACGCTCATTTTTGTAAAGCCACCTAGCTAGTACTTTGATTTCTCCCTTTCCTTCCTTTCAAAATAAAGCCTTGATCCTCTTCCCTTGATGTCTCCATCTTTACATTCCTCCTCCCATCACGTACATGTTTCTCTTCCCCCTCTCCCTTTCCCCTTGTGTCATAGTCTCCCTCTTCATTCCCTCCCCTTTTAATTCCTTTTCCCCTCCCATGATAACATTTTGCCCTCATGTTCTCCTTTCCTCTATGGCCCTCGAGCGTTGCCATGCTTAGCCTCTAGCCTCTGGTCTTGATTTCTTTTTCAGCTAATAGCACACACACACACACATATAGTTTATCCATGGATTTAAATGATTTTAATTTATTAAAGTTATTAAAAAGTTAAACTTTTAAATGAAGATTCTTTAAAATGAAAAATTATACTAGGATTTCTACAATATAGAGTAATGTAAGAATTACATTTCTTAGTTTTTGCATTATTAGTACAATATGATAGTGTAAGTAAATAAACTCTTTATTTCAAAAGGGTAGTGTCATCTTTTGGTTTTGGAAGGATATTTTCATAAAGTAGATTTTTTCAATAGAAATTTAAGTATAAAAATGAATTGGGACTGTGCACTAGTCTATGTAAGAAGTTAGGTTAATTTTCATAATTTTAGTTTTATTTGCTACTGTTTGTTATCTTTTGGTGTAGCTTTATCTTTGTTACTTTTTTATAATTTTGATTTTATTTCCTTCAAAACACTCTTTAAAATTCCTTGTTTTTATGTTTTTATCTGTGTTTTGAAGCATGAGTTTTTCCTTAAATTTTATCCATAAACTAGTCTAAAAGTATCTATTAAAATGAATTTGTACATTGACAAGTCCAAAATTAATGAAATAAGTGTTTGTTTTGTGAAGGGTTTATTCTATGTCCATCAAGCTCATTTACGCTATAATCTTCTTGATGATCAATTTCAAGTCTTATTATACTCCCATCTCTTAAGGTCAATCAAGTTTCCATTAGAAGCCATTGAGGGAGAGAACTAGTACTTGCTTCCACTTGAAGTGTAGGAGGTATTCTACAATAGTATGACTTATTATCTTTAATATATTTATTTCCCTACTTTGCTTTCATTTCTAGCGATGTTTCTTTGTTGCCATATGTTGGACACGTGTGTTGGCTAGCTTGTGTGCTCGTACATATAGTGTCTATGGATACCTAGTATCATAAATAAAGCTATGTGAGTGCTTTGTGACTTCTCTATGAGTGCTTGTTGATCAATGTTTTGTGAGTGTTATGACATTGCTTAGTAGTGCTTTGTGACTATAATGAGACTTCTTGGAAGTGCCTTGTGACTGCTTGGAATTGCTTTGTACATTTTTGTGACTTCTTGGAATTGCTTTGTATAGGTTTGTGAGTGCTTTGTGACTTATATGGTTGCTTGGTAGTGCTTTGTGACTATTATGTGAGTGCTTTGTGACTTCCTAGTAGCGGTTTGTGAATACCAATCAATCACACTGAAAGCTATGTGAGTGCCTTATGATTCTTTAGTGAGTGCTTGATTGACTGCTATGACATTGCTGGTCATGGTTTGTCATTATTATGAGACTTATTGGAAGTGCTTTGTGACTACTTGGAAGTGCTCTATGATAGTTATGTTTGTGCTTGGAGATTGTTATGTGATTTCTTGGTAGAGTTTTGTGATAGTTATGATGTGAGTGCTTTGTGATTTCTTGGTAGTGCTTTGTGAATACCAAGTAGTAACATAACATTGAAACCAATGTGAGTGCTTGGTGACTTCCCTGTGAGTGGTGTGAGTGCTTATCAGTGCTTTGTGAATGTTATGACACTGCTTGGTAGTGCAATCTGTATGTTAGGAGACTTCTAGGAAGTGCTTTGTGACTACTTGGACTTCATGTCAACAATAGTCATAATGGACAACAAGATGTTCTGTTCTATTGTGTTGAACATAATCTTTATTAAGGCTGATAACACTCTGATTATGAGATTTGAGTAATGCTTGAGGATGGAGGATGATCAATATCTGAAAGCAGCCAGACAAATCATTTGACATCATGGTTTTTTCCATATGGGAACATACAGCAAATGTGGGTACAGAAGTATGATTGGAGTCTTACCTTAGCCCCTGAGGCTGAATCATATGCAATCATAATTTATATGAAAACAAAAAAGAAAATGTACATTGTAAATATTTAAATGTTATAGAGTTACACAACTTTCAAGTTTCAAACTTTCAACTTTAAACTTCAAATTGATATTAATTTAAAACTCAATTCATGAAAGAGTCCACTTCTTGACAATAACTAAAGAGTCAAAGATCTATGTCAATTCTATTTTGAAACTTGAAGTTTGAAGTTTGAAGTCTAAGAGTGAGGAAGAGAGTTGAGGTTTGACTAACTTCATGCTTCATTTTTTGCTTGATGCAATGTCTCAAGGACATCTCATGCACACTGGAAATCCTACATGAACGGATGTGTGGAATGATAAACCTAAGAAAAGAAATCAATTCCATTGCTTAGCTCTTCACATCTTGCATAGTGACAATGGTTCTTGTATCTTATTGAGAAACTCTACCAAGGCAAGTACAACATCTACAATATGGGTTTCATCTCCATTGACATAATCCATATTGTTTGACATCCATTTCAGGGGTAACCACTATGTTTGACATCCATTTCATGAATTTCTAAATTGAATTGTGATGAGACACACCAAGGTGTTAGCATAAGTGGAATACAAATTAACTTGTAAATGGTGGCTGAATAATTATAGTTCATGACTTGATTCACAAAGTTCTTTGTGACACGATAATATTACTTAATGTAGTTACAATATATTTTGCAAGCCTTCCAAAACTAAAATGAGCCAATGGGATGAATAATTATAGTTCATGGATTGATTTAAAAAGTACATAGATAACATCATTTAGGTACACTTCATAGATGAAAATACATAGATAACGTCATTTAGCTACAATATACTACCCCTGCCAGGGGTTTTGCAGTTTGACAAATCTTTGGGGCTTCGTAGAATTATCCATCTTGGCCATCTTGGATTACAACAAAAATTTTTGTGACTTGTAGGCTTTCTCGGTTTTTCCAAGACCCAAAAAGGTCTCTAGAAGAAAATTGCATGCGTTCCTTGTTTTAGCAACCAATGCCGTAACCATGGTGCTAACTGCCTAATCAAAAAATTATAGCACATGTGTAGGGAATGATGTCAATCATGGATTATTTTTTCATGTTAGTTTCATTAAGAAGTGAAACTTTTATATTGGCATCGAAAGTTTATATGCCCTAACAAAAATAAAAATTTGAAACATTCGCCAATATTTGAAACTTTTATGGAAAATGTTTAAAAGTTTTGCCAGGATTTACATATTTTACTTAGAAATTCAAAAGAAAAAATATAAAATTGTACTATATTTTTTCAATATAGTGAAACTAAAAAGTTTGCTTGATAAAATTTTGCAAGATTTTATATTAATATAAAAGTATACCTTCAATAAAAACATCCATGATGTCAACTTTAGAAGTATGTTGAATGTCCCAAATAGGTGTCTTGTACACTTGTAAAAGCTGTCATCAATAAGTATGGTACATGATGCATCGTAGAAAGGGTATTTCTCCCAAAAATACCATAGGTTCTTGAAAAACACTAGATTCCCATCCAAAAGGGTGAAATGCATTGAGATATAATATGCCTGATCCATCCTCCCTAAGATCAGAGACTCCACACCAAGAGAGCATAGTTTGAAGCATCCTCTTATGTTGTGCATACACTATGAGACCCATATATACAAAAAGCATGCATCCTGAAGACTATAGGATCTAGCAATATATTCAAAAACACCAAAATTTTATTCTTTGTATACATGCAACCAAGTAATCATTCAAAAGTACACTACGTGAGATTCTTCTCAACCCAAGGACACACCTAAATGAGAATATTATTCATGGATTAAGGGGCCTCCAATGTTGTGCCAAGTAGAAGGAAGAAGAGTCCCAAGAAGGAAGCTTTGCATGTGCTGCACAGGGCTTGGTTCACACAGAACTTTCATTTGGTCTACGAGTGTGTGTGAGAGAGGGAATCTATAGTGAGTGTAGTGTGTGTTGCCAAAATCATAACAATCCGTTAGATTGAGTTAATTGCTAAAGGCTTTCACTTATCCATGATTCAGTTACACATTTTTTTTTAAATTGTTCGCCCCTCTACTTGTTGCTAAAATATTACTATTGGGGCACCACTATTTAGCACATGCAAGTGTACCACCTTACCATGCACCCACCTGCATGCATACCAAGCATGTACATGGATTTTCAGCCCAAAATATGCCCTAGAAACATGATATCTAACATCGTGCTGATGAGGGCTTTCAAAACAAGGCCCTAGTCGCACGATGTCAGATATCATGCTTCTAGGGCATATTTTAGGCTGAAAATCAATGTACATGCCTGGTACGAATGCAAGATAGCTTGGGTTTAAAATCAAAAAATTTGGTTGGGGTTTGTACCCTAAACCCTAAACCCTATTTTTTATTCCCTACCAGTAGTTGAGGACAAAGCAATGTTTCTCAATGTAAGTGCAGTTGTTAAGATATATATATACATATAATAATATATGTATATGTATATATATGCAATATTATAATATTTTCAAAGTGACTGAAGTGATGTTTTCTTAGCTATGTGACTAGATAGTGTCCTTTGACAGGCCAAGGACCATAATGTGAGATGAAATATTTTGATTAAACAGAGTAAGATTTGAAATAAAGTGGTTTGATAATGCTAATGAGAGAGGAAGAGATGTCTCTATGATGATGGTTCAATGTAAGTGCAGTTGTTAAGATATATATATACATATAATAATATATGTATATGTATATATATGCAATATTATAATATTTCCAAAGTGACTGAAGTGATGTTTTCTCAGCTATGTGACTAAATAGTGTCCTTAGATAGGCCAAGAACCGTAATGTGAGATGAAAGATTTCGATTAAACAGAGTTGAAGATTTGAAATAAAGTGGTTTGATAATGCTAATGAGAGAGGAAGAGATGTCGCTTTGATGATGGTAGCACTTAGTATGGCAGGAGATTGCTCTGAGTCTAGAAAGTGTCAAAACACACCAAGGAACGTAATGTCAGACCAATGAATATCTACATATATCTCTATGTCTATATATATCCAATTTTATAGACAA
Organism: Dipteris shenzhenensis; assembly: GCF_047967505.1. Taxonomy (NCBI): domain Eukaryota; kingdom Viridiplantae; phylum Streptophyta; class Polypodiopsida; order Gleicheniales; family Dipteridaceae; genus Dipteris; species Dipteris shenzhenensis. Next base: position 42,905,929 of record NC_141602.1, on the reverse strand, counting down.
AGTGATCGAAGTGATGTTGTACAAAGGTCCAAACTGATCGAAGTGATGTTGTGTTGCAAAGATCCAAAGTGATTGCAGTGATCCTTTTCCAGGACAAGGACCATAATGTTAGACTAAATATTTTGAATATCTATGTACATCTATCTGTCTATATACTATAGAAAGATCACTGAAATTTGCATACTCTTTTATACAAACCACTGAAGGAACAATGAAGGAACATCGATGGAAAGCCATAGTATCAATGACATTTCTACAGCCTATCGTCCTATTTAAGATGAAGCCATTTTGCAATGGGTCCCTCGGTAACCCAGGATAGTCGTATAAGATATTAATCGATTGGAGGAGGTACTTAGTGTTCCACAACATTGACCTGAGATTGTCATTCAGAAGATGGATTTATTGCAAGAGGAACTGTGGGAAGGCCTTCAATATTATAAGGATCCACAATTTTGAAAGTACGTTGCTGAAGGCTCCCATTGTGCTCTATGTCATGCCACTGTCCTGAAAGCCTTGGTGGTGTTCTCTGATGACATAATGATTTTTAGCAAGAATACTCAAGATCACAAGGAACATGTGAAATTGACTTTTTCTCTTTTAAAAGAAAATAAATTGTATATCAATTGTGAGAAGAGCCCAAAGAAAAAAGCATGCACAGGGTGGTAGCATGCAAGCCATCAAATCATGTAGTCATCTATGATGGGGATATGGCAGACCATGCATTTTGGACCTTGCCACATAACAAGATAGGCATTTGATTTTAACTATTGTAGTTGTCAATACAACATTTTTGGAGATTGCTTTTTCCCTCATCCTAAGGCTGCAGATGTTCTCCTTCATCTCCTCCACTCTTTGCTCACTACGTCATGTAATAACTTCATCTGATTCCCTCAACATCGCTTGAAGTTGCTTAAATTGCTAAAAAACATCAATATGGGCCATTTCCAAGACTTCCAATCTAGGCTGGAAATCTCTCACGATGACTGAATGCTTTTCAAAACTTTCAAAAGCCACTACAAGCTCATGCACAACCCTATCATAATCTTGTTGTAGGATTTTGTAGCTTACTCTTTGAACTTCCACTGGTGTTTCTAGATAACAACCCCCATTGTCTCTACTACAACTTGCTCCACTGTGGCTTCTCTGTGCATCCTTCCCAGCCTAGAGAAATACCTCATTATCTTCTCCACCCCCGCTGCTCTTTGCCCCATCCTTCCTAGAAGCTCCTACATCATTGCTCTCGTTTTTACAATCTCCCTTTTTAGTTCCTCCATCATCTAGACTTTTTTAATGTTCAATTCATTCTGCATGTTGCAGAGCCATTTGTAAAGGGCCTCCTTTTTTACTCTCTGATCTTAAAACTCCTTTCACATCATTGCTAGCTTCTTGTGTAAGATGTCCCCATCACTTCTAGCTTTTTCAAAGCTTTTTCAAGCCTATATCTCGGAGCTCCTTGATGCGCTTCTGTGCTTCTTCTCTTCTATGAATTTCCATGTCAACCATTTTTGCAGCGGCCTTAGCTTGCTCTCGTGCCTACAAGGCCCTAGATTCTACTTCCTATACCTTGGCTTCTACACCCTCCCTGAGAATTTTCTCAAGTTGCGCTTCCTTTGCTGCATTAGTGTCTTTCTCTTGTAGAAGAGTCACCTTTTGAGACATCTTCTTATCGTATTACTCAAAAATACCTTTGAGGATAGATGTCATCAGGTGCATTGCAACTCCAATGAAATGAGATGACAATTTGGACTTGCCATCCATGCAATTCTTTAGGTTGGTTATCATGTCCTTGAGAGAAAGAGACACTACATCCTTTTAGTTTCTCTACTGTTGCTTGAACCTGCCAGAACTTCATGATTCCTCTTGTATCAAGAAAGAAGTCCATTATCATCTTGGAGGTCTGTTGGCAAGCTAGAAAGATTGACTCCACCATCTTTACTAATCTGAGTGTTGGTTATACATCCAGAATATCCTGTCTCTTCCACTGCTTCTCGAAGAAGTGTGCTTCCAAATTGCCTCCATGAATGCCTAGCACATTTTCAATCATGCTTTTAGTGATGGTAATCTTTTGGCCTCGACAAACTATTTGTACCTCCTTCACGTTCACTTCTTATACCAACGTGGTGAAGTTGCTGGGAGCATCCAAATTGGGCTTTTGAAGAGCGAGTGAGGAGCTCCCAAATGTCATGATTTCAAGATCAGGGGAGGAGAAGCTCTCACACTATGTTGCAGAGGGGAAGGAAAGATTGTGTGGGGAGCTCCCAAACTGTACAAGGGGGGAGAGAAGATCATGTGAGGAGCTTTAAAACTATGAAGACTTGTTTTGGAGGTTGGTGTGTCCAGGGGAATCCATTATAAGAGGGGATAGAAGTTGTAAGAAGAGTGCAAGGGACAAAGAAACAATTGAAAGGGATAGAAGATGAAACAGTGAAGAAAATGGAATAGTGGAGGCTTAAGTTTGTAGTCCGAGTGCAAGGGAGAAAGAAATGGTCGAGAGGGATAGAAGACAAAATAGTGAAGGGAATGGAATAGCAGAGGCTTAAGTTTGTAGCCCAAGTACAAGGAACTGTCAAGGTGAGAGCCACCACAGTGGTTGGCCCAAATTTTGATTAATTCAAGGTGGCAGTACTATCTTGCATGGTAATGAGTGATTACAGGTGATTAGGCTTCATGATTTATGTATGTGGTAATAATTGCTCTCATCAGCCACATCTATGGTGGCTAAGATTCCACTGAGATAGCAGTTAATTACCAACCACCACGGTGGCCTGCAATTACTAACCTGGTAGTTACCACCACCAAGCTTGCATGCATGATTACTACAAGTGCGATAAATTACCAGTCATTGGGCTTGTATGCTCAGTGGATTACTAGAGTGTATGGTAATGAGTGATTAGAGGTGATTAGGCTTCATGATTTACTTTTGTGGTAATTACTGCCTAGTGATGGTGGCTCTCATCAGCCACATCTATCGTGGCTAAGATTCTTCAGGTTGGCAATCAATTACCAGCCACCGAAATGGCCTACAATCACTCACGTGCTAGTTACTGCCACCGAGCATTTGCTTCATGATTACTAGCCAAGTTGTAATTAATTGCCATTTCCTGTCTGGGGTGGCACCTAAGATTTCACCATTGTGGCCTACAATTAATATGGATGGAACACTGGGACTCTGGGCCTCTAGCCACCATGGTGGCTTAAAATTTATAATAATAAAATCTGTGGCATGTGGAATTTTACTATGTTGCTCTCATCCGTCTCTGCTCTACTACTTTGCTCCACACGCTCTACTACTTTTCTCTCCACACCCTCCTCTAGCTCTCTTCCTCCCTACTCTACTTTGCTTTATGCTCCCTCCTCCAACTCTCATCACTTATTTGCTCCCCTTCTCATATCTGCTCCACTGCTCACCCACTCATCTTCACCATGCCTATTATTGTAACTACTACCACCCCTCGATGCAATGTAATCCAAATGTTATCTACCTCCTCATATAATGTGATTGCGTTGCACTCACCTGGACTGGAAATGCTAGCTCTAGTTGATACCCTTCATTCCCATGGTTGATTCCCCCCCATATTTGTATGTCACCACCTTGGATGACATGGTCATAGAGGGCCGCTATATCGTTGTTCTATATGGATTCCCCTTAGACATTGATGAAGGCCTTAGGATTTTTACAGTAGAGTACTCTCCTCTTGTTGATGGGTCCTGTAATCTGAGTCCTGGCAATGTGCATGGTCTTTTGCCTCTCTCCCCTCTCCTCCATTGGCTCCCTAAAACATTTTAATGCAACAATATGGGCTAGCGGCGTCAACATTGAGTTGTACAAATTTCTTCTTACTCAACGAGACTCATAACCACTCAACAATGGCTAGATGTAATCTTTTGGCCACTAAGGCTCTCCATGATCTTTTGGCTTGTTGGATGTAATATTTTGGTCTCTATGGCTCTCAACAATTGCTGCATTTTTACATTTATGTAATCTCTTTTGTTCAATTTGAGGCTCTCAGTATGCACTATTTTAACTTTTATATTCGAGTGGTTATGTTTGCTATATGTAATCTTTTGGCCTCTAAGGCTTTCAACAATTGCTCAATTTTTATAAATGTAAGATCCTCTATTCAATTTTTTCTCAGTATAAGTTGTTAATTTTTATATAACCTGTTATTGGATGTAGATGTAATCTCTTTTGCTCAATTTTCACTCGATGAATTGTAGTTGATTATTTGGATGGCACCACCAGGCCTCCATTCACCATGGTGGCTCAGAATACTTTTGCTCTCATTTAGGATTACTATAATAAGGACTAAAATACCAATAAATTAGGACTATAATTTCCTTGGTTTAGAACCAAAGCGCAAAAATAGACTCAACAACCTCTGTTGTGGTTGCATGGAGATACATCTAGAATTAAAATTTTAGAAAATGCAATTGGCGATATGGCCCTTGAGGGGTCCCCTCAGGGGTAAGGGCCATATCAACATGCATTATACAATATCCAGGATGCCACTAGTGGATAGATATGGCATTTTGATGTGAGCTTTCCCCTAAAAGGGACCCCTCAAGGGACATATCGTCAATTGCATTTTCCTTGGTTGCACAAGGAAATACATGTTCCTTGGTATACAAATATATAACTCCAAGAACTAGTGCAATGGTTGTCATAGATCTCCTTCTATTTTCCAGCGTAGTGGTCATCATAGATCTCCTTCTGTAATAGGTAAAAATAGGTAACGGAGCCATAACTCCAAGAACCAGCATGGTAGTTGCTCCAAACCAACCTTGAATTTTGGGCGATGATGATAGGTGGTGTGTTGTGATGATGTTTAGAATGATAGATTGCATCTCATTATTACACCATGAACTAGCGCAGTGGCCTCTCCAAGCCAACCTTGAATTTTCATGATTTGCATGGGCGCACTACCTAGTGACAAGTGGCAAAGCTACAACAGAATGCTGCATGATGATAGGTGGTCAGAGAGTGCGCTACAGTGGTGTTCAAAATGATAGACTGCATCTCATTAATATGCCAAGAACCAATGCGGTGGTCTCTCCAAGCCAACCTTGAATTTTCATGATCTGCATGGGTACTTGCCCAGTGACAGGCGGCAAAGCTATGGTAAAAGGCTGTGCGATGATAGGTGGTCAGGCCTGTGCTACGTGAAGCGGTGTAGAGATGCACAATGTAGTGTAGAGCTATCGTGTGTCGAGCTCTATGGTGTTTAAAATAAATAGATTGTGTCTCATTATTACACCAGTACAACATCATGATGTTGGAAAAATTTTTGGCAAGAGCGAAGGTCCACGCAAAATTCAAAATCTCACCCAAGAGCGCATCGCGTCGTGGCCCCAAAATGGCCCCAAAAAATAGTTTTGTGATTGGCTACACCCAAGCAAACGTTGACCCTTGTTGCATTTCTCCTTTCATATTATTGTAATAGGAGTCCAACATGTTGTTATGGATGGCATCATAACTCAGCATTGTGAATCTAGAACTAGCTCTTCATATGGACTAAACATGATTCTAGCCATGGGCCATTGAGTAGAAGTGATGTAGCTCAATGTGAGAAGCTTGTGGTCATCAAATAATCATAAATGAGGATGTCATCACCATATTGGCATTTTTTTGGCACAATAACACGAAAGTTTTTCCAAACAAAAGGGATGTCTTTAAGCTACAGATTGGATGCAAGTAACAAGAGGAGAACATCATAACCATGCTTAACACACATAGGTATGTCAGACCTCTAATGTTATCTTTGGATATATTATTTCATTGCAAATAATTATGCTGGTAGATTTTCATTTGCATCTTATAAAATTTTAGGGAGAGAGAGAGAGAGAGAGAGAGAGAGAGAGAGAATTATTTTCCAAGCCCAGTGGTTGAAATAACAACCACTGTGCTAGTTCGGGTTTTGACATTCTGCAAGTAAATCTTTATGAGAGTTTGCAAGTTTTACGAGTTTTTCTCTATGTCAGACGTATAGCTACTGATGTATGCAAGTTTTATGAGTTTTTCTCAATGTCAGGTGTATAGCTTAGTGGCTAGCTATAATCCTTACATCTAACAAAGTCAATATAATTAGTAAAACACTAAAGAAAAGTCGTAGTATTTAGAAGATAAGCTATATTGCATATGATTATTGCATACTGAGAATTTGTGAGTGCACAAGCACACAACAATTTCTCTTCTTTGCCTTCTTAGGCCATGTATCATAGATCTCTACATGCCTTGTGATGCGGGACGCATGTGCCTCTGCATAACATGAAAAAGTCCTAGAAATTATCAAAATCTTGAAGGTTTCAATCCCATGGAGAATGCCTTGTTAATAAAATGTAGTTCTCTGTCATACTCTAGCAAGAACTCCCTCCCATGACTGCAGATACACATGCTAAACCATAGTTATGAAGTCCATAAGGCAAAATTTTCTATCACCATGAAAAACAAGTAAACTCAAACACCCCTCCCTCTTTGCAGAACTAACAAGTTAGGAACTGCATTTGAAAGACACTTTTTTCCAACCCTCCATGCTACGATGAGTCTTGCAATAGACCACTCCAGCTATGGAAGTTATTATGCCCAAACATCAAATTTTAAGCCAAAATTCTTGTCATCCACAAGCATTGCCCTATGAACATGTGCACGGAAGGAAGGTGATTAACTAGATACATTAAACATATAGGCCAACCCCACAAAAGCCTCCAAGCTATACCAACATGGCTTTAAGATTTGAAACAAAATTTCAAGTTGCTAGGATATGTACAAGATAAACCTTGACAACACATAAATGGAATCAAAGAACAATGGAATGTGATTTTTTGAAATTAAAAATTACCTTTACTCCATTTTCCATACTACTAAAAGGTTCTATTCTTCTCAAGCACACACAAAAATGAACATCATATTTGAACCTTCCAACTTGTATCTTTGTTGCCAAGGTCTCTTACTCTTGATATTTTCAAACACATCTCTCTCTTTCTCTGTCTCTCTGATTATCACTTGACTAACCTGCCAAAACTAAACATATCATGTTTATCCTTAAAATTTCTTTAATGCTTTTGCACGTGTGCAAAGAAGAAGTGCCTTAAACTAGCAAGTGATTTTTCTTTCTGAAAAAAATGAAAGTAGATATGCTTTGCATTTTTCAAAGAAAGTTACTGTTATGAAAGCTTTGAACCCCATGACAGGTGAGTACAAAAGAATCGTATTGGATGGCACACTGGCACACCATCAAACAATCTTATTATGTCTTGGACAATAGTAGATGATAAACACAATGATGGAAATTATATGCACACAATCCCGCTAGTCCTAGGGTCTTTGATGTGTGAGTGGACACCTGGGTGTATACCAATTGTGTGAATAGAAAGTTACTCGAGTAGGAAAAAAGAGCAATGAGAAAAGCCAAGAAAGGAAAATGACAAGACAAGAAGAGATAATGATAAGAAGAGATGCAAGGCCAAGTAGGGATGAGAAAAAGTAAGAACCAATAAAGCATGTATTTGTTCCCATTATTCAATAGTTGGGCTCACCATCCCTCACAACAGCATGTCTCAAAATACCCATGAAACAATATGTTGAAACCAAGCAGGGATGAGAAGTCAACCTCGGAAAGTAAGTCAAGTAGAAAAACTAAAGGCAAATGAGAGAAGGCAAGCAAGTAAAATGACAAAAGAGATGTAAAGCCAACCATATATGAGAGCAAGTAGGATCAATAAAGCTAGTTTAATGGCAGGACAACTTACCACATCAAATGCATTGTTCAATAGATTTCATGACTACTACTCTCCTTAATAACAAATAAAGAAACTTTGATAGCATACGAGTGTGCCATCCAATGGAATTTTTTTCTCCTTGCTTTGCATAACCCTCCTCTATTAAAGTCATTGCAGAAGGATAATGGCTGTAGTATAAAGGGACATTGCAATTCTCTAGCACTATTGCCTCATATTCAAGCAAGTCTTTGTTTGTATCGTACAAAAATTTATTGTCTGATGCCCAACTAGAAATCCTTCTCAAAACTACCCTTACCAATCAAGCAAGATTGAGAGGGAACACCTACATGCATATACACATTTAATTTGGGGATCGTTTCTATTACTGATGGACGTACTCATAGTCTCAAATGGAAGCATCATTCTTTGTACAATAAATCTGTTGTTCCATCTTTATGCCTTTCCTTGACATTCATGACATTTTTCCTTATGGTATGCATCAAATCATACTTTTGCATCATTCTATTAAGATTAAAAGGAGATGTTGCATCATCTTCAAGCTCCCAAGTGTTCTAAACCTTCATTTGATAAATCTCATAGCACTTGGAAATGTTTGTCAACAAGTACGCTATGAGCAAGCTCCATTGGAACAAAACAAATCAAGTCTGATAGCACATTGGCATGCCATCAAACTTGCTTTATTTGTTCCTGGTTTCAAGCTATATGAAGGGAGGCTAACAAGATAAGGGGTTGGTAGATTTCCATTTCTCAGGTAAGCTTGCAGAGAACTAATAGGAGATTTGAAATATCCCTCGAAGATTTAGAGGGGCTGCTATTTCCTTGAGATTTGTAGTAATGGGAAGCCGATCATGCACATGTGCATGCACGCATGCGCACACACACACACACACACACACACACACACACACACACACACACATGCATGCATGCATGCACACACACACCTTGCAATGAGATTACATTTTCTTAATACCATCTTAGTCTTCCTTGGCCATTGCTCCAAGGCACACCCCAAGATGTGCTCATGTGTGTCTAAATCCAATTTGAAGACACTCTTTCCCTTCTTTTGTTGTGGCATAGGTTGCATCTAGAACTTAATAGCTCGTACTAGATGAGAGTACACAAATGTTTGTGGACTCTTATGTAGCAGTTCGTAATTGTGGCCTCTCTTGGATGCGTTTTTGTACCAAAAAGCACTGCCTACTACATCCCACTTCCCATAGGTTGTTCCCCAATTATCCTTGAAGTCTTCCTCACCTTATGCTTAGGTTTTGTGCACTACAACAGGAAGTATGGGTCATCTTCTAGACAATCAGTGAGGTCATCAAAACTTTTCCCAAACTATGGCGAGTCATTTGTCTCTCCATTTTTTGTCACTCCATCTGAACGTAGAGGGACAACTTGAACTCGCTCTCATGTCTTCACAATTGCAATGTTATAATAATCATCATGATCCCTTATGATGAATGTAAAACAAGATAGTTTTCTTGTTTTAATCAGGTGGTTGTTTGAAAAGCCCCATATGTTATGCAGACCATGAACTCCTTTAATTTTCTTGCAATCATGCCGGATTCTCCTTTGCACTTCATCAACTTTCACTTCATGAAGCACTCTATGTACTACACTATTCTTAAGGCTTTGTTTACTGTATGTTGAATGTGCGCCTATGGAGAGGTTGGCTGTAAGCCATGTTACAGCATCATGGGCATCATTGAGCTTTTCTTGAGGGCATATTAATTGGTGTTTAAACAGAGCTTACTTAATAACAACACCACATCCATCATGTTCACCCTTGCTATGGCTAGACTCAAAGAAATTCCACATCATGTCTAGACCGGTTAGTGATTTGAACCTTGAGATGAAGTAGAATCCATGTGCTGATTTAAATTGAGAGGCACCACCATCTGACCACACCCAATGTTGTTTTATATTTTTTGCATGGGAATTTTCCTTTTTTAGGCATTCCCAATGCAGTAGAAAAGCATGTTGCACAAATAAGGTTGCATGTATTTTTTCATATGAAATGTAGAAATGGTATGTGTGTTGCATTGACCTAGACTCATGTGAGTCAAGTACATTAGCATCAATTGTAGAAGAATCAAGCAAATTATTATACATGATATGCACAAGAATTGTTATCTACTTCTTGTACCCGTGAGCACTTTGTATCTCATCTTGTTGTTGAAATGAATAATTTTCAGCAAAATCTATGACAGAGACAATAGTGTCATGGGAAAAATTGACAAGACACGTCCTAAACTGCTTATCTGCCAGCTAGCCATGAAATTGTGAAGCACATATTTTGGGATGGATTGAACCATGTGACCTATAAGCTCCCTTGAACTGAGTGCTCTTATACGATAGTAGCCATCTCTTTTTATTGGATCCTTCAACATTGACATTTTCAAATATCCTCCATTTTAGAGCAACATGGTTGTCTTCCCTCATTACATTTGGATAGACATGAAATATCTTCTTCTTTAGCTTTAGATTACAATGCTTGAATGTGCTATGAATGAATTCAATGTGGTGCCACTCACGATCTCCCTTTGAACAAACTACTGGCTTCCACAAAGTCCTTAGGCTACAAAACCTACTTTCCCTTACAACACATGATAAGGATCCAGGTGGCCTATAGACTGCTGTGCATTCATCGGGGAGACATGGGCATCAATCCCCATGGATCAATGCTCCAATACGACCAAATCTCAAGTCATTCATAGCTTGTCATGCCAGAGGTCAAAGTCTATGTGTGTTTTACAGCAACAAATATTCCTGTCTTTGAGTTCCCTAATGTACTAGGGGTTACAATGCTCAAAGCTCTCCACCCAACTAAAATGTTAGGATTTTGATCCATAAACTTGAGATACAACTCCATTCTACTGACCCAACATGTGGGAATAACAAAACAATGAGCCCTCTTTTAAATGGAACAACAATATAGTGAGCCCAAGTTTTTGCACTACTAAAACAAGACAAAACATAGTACGTGCAAAACAACGATCTAATAAAGTATATTATGAATCTAAATTGAATTAATCATCTGATAATTGAACTAATCAAGCTACTAGAAGAAAAACAATTTCAAGGATAGTGTCGGTTTAGGGTAGTCACAATTTCAACCACCGGGATGGTTTAGGACAGTCACAATCTCAATCACTAGGCTAGTTAAGGACATGTTTAGGATAGTCAACCATAGGAATGGTTTAGGACAAATTTAGGACAGTCGCAATTTCAACTAACAGGCTAGTTCAATACAGTCACAATTTCAACAACCGGGCTGGTTTAGCCTGACGGTCTCAACTTCACATATTAGACAATAACAAGTATATTGCTTTTCATTTATGAATTTCACAATTTCAATCAATAAATTATGTTTGGCTTGAACCAATAGCGGGCTAGTTTAGGAAAATCACCATTTGCAACTACTTCCTGCTACTTCTCTACAAGGAGTCTTCTTTCTTCTCATTGTTCCTCCCTTCACACATGTTGAAAAAGTATCTTGTTGGGATGGTGGCAGTAGGTAAGTGCACCCTGACCTTGAAACCTAGACTGCCTGAGGATTCGACCTCTTTTTTCAATATTATGTTTGTCAAACTTAATATTATTAAAAATTCTTAATTTTGATCGAAATTTTTGCAAACTCTAGTTGCATTTTTCAACTTAGATTCTCAAACATTTTTTCCTTATATGTTTTCCCTTTTTTAACTTTTTATCCAATTGATGGAATCAATTGTATGGCTCAATCATTGATGGGACTTTTTAATCTAAATGTACACTTTTATTTCCCAACTAGTCAGTGGGCTAGTGCCATATAATTAATTTGCATCCATTGCATAATTCCTTAGCATGGATAATCACTAGTCATGTTGTGATCCATCTTATTTTTTACTAACTTTTATATCTATTTTGCAGAAGTGGTTTACGCATTTACTATTGGCATTATTTTTTAATATTAACACTTATCATACAGATCCACTTTTATTCACTTATTATTGGTAGGTGGGTAGTAAGTTCCACATGGTGGGCTTACTCCCCAACATGTGGTCTTACCCTCTGGGTTTGGAGGTGGGCCACACACACACACACACAAAAAAAATAAATAAAATAAATAAGTAAATAAATTTAATTAGTAAATGTATCTCACACATGCAGTCACTTATTTCTTTACACACACATGAATACTTCCCTAACTATGAATTATTGTTTTATGTACCCCAATGAAATCTTCCCTTAACACTTTCTTTTTAGCTACCCCACATACCAAGCCCACTAATCGTACCTTACCTCCTCTAATCCCTTCTTAATCCATGCACTCATTCTCTCCTTACTCCACTTGTGACTTAAACTTCACTTGTGGCTAAATTGTTTTTTCAATTATCTAAGAATCCATATGGTTGTCTATATTCCTAGGTAAAGCGATAAAAAACCAAGGAAAGTAGGCATTACCTGTCTACCCAAGTGTAACTATGATGTTCTAACACCTAGTTTATTTGGATGGTGGTAGGTAAGTGGACCCCGACCTCAGAACTTGGACTACTTGAGGATTCGATTTCTTTTTTCAATAATATGTTTGTCAAACTCAATATTATTAAAAATTCTTAATTTTGATTGAAATTTTTGCAAACTCTAGTTGCATTTTTCAACTTAGATTCTCAAACATTCTTTCCTTATATGTTCCCCTTTTTTAACTTTTATCCACTTGATGGAATTAGTTGTATGGTTCAATTATTTATGGGACTTTTTAATCTACACACACACACACACACACACAAACATTTCTATAACTTGCACTCCTCTCTGGATATATGGATAGCCCCCTCTAAGACTCTCAATATTAAAGGCTTCAAGTCAAACACACAATTAGAGACAAAACTTGAAGACTTCATCCAAGAATTCACAGCACAATTGCTAGATCTCCTCTTTGATTTAGTAGTGTTACACCCAACAAATCACGACATGTTAGACACAATTTTGTTTTGGTAAATGAGATATTACTTGTGCGACTGGACTAAGGCATGAGCACCTCAAGTATGATAGCGGTAGCAGTTGTACCTCCCTCCTTCTTCAATGAGACCCCTTCCTGGGGCTTTGTTAAGTCTCTCACTCTCACAAATCATGACATGTTAGACACAATTTGGTTTTGGTAAATCGGACATTACTTGTGCGACTGGACTGAGGCATAAGCACCTCAAGTATGATAGGGGTAGTAGTTGTACCTCCCTTCTTCAATGAGACCCCTTCCTAGGGCTTCGTTAAGTCTCTCACTCTCAAATACTAGGAAATGTTGCTGGCCTACCGCAAGGATCTGCTAAGGTTTTAAAAAACAACTCTATAAGTCAAAAGAATGTCATCCCACTTGTGCCAAAACATAAGAGTAACTCTGATGGACTACATTAATTCTCTATCTCTTTTGACGAAGACTAGAAACAATGTATCCTCTTGATATTGTGCAAAGGAGACAATGGATTGTGGAGACCTCATAAGCCTTGGGCTAGAGTAGGGAAATCAAACAAAGCTATCATGGCCTTAGAGATATATGAGAATAGCCATAACAGGATTGACACTAGTATTGGCAGAAGGCACATCAAATTGATTCACATACTTTCCCTCATCATGAGAAAGCTATAAATATATTCAAGTACATCCCTAGCTCCACTTCAAAAATGTTCAAGAATATATGGATCGCCTCTTCAATCCTTACACTCAACTATTTGAAAGTTGGCTATTGAACAATAGGAGCAAATAAAGCACGTTTGATAGCAAGATGGCATGCTATTAAATGGGTTTAAACCATTCAGAGAATCTAAAGTTTTTGATTATATGGATCGCTCTATTAACATAAATTCATCGGAGAGTGTAGAAGTTTTATGCAAGAAAGAAAACTAGCTGCAATATGAATACTCAGCTACATCAATTTACACCCAACAGAACATGATTAATATCCAGCTACATTAATTTACGCCCATCAAAACACACCATCTTCCATAAATTATGGAACCCAAAAGCATATGCCAAGTCCAACATACACATGTTAGGGAGCCAAAATAGATGAGAAACATACAACTCTCTGTTAGGGAGCCAAAATAGATGAGAAACACACAACTACTTTCTAACACAAACCCACATAGAGGACATGGAATGGACCAACAAGAAGCAAAGTATCATGCAGAAAAAAATGCAAGCTATGAAGGAGCCTACGCCCAAGAGAAATCAATTCGATGTGCATAGCTTCAAGACAACAATCGTGAGAACCCAGATGGAGAACCTAGTTATTAAAAAATCCAAGAGATATGAAGAAGCAAATTGGGCAAGTGAGAGAAGGAAACTGAAATGACGCAACAAGAAACATAGCAAATGCAAATTGTGCAACTACCTAAAGACAAGAAAAGATGGAAGGGGGCCTATGAAGGAAGATGGCAGAGTTGACAAAGATCATCCGACACACAGAAATCTGGTGATACAGGAATAGATGAAAGAGAAGTTGGCTTTGTGCTTTTGCATGTACACCACCCCAGTCTATTTCTCCTCGAAGCTTGAGCGACACCATCGTTTGGCCTCCCTTAGAAGCCTCTTCACCAAGTACTCCCGCTACATGATGGAAATATCTATCAGCCCTATAGAAAAAGAACCTTTCCAAGTGTTCATGTATATGAAAGGAGCACAAATCCATTAGTTGTAGACTGCACCACAAGGCATTGAGGAACTTTACCCCATGATTAAACATGTGTAGCTTTTTATCCACCTATTGGAAGTCCTAACTATTGATAGAGGTAGTTGATGTTCATATCCACCACGACGTCATGTGGTACATTGCTAGATTAAAGAGGGATTGAAGCTGGCCTTGCAAAGCATTCTCGTGGTCATCATAGATGCTGAGGAGACGCTGGGCTACCTCACCGCATGTGTCACTCAAGCGGCTCTCGAATTGTTGCAATGTATTTCGATGAGAAAAAGAGGGAATGGGGAGAAGGGAGAAGAGAGGGCAAAAGCGAGGGAGAAGGAGAAGGGAAGAAGAGAGTGAAAGGGGATGGAGTGGCAAACACAAAGGCACTACAAGGGAAACAAGAGAACACCCAAAGACACTCTTGGAAGAGAAGAGGGAGCTGGTATTCCAAACTTGTGCATACAACAATGAAGACCAAAGTTAACCATTTGGCCTTTTATACATGTCACATTTTGAGGGGTGGGCCAACCCCAATCTCTTTATACCACTCTCCCTTCTCATTATTTTACCATCCTCTTGGGCCCATCTAGCTCCTAGACACAATCCTGGCTCTACGGACTTGCCACTATCCATCAAATCACATCACTAACCAATGGTGGCATATTTTTAACCAATCGGTTAACATGCCCCCCTTCTTGATCTCGATCCAGTCCTCTAGATCCTGCAACATTCATGGTTATTGGAGTGTTGTCAATGAACATAATGCAAAGTAGTCTTTTGTGTGCACTAGGCTGAATCTTCTTTAAATGGTCCATTGTAGCAGAGGATGTCATGACTCCTTTTGTTATGGAATGTTTCTTGGAAGTATGGATGAGTGATTCTTCTGGAGCTAGCACCTCAAGGTTTGAGTGAGCCGAGTTGCGTACTTGTGACCATTCAAACAAGGAATAAGAAAAAGAAAAAGAAAAATAGATAAGGGGTAAGTTATTTGGAAGAAGGTGTTAGTAGGGATTGATGTAAGATCCTAGTGGTGTTAGTGTTAGCAGAGTAAGTAAAGTGCATTCTCATGCTCCTCTTAAGTCCCATATTTGATTTGAGTGGTACTTCTGATGGATTCTCATTAGACCATGTCTTTGACATGAAATGTTTGAACATCTAAAGTTGTGCATGACATTTTGTCTTGCTTCTCTGTATTGAAGCTCCTTTATTAAAAATCCATTTTATGGATTATATCTCATTAAGGGCTTTGCTTGGAATTATTTGAGCCCAATAAGGTTGTGGCACCATTAGGAGCTTTATTTGTCCGAGTCATCAAATCGAGAGCAGTCTGATTACACACCATACAAACCCTTAAAATGAGGACTATGGTTGAAGAGGTTTATAGAAGGGGGATTCTAGGAAAGGCTTCTAAGCTAGAACTAAAAGAAAAGAAGAATAAAGAAAAGAGGATGAGTAAAAGTTAGATAGTTAATGGTGATATTAGTAAAGGAATGTGAAAAAACCTTTGAGGGTTACAAGAAACTCATCCAAACCCATATTGGTGTAATCACCTTCACCATGGAGTTGAATGCATCCTCGAGAGATGCTTATGGAGAACCGCTTGTCGTTCCATGTGTGAACTCAAATTCAAGACCCTGTTGACTTAGGCATAAGTCAGTGCCCTATTCTATTTTGGCTCTACTGATGGGATTTGTTGTTAATGCTAATTGGTGTATTGACTTTCCCTAGTGTTTGTAGCTTATCTTCTCGACCAAGGAGCCCTTGGGCTGATGTAGTTGTGATTTGTTGAGGGTGCCATGTTGAGGACCTAAAGAGGACTGGCCACCTATTTTCACCTAGGACGTCCACATGTGAGCAAAGAGGTAGGACTTCCACATGTTATAACTTTATTGCTCTTCATGGACACACCTAGACCTAGCACTTGTAACCAAGTTCCTACACACCTAAATGGCCTTAGTACCTATGCGTACAGTAAAAGGTGAGTGCAGTGACATATTGACCAATTATGACCTAGACCTAGCAAGAACATTTTTTAGGCCACTAGAGGAATATGAATTGTATAGCTATTTGGGACCTCATGTAAGTCTAATAATCACTTCAAAGGAGAGTCACTAAGACATCACTAAAGGTCTTTGTTGGTGAGCAGTTGTTGTCTCGTTGTTGGTAGCAACGTTGCTTGAAGTTCTTTGAGATCCTTGATTGTAGCAATAGGTTCTTGTGGAGCGACTCCATTTTTAGGAGTAGGTTCTTGTGGATCTATTGTTGGCATTGTTGTTAGTGTTGCACCATTGAACATTGCAATCTCCCACATGCACCACTCCTATGATACTCATCGTAATAAAGTTATATATGTCATGTGTATCAAATGTGAGTAGGATTGCAATGTCTCAAAGATCTTTTTCTTTTGTTGAGCCCAAGTTTCAGCTAAGAAGGTTATCAAGAATGAAGATAATTCGTTGTTCACATTGGAAGGTTCTTGTGGGGCTTCCGTTGTGTCGAGAATTACTTGTATGGCTGATTCTTGCGTGTAGATTCCATGATGATAGATGCCAAATTTCTCAATAAGGAAGGTTCTTGTGTGGCTTCCTAGGTGGATTAAGCTTTTGTCTTGGCAGGTCCTTGTGTTACTGTCTCATTTTTCAAGACAAGTTCTTGTGTTACTGCCAGTTTCCTTGAAGATGCTGCAATAAATTGACATGCCTTTTGATAGACTGTAGTCGAGCAGGTTCTTGTGTAACTGCTTGAGAGGAGGTAGATGAATTCCTTTGCATATGATATCGATGCCAATACTGATGGCATTGGGTGGACAAAACCTATGGTCTTTGTCCCACGATGCCATTTGCATTTGGGGCAGACTAATTTTACAAAGAGCTCCATCTTGAGTGCCATAAGCCGATGCAAAAATTCAGCAACCCAATTCCTTTCAGGGCAATCATAAACATGTTTTTAAGCCCAAGTGGCCAGCTAATCATTATAGAGTAGTGGACCACCATCCACGCCACATCCAACCAGCTCCCATACCATTTCCACCTATCTCCATAGTAGAAGAGCAAGTAGAATACCAATGGCAACAAGAAAAATCTAAAGCCACTACATAATAGGCAGAATTCATGGTGGAGAGGGCCAAGGAGAAAGCAATAGTAACACTCAAAAAGGGCCTAGCAATATCTCTTTCCATGAAGTGATCGCATCCCCCATCATGACCTCTCAAGTTCTAGGTCAATAGGAGTAGCACAATAGTCAAGATAACAGGAGAACATTGAAGATCATCTCTACAATGATATCTTCTTTGCCTTCAACAATGATGTTGGTCCCAATATGCAAACGTCACTTCCAAACATCTCAAAGAAAATAACATATCTATTGTATTTCTTCATGGCCTAAGGCCCTTATCCTTGAGCCTACAAATCCCTCGAACATAAGCTAGATTGATGCATAAGAATCCCTCGGACACTGTGTCTCCCCTACCTATAGCTTGCAAAGCAGAGGACAAGCAACTTAGGGAGCAAGCACTAGACAAGATGGCCCTGATGGAGGACCACTTCATGGAGTTTTTCATACACAGCATGTAGATTGGCCCACAATATTTTTAAGCGATGCCATGAGACCCTTGTAGAGGTAGCCACTAACTATACTCAAGTCCAACAACAAATTGACTAGCTCGTGGAAAAGCTCAAACATGAAAAGGGCAAGGTGGCCATCTTGCAAGTAGTTGGCAAAGCTCTAGAAGAAATAGCACAAAAGGATTGGACCATATCCACATCCTTGCTCAAATAGAACAATGCTCTAAAGAAGAAGCTATCTTTAGAAACGGCACACTATGATACACTAGAGATAAAAAAGAATCGAGGTCGATAAAAATATAACTTGCTATATCATTAGATCAAATCCACTAAGAAACAACAATCCAAGGAGTTGGACATGGATAGCCAGTGAGAGGCAGAATACAAGCATGTCCTAGATGCCACCATTGAGATAAGCACACAAGACCTTGAATGCCCCACAGTGGAAGAAACCTTCCATTTCCACTTCCACTTCAATATTTTGAAAATCACCTCCATCCAATACCATCTAGATCTCATTAACCCACACCCACCTAGCTACATCCTAGATGTTATGCATTGCCATTCTCTCCACGCCTACCCCATGGCCTTTTTCAATAGTGACACCTTTCCGTCCACCCCATAAAACCTCAATTTTCAAATCTAATCCTAGGATTCTCTGAGCCCAATAACCTTTTAACATGGGCTTCAACTCCATATTCTATGGTTAAAGGCCTTAAGTGGCTACAAAAATGCGGTCACAAAGAAGAAAAGAAACCCATAACTACATTTTGGCTAATGACATTACCCAATATCACCCTTTTGGCACCCTTTTCTTGTATAATAAAATTCTGGAAGCCATGCAGTGAATGCTCAAAGAAGGCATCAACCATTTTGAAACTGAGCATGTCGCCTATCCTTAACAACTCACAAAAGAAGATTTAGATATAGCCAAAGTATTCTTTACTTCGATTGGCCATCCTGATACATCCCAATTGCCCCACTCCACCACAAATATAGCTGGCCATACTCATCCCCACTTAATACCTCACTTTTCCTAACCCCTCCACATCTACTGCCTCCACATAATCTTTAGCCTCACAACCCTCCAAAGTACACATGTCAGGTCATTAGAGCCACCTCTAAGAGAAGCTCAAGACCAAACCATAGAATTTGCTCCCAAATAGGTCCAAACTATACTTTGCCTAACCTTTGTCCTAGTAGAGAACCTGGCCACTCTCTTGATTGATCCAAACAACTTTCCAACTGATGGGGAAGATCAAACATACAAAATCCCTATCAATGGCCCTAAGTGGTACTAGGTTTTGCAGAAGTATAATCCTTTTGAAGACCTCACTAATCTTAGTCTATGCAAAGGCAAATTACAAAGCTTCAATGTCAAAGATGTGGGCATCATGGAAGTTGGAGCCCTAACCACTTTTATCAAGAAGACCTTTTGGAAGTTGCAGGCTACAATAAATCAAATACCCAAGGAGGATACATGAATCACAATGCCCAAGCTATGCCTCAAGGGCATGGATGTTGGATTCTAGCTAGCTTGGATGATTCCCTTCTTAAAGTAGCCACAATATTGGAAGATGTATTGTAATGAATGCCTAGAAGGACCATTGTGATAGTGAAAGTGAGAGAGGCAGAGAGAGGAGTGCACGCAAGATGACTAACTATACACTATGTTGTTTTAAACATGAACATGAATATATACACGAGTACCCCTTAGGGTTAGGGTTAGGGTTAAGGTTTTCCCCTAATGCCCTATAGGTATGGTGCAATTTACACCATCCTTAACAACCCCTCTAGAACTGCACTAGGTAAGTAGAGGGTGCATGTACAAGATATTTTTGGATTTAGTTTGGTGCATATGATAGCATACAAAACTGAAAAAAGAAAATTGAAAAGAATCGGAGCAATATGTGCATGTGTGAGCACATTGACTATGTAGCGAAAACATGTACAATGAGTACAACTTACTAGATCATGTACATAACACAAATTTCCCCCTCTTAAGTTGTGGGTAATTCTTTGCCTTTGGGAATAAAAACCACAAGATAGGCTGAAGGGAAGAGAAAGGAAATATGCTAAAAGTAAAGTCCATCTGCATCAAAGACTAGTCAATCAAAAAGATGCTTGCATCGAGAACTATATGTATGGCTATGTGTTGAACATGTAAAAGATGAATATGTCATGAGTCTACATGGGTTGTGCAGCTACTCTATAGAAGAGGCATTTGGATTTGAAGCTAGTCTATGTAGTGATGGAGAAAGAATGAGGGTGTCACCAACCCAAAGGACTGACAACAATGGCAGAGGTATGCCATAGTAGAACTACTATGATCTCTATCAAATGATCTAGGGGCTACATAAAAGATGGGGCTAAAGGTGTAGGTATAATACACTCCTTTGCTAATGAAGACGCCAATACAAATGACATGGTATAGGAACCTGACCAACCTGTATGCTCAACTATCATGAGCTGAAGGTCGTCTGCTGCAATGTTCATAGCTAAACATCTATCGACATAGGATGTAGCATCTATAATTCTAAATCTAACCACTAATATCTATCAAGTATGGAATATATACAATAGCCATAAGTGCATGCTGAATCACTAAGTCTCCCCCAGTTGCACAATGGCTGAACCTAATGATGTCCACTACACTGGGGCAGGACTACATTGATGCATAAATATCCTCATGCTGAGGAATGATCTACTAATCAAAGGTGGTGATAAGTGGATCCAAGCATGATGCAATCTAGCATGATTGAGCCGATGCTGGAATGTTCTAAAGACTGATCTGCTGATCCATGCTGCTAATGGAGACTATGTCCAAGGATGTGATATGCTTCATGTCAGAGGTGAAAGCATTAGTGATGGATGCTGGAATGAAATCACCTAAGAAGATGAATGTGCCATGGCATGTATCTTTGCATGTAAAAAAAGATGTGAGTGCCTCGTATTGAGGACTTACTTGTTGAAAAACTGCATGATCATAGAACTCCTATATGTATCTGCATTAGGATGTGATAGTAGATGGAGTCAAATCCATGCATGAAGATGATGGCAGTGCATCATAAGTATCGGTCTGTGCTAATGTCAATGGGATTGCCTCGTTTCGAGGTCTTACTATTAAATGTGACTCATGCTAAGCCAATGTGCCTCATGCTGAGGGCTTATCGAGAAATTTGCATGATAAAAAACCATGGGATGATCCATGCTAATGTGTGGAACATCTACGTCCAATCTCTCAAGATCAATGAGGCTTGAGTCTACATCATAAATCAATAATATCATGTGGTGGCAATGAATAGTCAAAGAATGTTATCTTTCCACTCACGAATCTTGTCAAGAGACATGACTTGTATATCATCAATTGTGTGATGTAAATAGCTCCATGCTGGAGGCTGTTCGGTGCTCTATGCAAGAGGCTTACCCATGAACCAAAGAGAGTGTCTACTCATGAGAACACTGTGAAAGTTTCCACTAGGGGACTTACGCTAAACGGTCAAAACCAAGTCATATGAGAAGAACTACATGTGTGCCAAGGATCAAGCCTATAAAATAAAGATGACAACTTTGTGTTGGGAGTAGCCAAGAGGTTGTACAAGGCTGATATATGTGTGTAGGAACCAATGCCAAAAAATAGTCAATAAATATGATTGTACATGGGTGGCACGTGTGTGTGCAAGATGAATGCAACAATCTAAACCCAAGAGAGATGACTTTGCCAAGTGTCACATTGTGTGATGAACTACCAAATGCCCCACAAATTCCCAAGACTATTGAACTCATGTCAGATGTGTGATTGTGGAACCGATGATAGATCCGATGGGACTAACGCTGGTGGGAACTAATTGAGTAATGTGAAAATGGCTTACTTGGCTTGGTGGAGTTGGATCTCCTCTATGGCTATGCTAGTCTATAGATAGACTACACTTAGAGGTGTCAATTGCAACAAAATAATTTTATCTTAAGTCATTTTTATATCTATATGCTGGGTGCACTACAATGGATCAGGAGGTGGTTTTGATGATGAGGATTGCTTAATGCTGACCTATGAAAACGTTAGATGGTAGATCTAAGGTGTTCAACACATAGAGCATGATATGGTGATCATTTTGCTTTTTGTCCCACTCCGAAATTCCCTTTGGATCAAAAGTTATGGCCATTTGAAATATGTGCCAAACTTTGTCCAAGGGGAGTGATAAAAAAGCTCATGTGGCACATGGTGATGTGGCATTGTGTGTTCACATGGAGAGACTAGGTGTGCCTCTGGAGAGGCAAGTGTGCCTTGCTAGCACTCTGCCACATGGCATGCTAAGGTGGTAGATGATGTGGCATTGCCATGTGCCATGATGATGTGGCATTGCCATGTGTCATGATGATTTGGCATTGCCCCAGAATCTATGAGATTCCATCAAATCTCCAAGATTCTCTAGAATCTATGAAGATTGTATCTACTTACTTAGATATCCATTGAGCGTGGAGGTTGGCATGCAGTTCGATTGCTTTGAGCGTTGAAGGAGGCGTTCTCATTGGAGGTTGGCATCGTGTGGAGAAGTGTTGTGCACTATGTGTAGCCACCATGGTGTTGGAGGCTGAAGCTCGCCATTGTTGGAGCACTTGGCATGAATTGTTTCTCGTTGAATGTCGGTGGAGCTGGTTGCAATTGCACGTTGGAGTCGTGGAAGGGTTGACGGAGGCATGCAGATGGTTTCCAGGAGCTGGTCATTCGGATGGTTTTGTGGGAGCCTTGTATGGGCGCTATGGCTACTATTGACGGTTTTGAGCTGAGCATGGTTGTAGATTTGGAGTGCTTAAACTTCATTTGAGGTTGAGGTCGTGGAAGCTCGTAGGTGCCGTGATGAAGGTCGTTGGAGAAGGTCGGCCATTGTGGAGGCGTCGATGCAGAGCCATCAACTATGCAGGAGGTGCTATTGTTGCATGAAGGCTTAGAGTTGGAGGCTTGTTGGCGCTATGGCTGTGTGGGCTTGGGCTTGCCTGTGGTGCTGACTGGCGGCTCGTGAAGTTTTCTTTGGGATTAGAGTCGCCGTTATTGACAAAGCCGCTGTTTTGTACGTTGCTAAGTGTCAGACATGTGGAGGGACGTCGTTGCTATGATTTGGAGTTGTCGCCTGCTTGTGCTGCTGGTTGGAGTAGAATCTTGGCACTGTCAATGTTTGTGGCCAGCGTTGTGTAGTGGATGACAAACTGGTTGGAGCTCTGAGGTAAGCTTTATGTTTAGCTATAGCTAGATGATTCGTTGTGGTCGCGATGCTATAGGAGTTGGGGGCTGTGGCACTGTAGAAGCGTTGTTTGGAGGGCTGAGTTGGCATTGCAAGAGCCTTTAGGCCATCGATATTTGTTGGTGTTGGCCCGTGTTGGTGGTGGACGTAGTCATGTATGCATATGCTTTTGGAAGCTGGCTAGTGACTGCTTGGAGTCAAGCTGCATCATCCTCGGATCAGAGAGAGCCCTTGAGTACTCCATTGGAGGCTTTGCGTGAACATTGTGTCATAGGGGATGGTTGGAGTCTAGGTCAAATCTTGAAGATGAGGTTGCTTTGTAGTCAAAGTTGTCGTTGTGGAGCTTGTTGTAGGCTTGGCTAGTTGGTTTGTCTCTCCTATGTAGATTGCCTCAATTAAAGTCTCCTTGATGTTTGGCTATCTTGTTAGAGGAAGAGCGTCTTCTCTATCATAACCGATATCTTGTTAGATGTTTGGCTATCATGTTAGAGGAAGAGCGTCTTCTCTATCATAACCAATAATAAACTCTCTGAAAAGCACCTCTCTCTAACCTTACAAGTTCCCTCAAGAAACTGAATCACTCAAGGAATGATAACTAGAGATCCAAATGGTAGAACGAGAAGCTTTTTACCTCAAATCAAAGATGAGGATGAGCTCTAAATGAAGAGGTAGAGAAGATGATGAAGGTTCCTCATAGAGAGGGCTCGTGCCTTGACTGAAGCAAGGGCTTATGCTCTCTCTCAATAAAACTCTCTCAATGGAGGAATGTTACTTGCATGGGCTAACATTGTCACATTTTAATTTGTGCCTTCTAATAACTTGTGTAAATATGCACAATGTTCCCATGAATTTTTTTTGAAGTTGTAAGTGGCCAAAGATGAATGTAATACTAGAAACAAGATAGTAAAATGGTAGGAAGTAGGAAGATAGTAAAATGGTAGGAAGAGTAGTGAGAGCATAAGGTTTGGCCTCCCTTCACAAGGTGACTTCTATAAAAGTCCAAAAGTCAAACTTTGGTCTTCAATTGTAAACTTGCAAGTTTGAGGAATACAAGCTCTCTCTTCTTTCAAGAGTCTTGTCTATGCCAATTAGGGAAATCTTGAACTCAAAAAGGGCCTCTTGCATTAGGACCTTAAGAATCGGCTTAAACACGGGCTAGGTTCTAGGCCAATGAGGAGCCTTGAGCATTAAAAGCACGAATGATTTTTTCTTCCTCCTCATTGGTGAAGAAAATCAATTTCATGATAAATAACTTGAATGAAATGATAAGAGGTAAATGTGGTTTAAATGGATCAATATATGATCTGTTGGATCATATATGATCCAAGGGGTGTGGAGAGAAGGGCTCCAGTGTATTTACTGCATTTAAATGATCCAAGGGGAGAAGGGGTCTAGTGTATTTAATGCACATGTGGAAATGGTGGTGGTCCAAAGCAAGTTTCCATCACAACCATTAGATCTCGAAAGATCTAATGGCCAAAGAATCACCATGGTAGTGGCTTGATATGGTTCAATCAAAACCATTAGATCTCAGAGAGATCTAATGGCCAAGGAATGGCAATGTTTTTGCACACTTAGGTGAGGAATTCGATCCAATGCATAGGAATTGGCACTGATCACGTTTGTCAGATGACATCTAGATTGTGGGGTTGAGCTAATTTATGGGCATAGTCTTTAATATAGCATGCCATGATTTGAGTGATTAGATCTTCCTAGATCTAATGGTTGTACTTGACTGTAGAGAGGGTAGCCTCCATGTTGTGCATGCAGATGAGCTCACCTTTTTCGATGACTCATCACATTAATTTTGCTGCAACGCATTGCCACATGGCTTGTGGCCATTATATGCTTGTTCCATGTGCCAGGCCCACTTCCTAGCCCTTTTGTTTGTGCCATTAGATATAGTGTAGTTCTAATGGCTACACTTGACTATAGCCACACCCCAAACACATGGAACCCTCTCCCTCTATCACCATTTATCTCACGTGCAGATGGGTATCCCAATAAAAAATTGCCATTTGATATTGATTTCCATGACCTTTTCAACTAAAATTAACTTATTAATCCATTTTGCTAATCATCTACTTATGAGGCACTTTTTGAGCTCAAAATTTTCATAATGTTCTTCTTGCTCTTGCCTTTGTGGATGCCTCTCATCCCCCGTCCCCTCTCTTGCTTCTTTCTTCCCAATCCCCCTCTCTATTCCTTCTCCCATCTCCCTTACCCCTTCTTCTCTAAAGAATTCACATTGCTACAATTCCAAAAGCCATTTTCATGACTCATGGCATGTTCGTGCTTGCATTATTGCCACAAGGAGTAGCATGGAGTTGGAGGCTCCATTGGAATTTCTTTAAGATACCCAATAAACATGAGTCATAGAGGAGACCATGCATGAATACAAGCTACTTAATATTTAACAAACTTGTTATGAATTTTGGTCATATGAATATGAAAGTTTATGAATACTATCTTATGAATGCTGGTCTTATGAATACTGGTCTTATGAATATTGGTCTTATTTGAACTTTGGTCTTATGAATATTGGTCTTATTTGAAATCCTAATATTTATTTTAGGATTCTCTTAATGTCTTTAGAATTGGCCTTAATTTAAGGGCTTTAAAAAATAGTTAAATGGTACTTGGCTAGTTAAAACCATTGTAGTGGTGCGCTTGACCATCATGGTGGTTGACATGGGCCACTTCACCTATAGTATAATTTTAGCCATCGCGGTGGCCGCATGCAGTGCCACATGTTCCCCATCACTAGCCAACATGGTGGTTG
Source organism: Dipteris shenzhenensis (assembly GCF_047967505.1). Lineage (NCBI taxonomy): Eukaryota > Viridiplantae > Streptophyta > Polypodiopsida > Gleicheniales > Dipteridaceae > Dipteris > Dipteris shenzhenensis. The sequence goes on along the minus strand of NC_141602.1, from coordinate 42,879,940 downwards.
GAGTAGATATTATGAATACAAGCTTATCAATATATAAAAACTTGTTATGAATTTTAGTTTTATGAATCCTAGTCTTCTGAACGCTAGTCTTATTACAAAAATCTCGATATTTATATGGATACATAAGGTCTTCAAAAAAGAAGTTGCATGGATCTAGTTTTTAGTTGGCTAGTTTACAGCAATCGTGGTGGTTGACATTGGGCCATAGGGCCTACTAGCCATCATGGTGGTTGCATGCAATGCCATGTATTTTGCATCACCAACTAGCATGGCGATTGCAGTAGGGTTGACATGACCATGGCAGTGGTCTACCAAGCGAGATGCTTGACATAGTCCACCAATAATCTTGTCCATGGCTTCAACAATGTGCAAGCAGTGCCATGTGTAGGCACCAACATGGTGGTTGTAGATTGCAGTGGCATGCCACTACAACATACACATGGTTCTAGTCATAGACTATTGTGTCATGTCTGACAATTTTCAAAAATACATGGGGAGGGTAAGAACCCAAGGTCACGGATGCAAATGAATAGGATTCTAGGAGATTGTTCAGGTGTGATAAGGTGATAGAAAAAGACACAGGTGGACATATTGTATGGCATGTACTTTATTTAGGAATTACAAGCAGAAAAGAAGTAAATTTAGTGACAATTTTTGAATGTGATAGTGAGACTTGTCAGATTTTGGAAGAATTGGCGGTCATGTTTGGCCGCTTCTAGTTGTACAAGATTATACAACATCCAGACATGAAACTGGTTGAGAACAAGACATAATTTCCAAAGGAGTCAATATCAATGACTATTTTTGATAACTTGAAGATATCGCTGGGTGTTGTCAAAGAAAAGTGCTGATAAGTTAGTTGTAAAGAGAGAAATGCTCCACCTAAATGCTAACAGATCTGTGGCAAAACAATTTAGTGATATCAAATTAGCTAAAGCCCTTGGTATTCAACAACACAATTTTAAGATGCATCGTGTCAAGGGATCAAATTCCAAATGGGTTGATGGAAGTCAAAGGTGCATGCAAGATTTCCTAAGTTCTAGCCCAAATTAGTATGCATGACATCCCACCACTACTTAGAGCTTACAAAGGTACATTAGCCTTCTTTTGCGGAGGTGCATCATCTTGTACTTGATGAGTACTAGAGTTATTAGTACTATTTTTACACTATTTAGTTTTATCGATGAATACTATTTAATACTAAACAACAATAAATTGTCACTATTATATATGCTAGTATCACTACTTACCACTAGTTTATACTTTGATGAGTACTAGTACTATTTAGTATTGTTTAGTGCCCAATTGTTATATGCTATTTACCACTCTCACATGCTAAGTATGACTATCATTTGCTAGTTTTATTTAGTACTATTTAAAATTGTTAAGGTACTTACTGATCACTGTCATATGGTATTTAATACTAATTACTACTTTTTAGGTACTCCTATTATACTCTCGAAGGTACTAAATATTACTATAATATGCTATTTAGTACTATTTATGCATCTATTGTCATATTCTATCATATGCTGAGTACCACTTTCATATGCTATGAAGTGCTATTTTTCACTATTTAGGTACTACTTTCATACTCTTAGATGCTATTTACCACTGCCATATGCTACTTAGTACTATTTAGTACTCCCTAGGTAGAGGTAGGTACTATTCTCATACTCTCAGATGCTATGCACCATTGTCATATGCTACTCATTAAACTATTTTGTACTCTCTAGGTACTATTCTCATACTCTCAGATGCTATTCACCACACTGTCAAATGGTACACAATACTATTTAGGTACTTCTGTCATGATTTAGCCATTGTTATATGCTATTTAGTACCATTTAGTACTATCATATTCTCTGAGATACTAAGTACTACTTGAGATATCTCAATAATGGAAGTGGAATAGAAGAGGGTGAGAGAGAGGGAAAGCCAAAATAGAGAGCGACACAAGTTTTGGTGGGTGCAGAACACTTTAATCTTCTATGTCATCCATATATATATGTGTTTGAGTATTGTACATAACTGGGCTTAAGCTACAATGGCCTTTAACCCCCATAGCCTCCCACTTGAAGGCCAATGTGTCTTTAAGGGAGAACAACCAGTGGACATACTATCCAATGCCCATCAATACATGACAATACTCAAACTGCTGATTAGGTAGACTCTTTGTCACCATATTTGTAGGGTTATAATCCATATGAACCTTGACAAGTTCTATGTGCTTGTCCTCAAGTACCTCCCTGATGAAAGGGTACCTGACCTTAATGTGTTTGGTCTTTGCATGAAAGACCGGATTCTGTGCGCTAGCTAAATATCACTCATGGAATCATTATGCAATGTCGGTACACCTGTATGAATCCCCAAATCTCCCACTAGCCGATCAATCCATATAGCCTCCTTACAACCCTTTATGGCTACAACATACTCAGCCTCTGTGGTAGACAAAGAAATGCACTTTTGTGCACGAGACATCCATGACACTGCACCACTTGCACATGTGAACACATAACTAGAAGTGGATCTCTTGCTATCCATATGCCCTGCATAGTCTGAATCTATCTACCCAAGTACATGCATCTCTCCTCTGCCAAAGTAGATGCCCATCTCCTTGGTACCCTTCATGTACCTCATGATACATTTAACTGCCTCCCAATGCCTCTTTCCTGAATTAGCAATATACCAGCTAACAACTCCCACTGCAAATGCGATGTCAGTCCTAGTAGCTATCATAGCATACATAAGACTCCCAACCGTTGATGCATAATGAACCTTGGCCATCATGGCCCTCTCCTCATCTGATTTGGGACTATCTATCTAAATCAATTTCACATATAGAGGCAATGGAGTACTTACTGTCTTCCCCCTATCCATATTGAGATGCTCTAATACTTTTGTAACATACTCCTTCTATGAAAGACAAAGGAGTTTCCTACTCCGGTCATGTGTGATGTGCATAATGACCTGCAAATCCCAAATCCTTCATGTCAAAGGACTCATGCAACTTGGCTTTCAATGCATCCAGCTCATAAGTGTTCTTTCTAGCCAATAGAATATCATCCACATAAAGTCCCAGGAGTATCAAGCTATTATCCTTATCCCTTTTAATGTAAGGCAGTGATCAATTTCACTCCTTGTGAAACCCTAGGAGTGAATAAAAGCATCAAACTTATGATACCTTTCTCTAGGAGCTTGCTTAAGGCCATAGAGACTCGTTTTCAGCTTGCAAATCAAATGTTCTTTGTCCTTTTCTTCAAAGCCTTCTGGATATACCATGTAAATTATGTCATGCAGATCCCCATGCAAGAAAGTTGTCTTAACATCCATTTGCATAAGCTACATATCCTCTGTTGCCACAAGTCCAAGTACACATCTAAGTGTGGTCATCTTCACACCAGAGAGAAGATCTCATCAAATGACATAAGAGTTTCATGCCATTCTGACTCATGTGTCCCAACCAGCAATGCCACAAAGAAGTACTTGGCTGCTCAGTTATTGCAACAACATGATAAGACACCCATGATACATGTAAGGGATACAATGTCCCAGACTTGGCACCTCTTGCCAAAACCATAGAGCCCTTCTGAATTTTCTAACTCTGAAAGCCAAAGGTGGTCTGAAAACCAGCATCATCTAGCTAACCCATTGAAATGAGACTCTTGGTTAGCTTAGGCACATGTCTCACACTTTTCAAAACAAATGTAGGTCCATTTGCAAAAGAAAACTTTATGTCATCTACTCCCACTATGTCACATGCATAGCTATTTCCAAGATGCACACAACCTGTCTTTCCATTATCATAAGTGGAGAACCATTCCCTATGGGGAGTAACATGGAATGAAGCACCAAAATCCAAAATTCAATCCTGGGAATATGTATCATCTGGAGTGGTAAGCAACTTTGCAGGTAGACTAGACATGAGAATGTCATTGTTACTATTATCAGATGACTGCATTGATCTCCTCGATCTTCACTTTTCCTTCAACCTCCCTTGGACTTTCCCCTGAACTATGATCTAGCCCTTTGCACATTTAAGGCTGCATCCTGCTTGTTGCCATCCATAGACTTATATTTAATCTCCTCGACCAACAAGCTACCCACAACATCATCAAACTTTAGTACTCCACCAGCAGGTGCAGAGTTACTGACAGCTTAGTCTCCACATAAAAATTCATCTTCTTAGCCTAAAGTTGGCTGAAAATAATATTGAATTCATTCAATATCTACAGGCTTAGCTTCAATCCCTGCCAAGGGTTTAATATGCTTCTTTTGAATAAGCACATCCCTTGTCTGTTCTTTCCACAACGAAAAGTTTGTCCCATAAAACTTTTTAATGCTTAAAACCTCCTTTTCAGACATGGAAGAGAATGCCATGATGCAAATAAAGAAAAATCCCAAATGCTAGTATCTGTAAGGGAGAAATCACACCAAATACCAGGTGAATCCAAATATGTATGCCTTAATGAAGGATAGTGTCACCAAAACTCAAGACTCAAAGAATCAAAATGCATCTGAACATGTGCATATATTATGCATCCATATGAGCATATCTGGCACAAAAGAAAATAGCAATCTGTAATGACAAAACAATGGTAAGCCCAATGCTAATAAGAGCCAAATTCCTCAAGCATAAACATCATCCAATGGCATATGCATCAATAATGCCTCATCTAAGAGAGCATAGCACTATCAGTGCATCATCTGCAATGTGTCCAGGTTGTCCCTCTATAGAAAATAGCATCTATGTGCTAAGTGTCCATCAATAAAGCATCCCACAAGGAAATATGGGTCTATCAGCACATCCAACAAGGATTGCAATGCATCCAAATGGCCTATAAAGCATCCACTGTGACCCAATACAAACCACAAATGAGTGCACATGGCTCAGGACTGTAACCATAGTGATTTGCATAAGGTATGTCCCAAAAATCACAGCCCCACGATAATGACTGCTACTGAAAATAAGACCTAAGATGCCTCAAAACATGGGCATCACTACATAATTGGACTCAATAAGAAAATCTGCAAATATCTCTCTTTTACTGGAACTCCAAAATCCCAACCGATGAATGGGAAATGGGGAGTCAACCCTTGCAATTGACCTGTAATCAAAAAATCAAAGGTTTGAAACTTTGAATAGTTTTTTGAGAGAAAAATAGAGGATTCAGCATCTGAGAGAGATAGTACTTCTCCAAATCTCCATGGAATCACACAAGAGCTAAAAGGTAGGGGTTTTTGGCCTTTGGTACACAATGGAACAGATAGTTTTGGAAACTGGGTCCCAATGACCAAGTCCAACACACGGACCAAAAAACGTTTTTGCAAATAGAACTATTTGTAAACACCACCAGAGTGTGAATGATGAGCAATACAAAAGTTTAAGGACCTCGAGTCCACCAAAACTGACAGATTTGTGAATGGGTGCTTCAAACTTGAGTTCCAACACACTAGCAAAAAAACGTTGAAGCAAAGACAGTGAGTCAAAAATCCAATGAAATGATGCCTAATTCAAGAATTAAGGGGTTTTCAAACTCCCAAAATGCAATGGACACTAAAACTAGGCAATGGTTGTCTTTGCAGGTCATTCCGAACTCTCAAACATTGAAAGGAACAAGGGAATCTTCAAAAAACGTCTTTTTCCTCCAAAACCACTCAGAGAACTTTTCAAAGGTTTCTGCAAGGTCTCTACACACTAGGATGCAGATAAAGTCACACAATGGAGCTGATCCTTCCTCCCACAGAGCTACAGTTAGCAGACTTCAGGTTTGGAGGTTCGGGCTCACACCCAGGCTCAGCTACTAGAATAGCCACGCTCTGATATCAGTTGAGATATCTCAATAGCGAAAGCAGAATGAAAGAGGGTGAGAGAGAGGGAGAGCCAAAAGAGAGAGCCGCACAAGTTTTGGTGGGTGCAGAACACCCTAATCTTCTATTTCATCCATGTATATATGTGTTTGAGTATTGTACATAACCGGGGTTAAGGTATAGTGGCCTTTAACCCCCGCATTACTATCATATGTTATGTATTTCTATTTAGCTTCGACTATCATATTCTCTCAAAGGCTAAATACCACTGCCATATGCTACTCAGTACTATTTAGTACTATTTAGGTACTATTGTCATACTCTCAGCTGTTAAGTACCATTGTCACATGCTACTTCATAGTATTTAGTACTATTTAGGTACTACTATCATACTCTCAAATGCAAAGTACAATTGTCTTATGCTAGTTTGTACTAATTAGTACTATTTGGGCACCACTATCATATTTAATACTATTTAGGTAGTACTATCACACCACTATTTAGGTACTATTGTCATACTCTTAGCATTACTTTTTAGGTACTAATTAGGTACTACTTAGTACTATTTAGTATTATTTAGGTACTAATGTCATATTTAGTACTATTTAGCTAAGTACCACTTATATACTATAAGGCATTTGCTTGCGGTACACGTTGGCCTTAATGAAATTTAAATATCTCCCAATACAAGAATACCACGTCCATTGTAACAAGATCATGCTCAAAAGAGAAACTTAAAAGAAATTTTCCATCTCCAAATTGTGATGGGTGATATCTGTTAATTTGTAAAAGGCCAATCAAATTTGCCACTAAATAGCTACATAGTGTCACTTCTAAATATGTATATTTATAGCTTTTATCAGTACTAAATAGTGCTATAACTAGTACTATTTAAGAGTCATAAATACAACATTCTAATTTCTTAACGACATTAATAGATTGACCAACTCTCTTGCAAAGGTGGTATATATACATCGTCTTTGTGTAGAAATACACCCTTAGGTGTAAAGTCAAATTAATAAACAATGGATGTAACATTATAGAGCCATTAGAGCCACACATGATGAGAATTTGTGACTCAAAAACAAACTAAATTAGAAATTCTATATGATCTACTCAGGCCCACCAAGCTTGTTGCAGAGAATACAAAATAAAATTATCAACAACAACTATACTATTACAGGCCACACATGCCGAGACCACAAAGGTTGAGATATCATGCCACACAAGTGGAGACCACATAGGTCAAGATATGCCACACAAGGCGAGATATGCCACATAGGCCGAGACCACAAAGGTCGAGATATAATGCCACATAGACCAAGACTACACAGGTCATGATGGACTGCATAAAATAATAGGCTCATCATGAGCTATGATTTTCTAAGATGAAGCTGTGACACATGCAGTTGTTGCAAGAAGATCTATCAAAAAATGGTGACACACATCTTCTACAGAGTAGCATGTCACGAGCTAGTAGATATCTTATGAAGAATAGTGAGCTTGTTTCCTTGATTACAACATCAATCAAAACAAAAAAACACATCACGAGAAGATTTCATCATTAGTCTCTCTTATCTACTCAGAAACCCACTCTTCCACTGACTCCACGTCTGTATCCTCAATATAATTACAATGAAGGAAGAAATTCAAGCACTCAAATATTTTTTGTTGATAATTTCTTTGTGAGGCCCTTATTGTTTCTTTACCATTCACATCAAATTGCCTATAATGAGTGCTGCGATAACTAAGGTTACTTAAGAAGTCTACCAAATCTTTTTGTGCTTTTGTCATATTCCATAAAAATGTTTTGCTCTCTACTATCTTCAGAGTTTCCTCCCTCTCTGCTTGCCTGTGCGAATTCAATTTGTCTCTCTCCATCTGTGCCAATGGAGAGCCTTCTTGAATTTGGGCATCTCTCCTTGCTGATTGGTCAACAATCCATTCTTTAAGACTATTAATTCTTGACTCCACATCTCTTACGACATGATATACATCCATGGGTGGGGAGATGGACAAAGATAGTGTTTGCAAAGGACTAGGATGGAGGACTACTTCACTATCTCCATGTGGAGGGTGAGGAGTGGAGAAGATAAATAGAGAGAGGATGAGAGAATGGGTGAATGCTCAAGTGTCTTTGCATAGAGGAGATGAGGATGGGTGAGTGTGAAGCCAAAGGTTGAATATAAAGTCAGTGGAGCATTGGGAATCAATACTTGGAAGTGAATGCTCTACTTTTAGTGAATGCAAGAGCATTTGGAATACTCTACTTTCAGTGAGTGAAGCATTGGGAATCGATACTTGGAAGTGAATATTGCTCTACTTTTAGTAAGTGGATGGAAGTGAGAGGTTACAAATATATTTTGCTCATCACACATTTAATATTTCCTAATAATTGCATCATTGATCAAAGCAAAGGCCCTTTCTACAAGGTCCTGACTAATACAAAATACATTATTTTATTCCAAAATTTATTTTACATTGAATATTTAAAGCTCTTGCTCTTGAGAACCAAGCACAGACCCTTGACTACTAGGGTCCTAACTAATATTTGGGAAATTTGGAGCTCATTTTGGGGCCCTCTAAGGACTTCCCTTGAGAATATTCTCTCAAAAAAGGGGGGCATGGATAATTTTTTCTAGATTAGCTCAAAACTTGTCGAACTTGGCATTTTTAGAACCTTTGATGTATCTTTCAATTTCCATGTCGAAACCCCATCATGGTATATATCATTGGAAAGCCCTCAAAGAGTAGGTTCCTTCGATGTATCTTTACATTCCCATGTCCAAACCCCATCATGGTATATATCATTGGAAAGCCCTCAAAGAGTAGGTTCTAAAAATGCCAAGTCCAACAAGTTTTGAGCTAATCTGCAAAATATTATCCATGCCCCCATTTTTTGAGAGAATATTCTCAAGGGAAGTCCTTAGAGGGCCCCAAAATGAGCTCCAAATTTCTCTAATGTAGGTTGGTCTAGGTGCTCTGGAGGATTAGGATCCTCACCAGTCTGCTTTGGAGGATTAGGATCCTTGCCAGTCTTTAAGCTTTCAGCAGGCTCAGGCTCTTTACTTAGTATCCCACCTACTCCACTTTCTTGACCTTGAGGGTTGGGATCCTTGCCAGTCTTCCCACTTTCAGTTTTAGTCTCTTTGCTTAATATCCCAGCTGCTCCAGATATGGTGCCATGATCACATAGATTAAAGGCTAAGATATGGTATACGAAAGAATTAAAGCAGCCACCCTAGGATGTGGACTACATGATGTGGAGATGTGGATTGAGGATATCCACAAGGAGAGATGTGGATCAGAGGATCCCACAAGTGATGACTATTCCAAGGGCATCATGCTTCCACATAGGTTCCATCCACCTTAGAGCACTCCATCGATCCTAATGCACGCATGTTTTCTCATGGTTTCAGAGCATGGTTGTATCTTTCATTGAGTCGCTATCCTTCTTGTGAGAGTTTCTTGTTGAGCGATTGCGAGTTCATTCTTTGTTGAGAGATTTGCGTTAATCTCCTTCCGTTCAATTCATTTCTTCTATGAGAGAATCTCCATTCATTTGAAAGAGGTTATTGTAAGCTGTGGATAAAGCATCTCCCATAGCAGGTGCCAACACACAGTTCAAGCAATGAAGCGACCTTCTACATAGACTCTAGTTCAAAGCAACTCCAACTCTTCAAATCATTTAGTAGCCGATAACTGTTCTTGATCTCATCAATTAACTTTGTTCTAGAGCTTTCATTCTGTGTCAACTGATCCATCCTTTTGTCATTCGCTGCAAGAAGCCAAAGCGGCTGACCTTCAAAAGCTAAGCCTCCTGCCCCTGATCAAAGCACAAAGTCACCAGCTTGTCTGTGTTACATTCTTGGATCATACGCTTCCTTCTCCAACAGGCTACCACGTGAGATCCACAATTCCTACAAATACAGAAGAAGCATCCCAGTTGCTATCTTGTGTGAGGGAAAAATAACGCCTGCAGAGCAAGCAAATACGCCCGGAGCTGCTGCTTGTCTTTGGACCTTGCCAACGGTGGCGATCGAATCTCTGCTGGAGCTGCTGTGTCGCTAGAGATGAAGGAGAATCTGCTTGTGGATCTTCGGTTATCTGGATCCGGTTATCTGGAGTCCCAGACCACTGTAGGATCGGGACCTGAATCAGAGACGCAAACAGAATGGCCCAGACTACTACAACAAGCTCCCGCAGCCTCTACTGCACCTCCTTCAACAAAACTGCAGTGCCCACGACCACAGACGGCTCTCCATCGACAACGTGCTTCAGTTGACTGCAGCTTCACAGCTCCTTTTGATGCTTCAAGTTGCCAAGCTCCTTCTTAGGAGGCAGTGTAAGGTCTGCGCTCTTTCTCCTGTGGAGCTCGTAGACGTTACCGTCTTCTGCCTCGATCACCATGTAGACGCCACAGCCAAAGATCCAGGAAAGCTCGTAGAGTTTCTTGAGGATACCCTTGTTATGCTTGAAGAAGCCTCCATCTGCAAAAATCGACGCATCCAACGACGCCTCCAAAAAAAAATCGCCACAGCCGCTTCGATGCCTCGCTTCAGAGTTTTAAACGTTTTTCTGCTAAGGTTCCAGCCTTAAGGCCACGTGTCAGGTAGCATTAACTAGGGTTAGGTGAAGTTAACCCGTGGTTCAGAGGCTTGGTCAGTTTCTTGCCAAGAGGAAGATAAAAAGAAAATATGGTTAACTCAACCCACACTAAACCATGGTTAAGTTTAGGTTGAGGTTGGTTAACTACCACAGCACCAAGTGCCACCTAAGCACATAGCCCCTGCCAAGCACAATTTGGAATTCTGCATGTGAATCCCTGTGCCACATCATCCAGGGCCATTTTTCGACCAAAACTTTGACAAGCCGTAACTTGCAATCCAGGAGGAATTTGCAAATGCTCCAAAAAGGAAAAGTGACCATCTTTTTGAGCTCTACGCACTTGTTGGATCAGAATGCATCCTAAATAAATGAACACACCCACTTTTTGGCCCACAACTTGTCAATCATTTAACCAAGACCAAGGACTTTTTTGTTATCTACATTAGCAACTTTGCCAGCTAGCTGTTGATCCAAATTCAATAAAAACAATATTGCCCATTCTAGTGACTACTTTATCCAAGTGACTATGCTTTCTCTTCTTCCTAAAGAAGCAGTCACCATCAATCAACTGTTGGCATACATCCTTCGTTATTTCATCTAGAACATAACGTAATGGTCTCCACCAGACAATAGACAATTGCTTTATTGTTGCTTTTTTTTGAGCTACTGCATGCTCTAGTGCCTCATAGGATATCTTTCTTGCTTCATATGCTTTACAAACATCCAAGCTAATTTGAAAGATTGATTTCTCATGAAACACTATGCAAGTAAAGTCATTATATCTTGCAACTGCGGTCTTCAAGTCCTACACACCTGACTGTGTATCATTCACTATGCCCTTCAAGCATTTGTAAAAATGAGTCTGCTTCATATTGTATTCAGCAGTAGGTCTCCTTCCCTTTACTATTTTTGGCAAGCCGCATCCGATCCATAACTCGCTTGCCTTTTTTAGGATCTCGAAAAGAGTTGAGTTTTTCCTCCTAGTCAATGGAACCAGATTCAACCTTTCAGATTCAAGAATATATTTTAAGTCATCATTAAATAAGCATATGTAACAGATGACCCGTTCAAAATTTTGTAGATACTAAGTGTGATTCAAGTTTCCTTTTCATCCCTCTTCAAGGGCTTTTCTACAAGCTTCGCAAAAGTGTTTCCCATCAATGGGCTCAAAACTACGTCTATCAAGGAACCTGTTCTTTGTGAGCATGTATCTCTTATTGATGCCATTCCCATATCTAGTCTGGTAGAGATAAGCTTCATGAGCAAAGTTGCTATCTTTGAACTCTTCGTGTTAGAAACATGGTGAAGGGAGAGAGAGAGAGAGAGAGAGAGAGAGAGAGAGAGAGAGAGAGAGAGAGAGAGAGAGAGAGAGAGAGAGAGAGAGAGAGTTAGGTGTGAGGAAATAATGCTCAAATGAAAACATGAAGAAGGCTTTCATTCATTCATCAAGTGTATCAAGACAAGTGAAGTACATGCCTTTTATAGGCTACTCACTCACACACTAGTACCTGGTGCATATGGGATAAGTCCCATGATGACATGTGGCACTCACACAAGACTCACACACATAGACTAGTTCTAGATCACTTAGTACTACACACCAACACTTCACACCGACACACTCTTTGAACACCTATTTCATTAATTTTGGACTTTTTGTGTTGTTTTTGGACGAAGCCCAAAAATCCTTCCCAAATGAAAACTTTACTTTATGAAAATATCCTTTCCAACTCAAAATTTTACTTTCTAAAAAGTTTCTTCCCAAATCAAAAGTTCACTTTGTGGCACTGTCATATTCACATAAAAATATTGTTTTTTCAATCTATACTTTTGCACCAACATGCAAGAATTTGAAATAATCCTATATTAGAAATTCTAGCTATATCTAAGTTATTTGTTAATTTAATTATTTTTAATATTTTTCCTTGACGTTTTTCCTTCCTAAATCAAAAGTTCACTTTGTGGCTCTATCATATTCACATACAAATATTGTTTTTTCAATCTATACTTTTGCACCAACATGCAAGAATTTGAAATAATCCTATATTAGAAATTCTAGCTATATCTAAGTTATTTGTTAATTTAATTATTTTAAATATTTTTCCTTGACGTTTTTCGTTGACGTGATAAATTTATAAATCCATGAAAGGAGACTTAAATATTTCATGAAAATAACATTGTCACTCGGCAATATGCACAAAATTTAACAAAACTTTTAATAAATAGAAAGAAGACATGATGCCATAAGACCAAAGAGGGATAATAGCAATTGTAGCTTTATGTATATGATTACATTGAGAGACGTTGCTCTTAGCTAGAGTCTTTATATCCAAAATGATATAGATTGAACATATGTTTACAATTTAAATTGTTGCTCTTAAAGAGCCTCAATTCGTGCCATCTGCATAATTTGACACCCCATTGTCTTATTGCTCAATGTCACGACAGTCCCTTGCCAGTTGCCATCTGCATAATTTGACCTAGGCTTGTCTTGCATTGCCCCTTGGGTGCATTGACTCCCCATTGCCTTATTGCTCAATGCGATAGTCCCTTGCCAGGTGCCATCTGCATTAACTCCCTGTTGTCTTGCCAAGCCTTGACCCTTGGGTGACATCCAATGCAAAATACACGTGCCATCTGCATTAACTCCCACAAGTTATCTTGCCAAGCCTTGCCCCTTGGGTGCATTGACTCCCCATTGTCTTATTGCTCAATGTGGTAGTCCCTTGCCAGGTGCCATTTGCATTAACTCCCTATTGTCTTGGCAAGCCTTGACCCTTGGGTGACATCCAATGCATACTTTGACTCTCATTTGACATACGAGGTGATGACTCTGATTATAATTGTCTTGGATTGGCTCCTTGCCTAGTACCCAAATAAAATCCTTCTGAATCAATGGACTTCAATACAAAGCTTTAATCATGGACATTCTTCATTTGCGCTGTCTCCTTCTACTTCCTCCATGGCGAGCATCCTTAAAAATTCGTGTATATGCAAAATAGTTTGCTGTGGTATTTTTATTTTTCCTTCTACCTCATATCCCATGTGCTTCTTTGATTTCTTTGCCCTTGAATGCCAAGACACTATGATTGTCTCCGTCGAAACTTGAGAGACTGCTTCATCATTTGGGATCCACTCCTTCATTATACAATTAGTATATAATGTGTTGTTATCCATATTCTCCTTCCTGCCCTTTGGCTCATACCATACCGCTGTAAATGTTGTAGCTCTCCCTTGGTCATCTCTTTGCACATCAACTACTTTTGCAACCCAAAACTTCACATTCTCATATTCATCATCCGATGGCCGAACCACAACAAAACAATCGACCTCTATATCTACTTGTGGCATAAACTCTCTCTTCTTCGGTCCACAATATGGACGTGGGAGTAATGATACAAAATCATTTTCAAAGACTGGAGCTGGGCGCAAATCGTTATGAACATTTGGCCAAAACATATTGCATTCTTCCTTGACATCCTTTGAGCCTCGCATTCTCTCAAGGTCCTTTATTAAATTTTGTGTCTTGTTAATTATAGTGGTAGTGTGTTCTCTCCAAGTAGGCTTCGAATCAGGATATTTCCTCTTTGTATGTAATAAATGCTTTTAATCCATCTATTTCACAATTAGACCTCTCATTAAATTCTTGTATAGGAGCCCATGTTGGATACCTTTCCTTGCTGGGAATTGAAGTTAAGAGACTGTAAGGTTCTTCAGGTTCCCATTTTGTATCATGAGAATACTGTTGCCATTGCATTACGGGTTTTTCATCTTAAAAAAAAAAACGAAAGTAGTGTGGATTGGTATGACCTGTCAATGCATCACCACCCGTTTGTATGAAAGGTAGAATGAAGCTCTTCCAATCATACATTCTTTCGAGCCTCTCACATACTGTACTTTCCTTACGACCACCAACTTGCCTGCCACATCTTCTTACCAAGTCATCTATTGTCTCCACATCCTTGCATTTAAGCTCCCTTGAGACTGTGCTAAAAACCTGATCGATATCCTCATGTGTATGCCCAACATACAAAAATCCACATTCGACCTCATTGAAGATTCGATGAGCAACTAGCATGGAGCAGAAGGCAAACATGAGTACATTCTTATTTTCTCACCAGCAATTATCAACTTGTATTCTCAAAGTCAGTGGCAGGCGACCTTTTTCTGCATGTACATTGTGAATTGCCTTCATAATAGATGTTACAACTTGATTGCTATCATGTAGATGCAAGGAATCAATCCATATAACGAGGCAATGTTGTTGTATTCTGATCCATGCCATCTACAATAAGGCACATGTAGTCATTAGGATGCGAAATAGCTTGCTCCTTCCAAAATGCATATTTTTGTCTGGAATGTCGAATAAGGTCATGATGAGATTTTCGATTTTTTTTGTATAGTTCCCTTTGATTTGGACATGTTGCACTCTCAATCACTCGCTTTAAATCATCACAGACATTGCACTTTGACATTTTTTGCCTCCTTGGGATTTTAACATATCCAAAGTTCTTCTTCCAAAGAGTATACAAAGTATGAGAAGAAGCTACGGCATCCCCTCTTTGCCTTTGCTTTTCTGCAATAGAGTCAAATACTTCGAGCTTTGTCAAGCCCATTGGAAGGTGCATTTCAGTGATCGCGTCACCGTTAGGGAGTTTGGTAGATATATGGGGTTGAGGCAAAGCATTTTCATGTATGAAGTCTTGCAAAATTGCTGCTGCCCTGACAGTTGAGATTCTTGATTTGGATCTTCCTCTATTACCGTGAATGCTAAATTTGTTGCCGCCCTTTGCCTTGGTGACTAAATCCCAATATGTACCATGGGATAATCCAGTAATATTGCGATATGCCTTATTGCAAATCCTTTTTCCATTTACGAGAGGTTTTACCTTTTGTCTTGAACTTAGCCTTTTATTGCCATTCTGAAGAAAGCAAGAGAGACTTGTGAGAAGGTATTCATTTCTTTCGCTTCCCCTTCTTTGCCACACGTGTCCTCTACATTCCCTGATGTCTGCAAGATCAATGAAGCGCATACATCTTCGCTTGCAACATAGATATCCCAATGCATTTAACATGTTCTCCTCCTTCATTACTCTCTTCCTCTTTGGTTGCTTTTGTGGATCTGCCTGGATTCTCTTTCTCTTCATGCATATGTATGACCGTTTTCGTTCCTCGTGCACATTGTTATCTGTATTTATGCACTTCTTCTCCTCACATTTGTTTGTAACCAAGCATCCATGATTGGTCGTTGCATCCTTGTTCATATCACAATCAAAGTTAAATAATGAATAATCCTCTGTTGATCTCATCCTCGTTTTTAACATACTCTTAGGACCATTCAATGAATTCAATATTCTACGAGAGTATTGAGAACCTTGAAACTCTTCCACTCCTGAGAGAACATCACTCATTGGGACATCTTGCATGGCTTTCACAAATCCACAACCTTGATTGACACCAGGTTTGTTAATATGCATCGCAGTAAAAATTACCAGTCACCGGGCTCGCATACTCAAAAGAGTACTAGAGTGCCTAGCATTGAGTGATTAGAGGTGATTAGGCTTCATGATTTACTTTTGTGGGAATTACTGCCCGATGGTGGTGGCTCTCATCAGCCACGTCTATCATGGCTATGATTCCACCGGGTTGGTAGAGCTAATTACTAGCCACTGCAGTGGCCTGCTCACCCACCACCAAGCTTAAGCATGGATGATCACTATGAGTGCAGTAAAAATTACCAACCACCGAGCTTGCATGCTTAGTAGAGTACTAATGAGTGATTAGAGGCGATTAGGCTTCATGGTTTACTTTTGTGGGAATTACTGCCAGGTGGTGGTGGCTCTCATTAGCCACGTCTATCATGGTTACGATTCCACCAAGCTGGCAGTTAATTACCACCCACCACATGGCGTCTCTTTCATTATTACCAACCGATCTATGGCACCTAAGATTCCACTGCAGTGGCCTATAATTAATATGGATGGAACCCTGAGATCTAGTCACCATGGTGGCTCAAACTTTATAATATATAAGATTTGTGGCATTTGGCATTTTACTACGTTGCTCTCATCCTCCCCTACTTTGCTACTCTGCTCCACACCCCTCCTCCAACTCTTTTCTGCCCCTGCTCTTCTTTGCTCCACGCTCCCTCCTCCAACTCTCATCACTCATCTGCTCATCTGTTGATGCTCACCCACTCATCTTCACCATGCCTACTACCACCTGCCCTCGATGCACTGTGATCCCAATGTTATCTACCTTCTCATATAAGGTGATTGCATTGCACTCACCTAGAGTAGAAATGTTGGCACTATCGATTCCCCCCATATCTGCATGTCACCACCTTAGATGACATGCTCACCTCTTACCTTTTTATGGCTGTGTTGTATGGGTTCCCCCTAGGGCCTAGACATCAATGAAGGCCTCAATATTTTCATAGTAGAGTACTCTCGACTTGTTGGGGAGGCTGTAATTGGAGTCCTAGCAATGTGCATGGTCTTCGGCCTCTCCATCGTCTCCTCCTTTGGCTCTCTAAAAAATTTTAATGCAACAAGCTAGATTGGAAGAAATACTAAGTTGTACGAATTCCCTCTTGCTCAGATGAGGTTCATACCACTTAGCAATGGCTGGATGTAATCATTTGGCCTCTAAGGATCTCAATGATCTTTTGGCTCACTGGATGCATGTTTTGGTCTCTAAGGCTCTCAGCAATTTTTGAGTTTTTATTACATTTATGTAATCTCTTTTTTTTCAATATGAGGCTCTTAGTATGCACTGTTGTTAGCTTTTATATTTGAATGGATATGATCACTACCTGTAACCTTTTGGCCTTTAAGGCTCTAAGCAATTGCTAAGTTTTTATAAATGTAAGAGCCTCTGTTCAATTTTTCTTGGTATAAGTTGTTAATTTTATTATTGGGTGTCGATGTACATTGTAATCTCTTTTGCTCAATTTTCACTCGATGAATTGTAGTTTATTATCTGGATGGCACCACCAGCCCTCCAGTCACCATGATGGCTTGGAACACTTTTGCCCTCATTTATATTTTCCCTTGAGGGGTTCCCTCTAGGGGAAAGGGCCATATCGATATGCATTATACAATATCCAAGATGCCACTGGACAAATATGGCATGTTGATATCAAGGAAATACATTTTCCTTGGTACACAAATATATAACTCCAAGAATTAGTGCGGTGGCTATCATAGATCTCCTTCTGTTTGCCAATGCGTTGGTCATCATAGACCTCCTGTAATATGTAAAAATAGGTAATGGAGCTATAACTCCAAGAACCAGCACGGTGAGCTCTCCAAGACAACCTTGAATTCTGGGTGATGATAGGTCATTAGGCCAGAGACTGTGCTGAGATGATGCTCAGAATGATAGATTGCATCTCATTATCATGCCAAAAACCACCGCGGTGGTATCTCTAAGCCAACCTATTATTTGCATGGGCAAAGATGTGGTAAAAGGTTATGCAATGATAGGTGGGCAGGCTAGAGACTGCATTACAGTGGTGTTCAGAATGATAGATTGCATCTCATTATTACGCTAAGAACCAGCATGGTGATTTCTCCAAGCCAACCTTGAATTTTAATGATATGCACGGGTGTGGTGCCCAGTGACAGGTGGCAAAGCTGTGGGGCAAAAGGCTGTGCGATGATAAGTGGTCAGGCAGCTCAAGCTAGAGACTATGTTGCATGAAGCAATGTAGAGATGCACGATGTAGTGCAGAGCTGCCATGTGTCGAGCTCTCTGGCGTTTAGAATAAATGGATTACATCTCATTATTACATCAGTGTGACATCATGACGTTGTAAAAATTTTTTGTGAGAGCACGGGTCCATGCAAAATTCAAATATTTACCCAAGAGCGTATCGTGTCGTGGCCCCAAAAATAGTTTCGCCATTGGCTAGACCCAAGCAAACATTGACCCAATGCAATGGATAATATGTCACATCTAGAGGTCCTTATTACTACATCTCATCTTTAGATTTATAACATTGTCAAATGGGGGTTACTGTACAAACGGGCTCAAAATTAAGAAATCATGGCAGCTCTAAAGACTACCATAGTAGCATGGTTTCAAGTATTGAGGACATTATAATAAGTGATGTTGATGTAAGAGAGGTTGGAAGTGACTCAAATATGCTCACTGGTATAGAGGACGTGTCTTGTGCTGCAAGTGACTCGAACATGCTCACTAGTATAGAAGACTTGTCTTATGTTGCAAGTGACTCGAACATGCTCACTGGTATAGAAGATTTGTCTAGTGTTGCAAGTAATCCAAACATGCTTACTGGTATAGAAGACTTATCTTGTATTGCAAGCGCCTCAAACATGCTCATTGGTATAGAAGACTTGTCTTGTATTGCAAGCGACTCAAACATGTTCACTAGTATAGAAGACTTGTCTTGTCTTGTATTGCAAGCAACTCAAACATGCTCACTGGAATTGTTGATATTAATGATCATGAATGGTCATAATGTTATTGGAATGGAGGGCAGAGATGGCAGAACTCTAAGACTTATGATGGTCCTAATGTACTTACTAGCATGGAGCATATGGATGGCAGGACATCTAATTGTGAAGGAGAAACAATTCAACCATGAAATTCAAGAGGCATTGGCAATAGGTTGGCTTTAATAAATAAGTTGTCTACTAGATTGCCAACTCCAAGATATTATAAAATGACATCGAATAATTCCCAAGGCCACTCTGCATTTTATTTTAGAGATGAAGATTCAAGAGAAATATATTCAATGCCAGATAATGGACCCACAACTCGGAAACACAAGACACTATTCACAAAAACAAAGTATGTGAGTGTTAAGAGGCGACAAATCATGGCACCAATTTCAAAACCCAAAGACATGTAATGTTACCTGAGGAGAATATAGAAAGGACTCATGCGCATTTGTTGTAGGAAACTTTGCATAAGAAAAGTTGCAAAAGATGATTGTGAAGCCATGCGCATCATCATTTGGAGTAAGACAGGGACTAATAGACATAACTATCTTCTTCAAGAGTTTTCTTGTTTTCCTCATCAAGGTGAGAAGGACTCGAGGACAAGACACTGTAAACCCAAATTGAAACCCATGGTTAATGGGACATCCATATGTATCAATGATATTAATGGTTAAGTGGACTATCACATGGTACATATTGGACCATCTGGGTAGAGGTAAAAGAAAAAGTGGTTTATAAAATTCATGGAAATGCCTACAAGCTTAAAGGGAAAAGAAGCACCAGAAATGCAACTACAACATTAAAGCAAATCCTTGACGATCATGCATTACCACAGCCTCATCTTCCCCAAACAATGACGAATGGAAGTCTAGGATGCCAACATCATCTTCCTTTGGGAATGACAAAGAAGGTTGCTCTAGAAACAGTCAATAAAAGTTTACAAGATAGAGAAGAGAGCATGATTTCAAGGGCAACCTTGTATAAAATTTGGGATGGATAGTTTTTTCATGTGAAGACACCATCAAAGCAAAGGATGTCAAAATGCAAGACATGTGATGAATTGAAAAATGCCATTGAACATAGTAAATGTGAGCACAAGCGAGGAAAATATATAAGATGGCCAACAATTCATTTAAGTCATGTGCAAGATGCTAGATTGTTGTATGCCTCTTTAAGAGAGGAAGCTATTCTGCATGTAAAAAAGTCCATGTGCATTACCATTGATGGCATGGATCAAAATACAACAACATTACGAAGGTATAGACGTACCCGACCATCATTGGAGGGTAAACATGGACTAAAAACACATCTGTGTCACTACTACACATGGGCCCTATTCCAATGCTTAAGCATCGACGTTTAGCATGCGCGGGGTGCTAATCGTCGGTACTCAAAGCGGGATTCGTTAAGTGTCGCTATATAGCGACTTTAGACAAGTGTCGCTATATAGCAATATTTAAAGAGCATCGCTATATAGCAACACTTACTAGACTTGTGAATGGTTGTTATATAGTGACACTGAGACAGTTTCCTATAGCGACATTTTACAGAGAGTGTTTTTTTCCATACCGACCTTCAAAGATAGTTTTTCCCAATGATAAATTTTTTTTCCTTTTCATGCATGTTTGGTCCTTCGAGAGAATAAAAGTACAAGAGCATGTACATCAAGTTTGAAGCTCATGTATTCATGTCCAAGTTTGAGATGAAAAAAATCAATTAAGAGCATTTACATCAATGGCTTCATCTTGAGCCAATTCTAATGCACCAAACAAGTCTATCTCTAACTCTCTACCGAGTTGATCTCCTATATCATCATCGTACTCTAGCATCGTACGTTCACTGAAGACTTGATCATCTTCTTCAATAAAGTGTGGTGATTCTTGATGACCATCATCGTCTTTCTCAATATCATGATCTCCATCTTCCTCCCATACGATGTTATTATGCACATCTTCCTCGGCTCATATTGTGATCATCTTCTTCGTCGCTAGATCCATCTGGATCAATTTGATCCAGCATTGGTAGTGGCATCTCCATATCCACATCTCTATCTTCAAAATTTTGCTTACTTCGTGGTGCAACTTGGATCACATACCACCATCTTGGATCAGAATGATCCAGATGAAAAACCACCTATATTCAAGATGGGTGCCAAATGCCATCAATTATATATATGAAATTATGCTTAAGTACATGTATCAATGGATCTTTAAAAATGAAAGCTTCAATTAATTAAATCATTAGTATGCACCTACTCACAATGCTCGAGAAGAACAAAAGTATCAC
Organism: Dipteris shenzhenensis; assembly: GCF_047967505.1. Lineage (NCBI taxonomy): Eukaryota > Viridiplantae > Streptophyta > Polypodiopsida > Gleicheniales > Dipteridaceae > Dipteris > Dipteris shenzhenensis. The sequence goes on along the minus strand of NC_141602.1, from coordinate 42,858,767 downwards.
TTTCATCGGTCCAAAGTTTGGTGGAGTCTATTGCAACTACTGTCTTTTCTCATTGTTGCATGGGGACCATTGTAAATAGTTCTAAATCGTTTTACATCAAGAATGAAAATACTAAATCGTCTGAAATCAATTTCATAGATTTCGTGTATGGTTCCACAATAATCCAACTATGAGGAGAGAAGATTGGTATCCGAAGCACTTGCTCGACTATCTTGTGTGAAGTTAGCCATGACTCCACAATCATACATGACTCTCTTTGAATCGATGTGTTCCATGCAAAAATGTTGTCCATATGGCCATAATGCGCTATACTTTTTGTACTGCAAAAGAGCATCATTAAAACAATGAAGATGCATCTATTTTATAGCATATATTGCCACAAATAATTACTTAATTATGTCAAGAGGTAAGAAACTTACATGCATCATACATCCAGATGATAACTCTCGCTCGTGCTCATTTATTGTCTCTCCATCACGTTTGGCTTTATGTAGAGCCAGTTGTAGCCAATCAAGTGACATGTGAGTGGGGAGAAGGGCGAGATCCCATGGATATGGTTGCGATCACCTGTAAATTACTCTGAATCTCTTCCTTGCAAACTATTCCTTCTGCTTTGGCCGCTTCATATCTCTCAATCCACTTCTGCATCTCCTTGCTATTGAGGATACAAAACTTATTGAATTTCTCCATTTTCTCTTCGCTCATCTTTCTTTCAATACCTTTTCCTTGGGGAACCTCGCCAATGATGCGACCATCATCCTTCTTATGCCAAGCCTGTGCAATATCAAGATCCGTGGATGCAAGAAACTCCGTGATATATACTAATGACTCTTGCACAAGCCATCCCTCTGCCATGCTTGCTTCTGATCTTGATCTTTGTCTTACAAATCCCTTCAAAGTTTTCATAAACTGCTCGAGAAAAAACGTCCACCGACTATGAACGGTACCTGCAATGCCCACCTCATCAACTATGTGCACAAGCAAGTGCACTTGAATTGTCATAATGCTCAAGGGAAAGTGCTTCTCAAGCAATAATACATCTTCGATGGAGTCCACCCTAGCCTTCTCGATGCTCGATATGGAGATCTCTTTTTGAGATATCCACCTATTTTACATGCCCATGTAAGATATATTCATAATTAGTCTACAGATTATTCAACTTAAATGGAAGAAAATGCAATCAATGCAATTTGATAGTAAGTATACCTCACAATATCACTGATCTTGAATATATCATTTGTTCAATGGATTGATAATAACTAATGTAATTAGCGGCTTGAGTACAGGTGATGGAACTCATAGCAAGGATTGGATTTAGTGTGAGGGTACTGATCGAGGTATCGCACAGTGCCTTATATATGGCCATGGGCCAATTTTGTATTGGTTTATTTATTGCAAGTTTGAACAATATATTTTGTAGTGGACATAATTCATTTTGGGCCCTAAGATGGCTATGTAAAGCAAATCCCTCATTTTGGGATGAGAGGGACAATTTTGGCTTCTTGGTGCTTTTATGAAATATCATAAATACTCTAGATGAGGAAGCATGAGCCACTCATCTAGGGGGAGGAGATTGTACCCAATCTACTGTCATTTTTGTGGTGTGATTGTGTTCTTCTTCTCCAATTGATTAAGTGGTAACTTCGTGTGTGGAAAGAATTACCTTTTGGTTTCAGTGGTATCAAAGCTTGGGTCACGCTCTTGTGAAGGAATTAAAGAGAAGCTCCCAGGTGTTGGAAGTCAAGGAGAAGTTCTTGTGAAGAACAAAGAAGAGAAATCTTACAGAAAGAGAGAAAGGAAAAATAATAATTCGAGGTATTTTAAATCACTAAGGGGAGTATATGGTCATCTTAAATACTCTGCAGCAGTGGATTTTCATGGTTGGAACTATAGTGGCCCGCGCATCTTTCTCCTCTGCTCGCATGCTCAACATAGTCTAGACTCTGCAGTAGCTATTGCGTCTCCTACGCAGAGGACTCTAGGAGTCTAAGGGGGCCATCACCATGCTGCCCATGCAGTAAACAGTCACGTCACCTGAGAAATACTCCTGCTGTGTGCACCTTAGTCTCTTGTGGACTGCAACAAAGCCATGATTTACTTTCCTCTCTATCTCGGGCGCTATAAAGATCAATCCATTGCCTCCAGCTCTCCGTGATCCATGCCAGCTTGCATCACTTTCGTAACCTTGCATTAAAAGATAAGGAGCATTGAGTGCAGCCAGCAATCGAGAAGCTAGCAGCCTCTAGAGACCTTAGAAGTCTCTCTCCCTCTGTGTGCCCTTGTCAGCGGACCTGCACCCGTCTGCAGATTTTCGGATCACATACTCATGGACTCCGGATTTCGAATGAAAGCATAGTGAAGCAGAGACTCTGCCATCGCAGGATGCGCTAGGATTTGAAGGCTTGCAGAAGACAACGTATCAAGTCCAAGGATGCTTTGACTATACATAAGGTTCAAAAGGCCCTTTAAAGAATTTGCTTATTTTAAAAGAAGAAGAAGAAGAAGAAGGAAGCGTTCTAAAAGGCCAACTCAAGAAGACTCTTTTCCATTTGACAACCTACAACTCAAGTGCTAATCCATTCCACTGACTAGCAAGGGTGTATAAAAGAGAAAGAAGAAGAGGAAAATTTAGCAAGCTACAGGGCTCCTATAGGTGATTGGAACTCAACAAGGTGAAGACCATTGCCAAATCTGAGAAGCTCAAATCAAGAAGGCAATTGAAACCACGAATCACGGAGCAATTAATTGGAGATCAGTCGAGCGCAAGACGACTATGAGTGACATCATCAGTCACATATCTCCCACTCTAGTCTTTTCTACCTCTAAATCAAAGAGCGAGATAAGTGATTTCTTTGCTTTATATTTCATACACTTAGTATCTTCCGCCATCCATTGTCTTACCATACACTTGAATCACATCTTTATTTCATTCGTTTAATTCTCATGCACTTAATATCCTTATTTTCCCTCCGTTCCACTTTATTTATACTTATCGCATTATCATGGCGCATTAGCCACAACCACCCCTGCTCCAAGAGCAGTTAGATGCACTTCAGGCACAGTTGGCCAATGAGCGTGAGCATAGGGAGAGATTGGAAAAGAAAATCAAGGGTAAGAAAAGGAAGAGACATTCATCTGACGATGAGTCATTTGATGATGATACTATTATCAAGACAGTCAAAGCCACACTAAGAGCACAAAATTCGAGGAAGGAGAGTAAGATAAGTAGAAAAGCTTTCTCATTTCAAAATTTCGATGGAAAGAAAGAAGCACGCACTGCCTTGTCTTGGAACAATCAACTAGATGATTATTTTTCAGGGGAGAAATTTTCTGAAAAAGATAAGATTAAATGTGCTGCAAATCATTTAATAGAGAGTGCTGCACTTTGGTGGAACATTACTACGCATAGTAAAAGGTGGCCAAAATCTTGGAAGTCTTTTCCAAAGTTCATCAAGAGAGATTTTCTTCCCTCACATTTCAAAGCAAAAGCTAGACAACAATGGGATACTTTCAGGCAGTTTGATAAGGAAACGATCTCCACATATACTGATAGATTTTGGCAAAGGTTGATCCAATTACAGTCCTTAGAGAAAGTTAATGAGCAAGATCAACACAGAAAGTATGTGGCAGGTCTAAAGTCTAAGTTGAGAGTTGAGATTAACATGTTTCATCCTCGCTCACTGAGCTCTGCAATTTCTCTTGCAATGAATTGTGAAAGGAAGAATGGGATCCCAAAAGAACGGAAAGATTCAAAACAGCATGTACCCTTCCATAAGAAAAATAGATTTGATAAAAAGCCCTTCTTTAAATCTAAAAATGGTTTTGTTCCACAGAAGGCAGATTCCTCTTCGAAGCCGAACGGTGGGAATTTTCCAAAGAAAGAAATAAGGTGTTTCAAGTGCAACAAGGTGGGACACATACCCACTGAGTGTCTTGAAAGAAAGAAGACCCCGACGGCGAAAGTGTAGATGATTGACAATGAAGCAGCCAAGCAAGAGGAAGGTAAGTATAATTGTCATGCTCTTCTAAAGATGAAAGGTTTCATTAATGGCAAGGAGGTTGTTATTCTGCATGACGATGGTAGTACACATGATTTCATTTCGGAAAGAACCTTAGCAAAGCTAAACCTAGAGTCTTTCCCATCTAACTATAAGGTCAAAGCTGCTTTTACCAAGACAAAGTACAATTGTACTAGAGAAGCCAAGAATCTTGAAATCTCAATCAAACCCTACAAGGATACACGAGACTTTCTAGTGGCACCCCTAGAGGGAGTGGACATCATCTTAGGAATGCCATGGAGGCACCAATATAATCCTAAGATAGATTATGATTCACATAAGATGTGGATTGAGAAGGACAGACAAGAAATATGTCTGAAAAGCTCAATGAGACCTGAGATCATCAGTCCTTTACTCAACCACACACAAGCCAAAAGAGCAATTAGAAAATGCGAGAAGACATATCTAATTTTGGTGAACAAGGTAACGGCTACTCAGCCAAACACTAAGCCTACACACCAAAAGTTTCTTTCTCAATTTTCTGATTGTTTCTTAGAGGATTTACTACCTAGACTACCATGTTCTCGACCTGAAGATCATAGGATAGAAATCCTACCGAGCAATACTCTACCTTGCAAAGCTCCTTATAGAGTCAATCAGATAGAACAAAAGGAAATTCAAAAGCAAGTGGAGGAATTGATAGAGAGAGGATTGAAAAGACCCAGCAGTTCTCCTTATGGAGCACCTGTCTTATTAATCAAAAAGAAAAATGGAACCTATCGAATGTGCATAGACTATCGTGCACTAAACAAAATCATAGTGAAGAACAAATATACAATCCCTAGGATTGATGATCTCTTGGACAAATTGAAAGGGGCCAAGATTTTCAGTAAGATAGATCTCAAATTTGGCTATCATCAAGTTCATACGGTAGAAGAGGATATATACAAGACTGCCTTTAGAACTCAAACGAGACACTATGAATTCCTAGTTATGCCTTTTGGGCTAACTAATGCTCCAGCTACTTTTAGTAGAATGATGAACCGAATCTTTCTTAAACACCAAGATTGTGTGGTAGTATTTTTTGATGATATTCTTGTGTTTAGCAAAGATGTTGAGGAGCATAAAGAACATCTGAAGCTAGTCTTTTCACTCTTGAAAGAAAATCAATTATACAATCCTGAAAAGAGTAGTTTCTTTCAAGATAAGATAGAGTATTTGGGTCACATTGTATCTGCCAATGGGATTGAGTAGATCCAAAGAAGATTGAGTGCATAATCACATGGCCTAAACCCCGAGATATACATGAATTAAGATCATTCTTGGGATTGTGTAGCTTTTACAGAAAGTTTGTCAAGAATTTTGCATACATTGCACATCCATTGACATATCTTTTTAGGAAAGACTACCTGATTTCTCTAGACCATTCTTTGTAGTTGTAACTGATGCTAGTGGATATGGAATTGGAGCCGTACTTATGCAAGATGGACATCCAATAGCATATGAGAGTCGAAAATTAAAACCAGCGGAATGCAATTATAGTACATATGATAAAGAATTAACTGTTGTTGTGCATGCCTTATGAATATGGAAACATTACTTGATGGGATCTGAGTTTCTTATCAAAACCAACCAGCAAAGTATCAAGCATTTGTTGACTCAGCCACTTATATTCGATAGGCACATCAAGTGGGCATCATTTATACAAAGCTTTCAGCCCATGACTCAGTATCAACCTAGAAAGGAAAATGTAGTTGCTGATGCTCTTAGGAGAAAGCCAAGCATTAATCACATCACTACTATAGAGACCCAACCTTTTGAAGGTATGAAGAATTCTTATCAAGGGGATCCAGACTTTTTCGATATATGGAACAAATTAGAGAATAATAATTGGAATCCTATGTTGGACTATTCATGCAATGAAGAATACCTCTTTTATCAAAAGAAATTATGCATCACTCGGCCCTTTAGAAAAATTGTAATGGAGGAAATGCACCAACCACCATATATCGGACATAGGGGAGTGACTGCCACTTTACAAGTGATAGCAAGAGAATTTCATTGGCCTACTATAAGAAAAGATGTGGCTAAGTTTGTAGCCGAATGCATCACTTGTCAGAAGATCAAGAGTTACAAAGGAAAGACCCCAGGATTGCTAATGCCTTTGCCTATTCCTATGCAACCTTGGGAACAAAAATCTATGGATTCCATAATAGGTTTTCCTACTACAGCGAATCAAAATGATATGATTTGGATGATAGTAGATCGCTTTAGTAAGCAAGCTTATTTCATCCCATGCAAGAAGACATGCAAGAAGACTTTAACAGCTCAGCAAGCTACACATTTATTCATCAAGCATATATTTTTTCATCATGGCTTGCCAAAGATTATAGTGTGTCTGATCGAGATTCGAAGTTTTGCAATAGGAAATAAATCAAAAACTTGGGACAAATACATTCATCTCTTATATCTTGCTTATAATAATACTCTTCTGCAACTGGAAGAGCACCTTTTGAGCTTATCTATGGGAAGGTTTTACCTATTCTTATCACACGATTGACCCATAGAGTGGGAGCAGCAGATGCATTTACCCATGACTATCAAAATGTTCTCAAAGAGGTTCGATAAGCCATTGCAATCGCTCAAGAGAAGTACACAAAACAAGCTAATAAGGAACAGAAACACATGTTTTTTAAAGAAGGCGATTATGTACTTCTTCGGATTGAGAAAAGAAGGTTAAAGAGTGTTGAGAAATTGCCAGTAATCAAGATGTTCCCATGTCTTTATGAACCATTCAAGGTGATTCAGAAAATCGATGATCTAGCTTATAGGCTTGAATTACCTGATAATTGGAAAATACATAATGCTTTCCATATCAACCTCTTAAAGCCCTTCAAAGGGCCTTTACCTATTCATCCTGTCTATGAAGAGGCCCCATTAATTGTTGATGAAGAAGAAATTCTAGAACTCGAATGCATTATTGATCATCAACAGATGACCTGAAAAGGAAATATATATACTAAATACTCGCTCAAATTTAAGAACCATCTGAGAGATGATGCTCAGTGGATGCCTGAGCAGTTCTTTTGAACTTTTCCAAACCTCCTTAGTTCCTATAATCAAACATGCAACTGAGGTCATCCAAGCAAGAGGGATGTTATGGAAATTATATTTCTGATATATATCTTGCTTAAATTGGACATTATTATTTTAGTCAAGTGTGAGTATGGCAAAGTACTCCATAGGAGCGCACCGGACGCGGCGGGGGTCCCAGTGGATACCTTGTGTGGTTAGTTAGGGACGCCTGACTAGCCTGTGTTTTGCCATGCTAGATGATCGGTATTGTGGGTGATTCCATGTTAATACTGATGTGGCTAGTGTTATTGGTGTTGTGCTTGATTATTGTGCTATAAATGCCCTGCAACCCACACGCATATCAACTTGACCTTGCACAGACTTTGGTTTACCATGGTCTTCTTTCAAGTAAGTTGTCTTCTATTCTTTGCTTGCCTCACCAACTAGGTTCTCTGGGTCTATTATGGACTGATCGTGGCCATGGCGTCAATGGCAACATGCTGCTCACCATGGCTTGCAAGAGAAGTAGATAGAGGCTGCGAGATAGGAAAGCTAAAAATCTAGGGCAAGGCACAAGGAACAGATTGCAGGTTGAGGAAAGCGCTGGCATGGTATCGAAACGGCAATGGAAGGCACTTTTGCAACATCTGCAAAGGGAGAAACAACAAGAAGAAAGAAGACTCCTTGCAAAGCAATAGCTAGAAGTAGTTGTAGATGCATGCATTCGATCATTGCCATTGGAGCGAAGAAAACGAGCTATGGTGTCACAATTGGTGGGAGCATTTGAGGTAGCAAAATCAGGCCATTCAAGTGATTACTTGTCTTGAGTCTTAACAAACTTTATCGTGCGCCCTCAAGTTCACAGAGTACCAACCCTACCAACACCTCGAGAGATGCATGCCCAAGAGGCGATGCTCTCTAAGGTGAGAAATGGCCTACAGAAAGTGAAAGGGGTGCACATTTTAGATCAAATAACTGCAAAGAGGGCGACATTAGCTATGTTGGTGTTCCCTAAAACAAAGAAGAAATGGCTTGGGCACACAATGTCAAAGATGTTGTCAATGAGAAGGACCAATGTGGCTCCAGCGATTGAACGTAGATCAAAAGCAATGCACGATCATCCCGATTCGAGAAGTCTATGGGCTTCAACAATTCACAAGAAAAGGAGAGATAGCCTAACTGTAGAAGTCATTGCTATAGTGATGACATTTTGGCACAAAAATATGAGAGTTTCTCTGAATAAAAAGGACATATGTAAAAAGCAGATGGGACACAATGTGTTTGAGAAGCACATCATACACATGCTAGATACAAACACACGTCAGTCGTGCCTAAACTAGCCCTGTGGTTGTTTGTGATTGAGCTTTGGGATAGTTTACTTGTTTCATTTCTTAAACTAGGCTTGGTGGACTAAATGTGATTGTCCTAAACTAGCCCAACGGTTGGAACATCATGCAATTGTAGGTTGGTTCAGCTCAATCGCCAGTTATGTGATTGCCCTGATCCAGCATGGTTGAACAGACATTACTTGTTGTCCAACCCGGTGGTGTGGTTGAGCAGAAATTAACATCAATATATTTTGCAATAGAATAGCAATATATTGTTATTTTACTAAACCAGCCTGGTGGTTGGAACATCATGCAACTGTGGGTGCTTCAGCTTAATCACCAGTTATGTGATTGTCCTGAACCAACGTGGTTAAAATTATTGTGTTTCTTAGTACTTAAATTCGTTAATTTAATTTCTTGCTATTCAGGTCATATACCACTATTTCTCAACCGAGATGGCTTGGACTTAATATGGTTGTCCTAAACCAACCCGATGCCAGTTCAAGACAAACGGTCCATGACAAACAACAAAAAACAGTTATTACTGACATTAATTGTGATTAAAATTATGAAATTCAAAATAAAAAGCAATATATTGTTATTTTCTAATTGTGAAATTCAGAAATGAAAAGCAATATACTTGTTATTGTCTAATATGTGAAGTTGAGACCTTCAGGCTAAACCAGCCTGGTGGTTAAAATTCAATACGATAAGAAGATGTCTTAGAAGGTGAATTTTCTACAAGAGAAAGCCATCGATGCAACAAAGGTAGCGCAACTTAAGAAAATTCTCAGGAAAGGTGCAGAAGCCAAGGTAGATGAGGCACAAGTGAGGGAATTGCAGTCACAAGAGCAAGCTGAGGCCGTTGCAAAAATGGTGGACATGGAAAGGCATAGAAGAGAAGAAGTAGAGAAGCACATCAAGGAGCTCTAAGATAGGCTTGAAGAAGTGAGAAGTGATGGGGACATCGCAGACAAGGAGCTAGCAATAATGCAAAAGAAGCTTGAAAATCAAAGAGCTGAAAAGGAGGGTTTTTACAAATGGCTCTGCAACATGTAGAACGCATTAAACATTGAAAAAGACCAGATGATGGAGGAGCTGAAAAGGGAGAATGCAAAAACCAGAAGGGTGGTGTAGGAACTATGAGCAAGAGAGCTTCAAGGCCAAGAAGGATGGGACAGAGAGCAACTAGGGTAGAGAAGACAATAAGGTAGCTCTCCAGGCCAGGAAGGATACATAGAGCAGCTATGGTGGAGCAAGTTATAGCAACCACGATGAGGTTTATTTTTTTGAAACACTGTTGGAAGTTCAAAAAGTAAGCTACAAGAGCTTGCACAAGATTACGATAGGGTTGTGCACAAGCTTACCGTGGCTTTTGACAGTTTTGAAAAGTAGACCATCATCCTGAGAGATTTCCAAACTAGAGTAAGTCTTGGAAACAACCCATTTTGATGTTTTTGAGCAATTTAAGAAGATTTAATAGATGCTTAGGATTTAGATGAAGCTGCTGCACAGAGTGAGCAAAGAGTGGAGGAGATAAAGGAGAACATCCGCAGCCTTAGGATGAGGGAGGAAGAAATCAAGAAGCAACTTTGTCATGTACAGATTAAGACTATGGTATTGACGACCACAATTAGTTAAATCGGATGCCTATCTTGCTATGCAGCAGGGTCCAAAATGCATGGTTTGCCATACCCCCATCATAGATGACTGCATGATCCGATGGCCTACATCACCCTGTGCATGTCTTTTGCTTTGGGGTGTTTGTTCATGCAAGATCTATCTGTAGTGATTGCCACTTGCCATTGCCCAGGTCATGGATAGATCAAATGTGCCTACCTGCTACAGCTATCTACGACGAGAAAGTAGATACTGCAGCTCAATTTGCCATTTGGGCAAAAAATGCAAAATACAAGGAGCTCAAATTGAAGAAGGCCAAGACCGAGCCTACTGACTATGCAAGGAAAAGGAGCTTGAAGGGAGGAACTAGCCCCCTTCGGGAAAGGAGCAAGAAGGGCCGAGACTGCAAAACCAAGAAGCTCAAATCAAGGAAAGAGGAAGCGACATGAAGGGAGGGGATGAGCCCCTGAAGGAAGGAACCAACCCCATTTTGGAAAGGAACAAGGAGGGTCGAGCCTGCAATTAGGGAGCTCAAAAAGGTGACTTGCTCAAAGAAATGTGGAACCATCCCCCTGAAGGAAAGGAGTCCTTGAGATGCAATCTTAAGGAATTTATGAGTCTTTGAGATGTAATCTATGTAATTTGTGTGTAATCTATTGAATTGTTAATCTTCTCCAGAGTTTACTTGGGCAATGTTTTCTCAGCTATGTGACTAGATAGTGTCCTTTGACACACCAAGGACCATAATGTGAAAGATTTTGATTAGACAACTAACGTGAGACAAAAGATTTTGATTAGAAAACTAATGTGAGACTAAAATATTTCGATTAGTCAACTAATGTGAGACGAAAGATTTTGATTAGACAACTTATGTGAGATGAAAGATTTTGATTAGACAACTAATGTGAGACTAACGAATGAGATGTCAAATCAGGGGATCGAGCTCTCCTAGTCATGAGACAACATCCTAATACAACACTAATCTAAGGAGGATGCAACCTAAGTGCAAACATGATGAAGAGAGTGCTCATGACATGTGCCTCAAGTCAATTAGGTTCCAAGATAGATTAGCTTGGACTCATAAAGAGAATCTTGAGATAGTGCAAAGTGCTTTATTTATATTACTTCAAATGAACCTCCCTTTTATAGGTGAGGGTACTTACATGCATATGCTTACTCACATGTGGGATATCTCCTCCATGCCATGTGGCAGCTTGCCCTTTACTCATACCTTTGCTCTACATGTGCTTATGGCACCACAACTCTCAACACCTCCCCTTGGTGCCATGATCCTTTGATTACTACAAGGTGGTCAGATGTGAGTTACAAGATCAAATCCTCCCCTGGGTGCTTACATCGCTACTCTCAGGTGGTCATGTTTGATTTGCAAAATATAGGCAAGGTTGGCAAGGTTTTTTTTTGTTTGTCGATGGTGTTCGCTTCTTCTCTTGATGTAGCTTGATGCATGATGCTTTGTTCTTCCATGTGCCTTAATGCTTTATGTGTGGATGCCATGCTATGTGCTATGGTCATCTCATGCACTTGTGCTTTTGGCATGCTTTTTGCATTCATGCGTCGCTTTTTCATTTGTTGCAAAGGTCTTACCATGAGCGTTTTTGCTTCAATAGTAGTGTCTAATTGCTAACAATGATTCTGATCAGACAAGCGCGAAGAGCTCCAAAAGACGATCACTTTACCTTTTTTAAGCGTCTCCAAATTCCTCCTGGATTGTGAGTTATGGCTTGTCAAAGTTTCTGTGAAGAAGAGGGGGCCTTGATGATGTGGCAGATGGATTCGCATGTTGCTTCCAAACTGTGCTTGGCAAGAAGCTGTGTGCTTAGGTGGCACTACTAATCCTACCCTAACCATTGTGAGTTGACATGACCAAGGGATTGCTTGACCAACCTATCCAATTGATGACCAAGGTTAATTCTACCTAGGTTAAATTGACCAGCAGTCAATGACCACACCCAACTAACCAAGGTTCACAGTGGTTTGGATTAACTTAACCATGGTTAGTTCTTATCCTACCACATGGCCTTTTTTTGGGAAACCTTAGAAAACTTTGGCTTGGCTTCTTACCCAGGTGGCATTCTCACTGACCTCTGACTTCGTGCGCGGACCTTATGCGCCTCAGTCGTCACACCTGCCTGTGGATTTGCATGAGCTTTGTGGCTCTGGAATGTCGTATGGCTGCTCTTGGTGCTGCAGAAGCTGTGTTTGCTATGCGTGGAGAGCAGAAGGTAGTCGATGCAGTTCATTGGAGACTGGTCAGCTGTTCGTTACATGCAAGAGACCTTTGCTGTGCTGTTCGAGCTTACTAGATGCATTGGAGGTTATGTTGTGGGTGAGCAATCAGGTTGGATGGAGCACGAGCATAGCTGACAGAGGTTACTACATCGTTTGATGCAGCTGTGGAACCGGAGTTGTGGGAAGAAGTCGACAGACGTTGCTGGGGCTTGTAGAAGTGTTGTGAGAGCTGAAGGCCTAAGCCGATCGAGGTGCAGCTGAGTAGATGTCATTGGCCTCTGTGTTGTTGCTGAGCCGGTTGGGAGCTTATGGGCTGCTGCTAGTAGATAGTCTAAGGCACTGCTTGTTGTGATGGTTGGCCGTGCTGGCTCAACTATTGGTGAGCTGTGGCAGAGGAGCTCTCTCTTGTTGAGGTTGCTCGCTGTTGATGGTGACAGCCCATATGGCTTTAAAGCTAGAGCTCGATGGGCTGTCTTTCTCTAAGGTTCTCTCAAAATGAACACACTCTCTCTCACAAAGGACTCTCACAAAATCTCAAAGCTCTCAATGAACACTCAAGAATCCATCATGAGCTGAAGCTATCGCATGGACATTATTTCACAAACTCTCCCTAACATCAAGATAAGAGTGTGCCACTCACTCTAAACTACCTAGGCTTGTGGGAAACCTATGCTCTGATACCATGTCAAATCGGGGGATCAAGCTCTCCTAGTCATGAGACAACATCCTAATACAACACTAATCTAAGGAGGATGCAACCTAAGTGCAAACATGATAAAGAGAGTGCTCATGACATGTACCTCAAGTCAATTAGGTTCCAAGATAGATTAGCTTGGAATCATAAGGAGAATCTTGAGATAGTGCAAAGTGCTTTATTTATATTACTTCAAATGAACTCCCCTTTTATAGGTGAGGGTACTTACATGCATATGCTTGCTCACATGTGGGATATCTCCTCCATGCCATGTGGTAGCTTGCCCTTTACTCATACCTTTGTTCTACATGTGCTCATGGCACCACAACTCTCAACATGAGAAGGTTGGGCTCAATTAACTCTCTCCCTATTTAACTGTAGTGCAGACACATCTAAGAGCCCATTATGAAATCTAGCCCCAAAACTCTGTACACCGATCCACCTACTGCGAATCTATGGCATACCCAAAAGACTTTGGAATGCTTTTTTTCTATTTGAAAATGATGTTGGATGACATCCTAGTAGAAACATACCCGGAGAAGGAGGAAAATAGCTACAAGGAGGACATGCTTCAGTGGTGGGTGTATTACTTGGAATCGGCAAAGATGGTGCATATTAATTTCCTTGGCTATTGTTTTTCTTGCTCCTTTAAGGTACCTGTCAAGCTCATGATATAGGTTTCTTTTGGTAGGACATGATGGAGGCGCAAAGTTGTATAGAGTGCAAATAGTTTAGGACACATTTATGACAATCACAATGTCCACCACCAGGATGGTTTAGGACACGTTTAGGATAGTCACAATTTCAACCACACCGGGGTGGTTTAGGACAGTGTCACCTCAAAAATGCCTTTGAGGGTAGATGCTATCAAGTGCATTGCAACTCCAGCGAATTGAGATGACAATTGGGATTTGCCATCCATGCAATTCTTCAGGTTGGTTATCGCGCTCTTGGAGATTGCCCTTAAGATACATCACATCCTTTCAGTTGCTCTATTACTGCTTGAACTTGCCAGAACTTCATGGTTCCTCTCGTATCAGGAAAGAAGTTAATGGTCTTCTTCAGCACATCTTAGAGGTTTGCTAGCAAGCTAGAAAGCTTGACTTCACCATCTTTACTAATCTAAGCATTAGGGTATACATCTAGAATATTTTGTCTCTTCTACTAACTTCTCAAAGAAGTGTGCTTGCGAATTGCCTCCAAGAATGCCTAGTGCATTTTCAATCACACTTTCAGTGATGGTAATCTTCTAACCTTGATAGACTAGTTGCCCCTCCTTCAAGTTCACCTCTTGTACCAACCTAGTGAAGTTTTTGAGAGCATCCAAATTGGGCTTTTAAAGAGCAATAGAGGAGCTCCCATATGTCACAATTTCAAGATCAGGGGAGGAGAGGCTCTTGTATTGTTCTGTAGAGGGGGAGGAAAGATTATGTGAGGAGCTCCCGGATTGTGCAGGTCCATTACTAGAGGGGATAGAAGTTGCAGGAAGAGTGCAAGGGAGGTAGAAATGGTCGAGAGGGATAGAAGATGAAATAGTAAAGGAAATGGAATAGCGGAGGCTTGAGTTTGTCATCCGAGTGCAAGGGAAAAAGAAACAGTCGAGAGAGATAGAAGATGAAACAATTAAGGGAATGGAATAGCGAAGGCTTAAGTTTGTAGCCCGACTACACTATCAAGGTGAGAGCCACCACAGTGACTGGCTTGAATTTTGATTAATTCAAGGTGGCAGTACTACCTTGCATGGTAATGAGTGATTAGAGGTGGTGGCATATTCTCAGCCACGTCTGTGGTGGCAGCTAAGATTCCACTAGGTTGGCTATTAATTACCAACACCGGGCTTGCATGCATGTTGTGACTACAATTCCATCAGGTTGGCAGTTAATTACCAGCGACCGTAGTGGCCTGATCACCCACCACCGGGCTTAAGCATGCATGATCACTAAGAGTGCAGTAAAAATTACCAGTCACCGGGCTCGCATACTCAAAAGAGTACTAGAGTGCCTAGCATTGAGTGATTAGAGGTGATTAGGCTTCATGATTTACTTTTGTGGGAATTACTGCCCGATGGTGGTGGCTCTCATCAGCCACGTCTATCATGGCTATGATTCCACCGGGTTGGTAGAGCTAATTAGTAGCCACTGCAGTGGCCTGCTCACCCACCACCAAGCTTAAGCATGGATGATCACTATGAGTGCACTACAAATTACCAACCACCGAGCTTGCATGCTTAGTAGAGTACTAATGAGTGATTAGAGGCGATTAGGCTTCATGGTTTACTTTTGTGGGAATTACTGCCAGGTGGTGGTGGCTCTCATTAGCCACGTCTATCATGGTTATGATTCCACCAAGCTGGCAGTTAATTACCACCCACCACATGGCGTCTGTTTCATTATTACCAACCCATCTATGGCACCTAAGATTCCACTGTAGTGGCCTATAATTAATATGGATGGAACCCTGAGATCTAGTCACCATGGTGGCTCAAACTTTATAATATATAAGATTTGTGGCATTTGGCATTTTACTACGTTGCTCTCATCCTCCCCTACTTTGCTACTCTGCTCCACACCCCTCCTCCAACTCTTTTCTGCCCCTGCTCTTCTTTGCTCCACGCTCCCTCCTCCAACTCTCATCACTCATCTACTCATCTGTTGATGCTCACCCACTCATCTTCACCATGCCTACTACCACCTGCCCTCGATGCACTGTGATCCCAATGTTATCTACCTTCTCATATAAGGTGATTGCATTGCACTCACCTAGAGTAGAAATGTTGGCACTATCGATTCCCCCCATATCTGCATGTCACCACCTTAGATGACATGCTCACCTCTTACCTTTTTATGGTTGTGTTGTATGGGTTCCCCCTAGGGCCTAGACGTCGATGAAGGCCTCAATATTTTCATAGTAGAGTACTCTCGACTTGTTGGGGAGGCTGTAATTGGAGTCCTAGCAATGTGCATGGTCTTCGGCCTCTCCATCGTCTCCTCCTTTGGCTCTCTAAAAAATTTTAATGCAACAAGCTAGACTGGCAGAAATACTAAGTTGTACGAATTCCCTCTTGCTCAGATGAGGTTCATACCACTTAGCAATGGCTGGATGTAATCATTTGGCCTCTAAGGATCTCAATGATCTTTTGGCTCACTGGATGCATGTTTTGGTGTCTAAGGCTCTCAGCAATTTTTGAGTTTTTATTACATTTATGTAATCTCTTTTTTTTCAATTTGAGGCTCTTAGTATGCACTGTTGTTAGCTTTTATATTTGAATGGATATGATCACTACCTGTAACCTTTTGGCCTTTAAGGCTCTAAGCAATTGCTAAGTTTTTATAAATGTAAGAGCCTCTGTTCAATTTTTCTTGGTATAAGTTGTTAATTTTATTATTGGGTGTCGATGTACATTGTAATCTCTTTTGCTCAATTTTCACTCGATGAATTGTAGTTTATTATCTGGATGGCATCACCAGCCCTCCAGTCACCATGATGGCTTGGAACACTTTTGCCCTCATTTATATTTTCCCTTGAGGGGTTCCCTCTAGGGGAAAGGGCCATATCGATATGCATTATACAATATCCAAGATGCCACTGGACAAATATGGCATGTTGATATCAAGGAAATACATTTTCCTTGGTACACAAATATATAACTCCAAGAATTAGCGCGGTGGCTATCATAGATCTCCTTCTGTTTGCCAATGCGTTGGTCATCATAGACCTCCTGTAATATGTAAAAATAGGTAATGGAGCTATAACTCCAAGAACCAGCACGGTGAGCTCTCCAAGACAACCTTGAATTCTGGGCGATGATAGGTCATTAGGCCAGAGACTGTGCTGAGATGATGCTCAGAATGATAGATTGCATCTCATTATCATGCCATGTGCAAATGGAAGGGACGAGTGGAAGCTTCAGATGATGTGCCAATGCTCGGGAGCACAGAGTGGCTTATAGAGAGGTTGTATTGTCATTGCACTCATTGCAAGCAAGAAGTACAACATCAACTCCGTATTGTCATGTGCCACTTAATGAGGATGTATGGGGAGGAGCCCAAACCACTACCCACCATTGGTGGTGCATGTGGTGATGGATCATCAAAAAGTCAATGCTATTTGAGTTCATGATTAATATTGCATGCGTACACGACATGAAATCTTAAGACAAGATCTTATATTTACACAAAACCTTGAGACAAGATGAGGAGGGTGGCGAGGGTGTGAGTATACCTTCACACTTTGAGAAGGAGTATAGTCTCCCGGATGTGCTATATGATGACGAGCATATGGTGGACATGATGGATTCTATTTTTAGGGACAATGCACATGTGATGTCCGAGTTTGAGGCCATGTACATGGCACCTTTGATAGAGGATTTATAGATCTTATGAACATGAGTGTGGGTCTTTGATATTTCCAGAGCTCCTAGACATACCAATGACATTTTTGCATGGAACACATCGATTGAAAGAGAGTCACGTATGATTGTGGAGTCATGGCTAACTTCACACAAGATAGCCAAGTAAGTGCTTTGGTTACCAATCTTCTCTCGCAGTTGGATTATTGTGGGACCATACATGAAATCTATGAAATTGATTTCAAATGATTTAGTATTTTCATTCTTGATGTAAAATGGTTTAGAACTATTTACGACGGTCTTTGTTCTTCCTGAGCATTGTGAGCAGGTGCATACTAATGATTGAATTAATTGAATCTTTCATTTTTAAATATCAATTGGTACATGTACTTAAGCATAATTTCATATAATCGATGGTATTTGGCACCCATCTTCAATATAGGTGGTTTTTCATCCGGATCATTTTGATCCAAGATGGTGGTACATGATCCAAGTTGCACCACAAAGTAAGCAAATTTTTGAAGATAGAGATGTGGATATGGAGATGCCACTACCAGTGTCAGATCCAATTGATTTAGATGGATCTAGTGAAGAAGATGAAGATCACAATATGAGCCAAGAGGAAGATCGAGATCACGATATTGAGGAAGAATATGGTGATCATCAAGAATCACTCGACTTTATTGAAGAAGATTATCAAGTCTTAGGTGAACGTATGATGCCAGAGTACGATGATGATATAGAAGATCAACTCTATATAGAGTTGGAGATAGACTTGTTTGGCGCACTAGACTTGGCTCACGATGAAGCCGTTGATGTAAATGCTCTTCATTGAATTTTTTCATCTCAAACTTGGACATGAATATATGAGCTTCAAACTTGATGTACATGCTCTTGTACTTTTATTCTTTCAAAGGATCAAACATGTATGAAAAGAATTTTTTTTTGTCATTGGGTAAAACTATCTTTAAAGGTTGGTATGGGAAAAAACACTCTCTGTAAAACGTTGCTATATAATGACTTTATACAAGTCTCGCAAGTCTCGCTATATAGTGACACTTTTGTAAATGTTGCTATATAGCGACGTTTATAAAAGTGTCGCTATATAGCGACACTTTTTAGACCCGCTTTGCATATTGACAATTAGTGCCCTGCATGCACTAAACATAGGTGCTTAACTATCGGAATAAGGCCCATGTGTAGCAGTGATTAAACCACTCACAAGCAACATGCAACACGCAACATGCAACATCATTAATGTTTCTAAATAGCTTTCACATAACTTTCGATCCTTAGAATAATAAACTACTAAATTCGTTTTTATTTCCAAGGAAATGGTATATTATGTTAAGTAATTCGAAGATCATAACATAATCCACTACTATATTAGTGACTACGTGATCTACTAACATAGAGAAACTTTTGTAAAGTCACTCTCGAGTGTTAATCTATTAGCTAGTGGAGGCTAGAACGGGAAACATATAATAGTATCACATAACCAAGATGATCTAGATTAGCTTTGCCAATCACACATCCGCTTGGGGAGGGTTTTATCGGGATGAATCGAGCGGCAAAAGCGGGCCATCATTCGAATAAAACCCAACTCTTATGACACCTATGTATACAGATAGATATCATATATAATAAGATCAAGGCGAATACGGGTTGGAAACAAAGCGAGGCGAGGCGAGGTGAATCCAACAGACCAAAGCGGATCATCTCCTAGCCTGACTAATACATAAATAGGCATCTTTCCCTCTCTCTCTTTACCTCCCCCTCTCTCTTTTACTCTCCCTCTCTCTCTTTTCCTCTTTTCCTCTCCCTCCCCCCCCCCCCCTCTCTCTCATTTCCTCCCTCTCTTTCCCTCCCTCTCTTTCCCTCTCTCTCTCTCTCTCTCTCTCTCTCTAATTTTCTCTCTTTAATAGCCTACTGATAGTCAACCAAGGCAAGGTGAATCCGATCAGCTGAGGCGGGTCATCACCAGGCCTGACTACTAACCGACACCAAAGAGAAGGAAAACTCACCCAAAGACTCAAGAGGAAATGCAAGAGAAAGCGATAGGTATGTGCAGCACAATAGTGGCAGGAGTGAGGTCTTTTTATAAGATTTTGCAGCTCCACCTTGCAGTACCCGCCTTGACCACACGGTGTGTGAATGGCCACAATTGCATATCACTTCAAATTAGACGATCCACGATGACACACATGCTGATATGACAACCATCGTGCGGTATGGGTGTGTCACCCTAAAAAAAACCGCACGGTATTGTTACGAGAACATGTGGGGTCCCTCATACCGCTTGGTATGGTTATATACTACACGGTGTTCAGATGAGTGTACTACACGGTAAGAGGACAAATTGCATGGTAGGCTCTCGGTCGATAGCCGCTGTAAAGTAACACGTTTTTTGGTGTTTAGAGCGTTAGGTCACATTTTTAAAATGAAAAGTACGTATTGAAATGCTACAAGATGTTGCAATGTGACCACACAAAACCCACAACATATATCTCGGATCAAGATACAGAACGAAAAACAAAAGTGTACCTTTTGCCATGCCCCATGTGATAGTGCTGAAATATCCATCATTAGCTTTCATCTATTATGCCCTAACTGCAAAAATACCCTAAATAATAAGATTTGAAGCACGTGATTGCTCCAAGACTCTACCAATTGATCAACCCATTGTTATCACAACTCTATACTACGTTCTAGCCATAAGCTAGAGCCTTCACAACTTATGAAAAACTTTTTAAAACAAATGCAACACATGTACATGCATACTACTCCCACTACATGATAGAATCATGCCCATCCAAAAGAAAGAAAAGAAAACATGGAAACATAGTGTGTCATGCAAAGAGAATTATATACATGGGATAATGCATCACACAGAGAGGGCATAAGAGGATGGAGTGAGCAACAATGGAGGAATCACTCACACTAATAGCAATGTATCACCCATTGTCTTGTGCTTTGAACATGTTGTGACCAAAGATTGCAGTTAGAATATTGTAAGAAGTCTCTCTCCCTCTCTCTCTCTCTCTCACACACACACACACATAGACACACACACACACACACACACAAGAACAAAAAACTTTGATTTCTCCCTATCTCATATTATTCAAAATATTTAGAACCGTATTCTTGCCTATTGCATATATTCTAAATCCATGAAACTTCTTACATGTAGGTGATGTAAAGAGAAATGGAAAGTGACTTTCCCTGGGTGTTTATACTGATGCCTAGGTTTGTGCCATCTCTATCCATTCTTTTTAAATTCTATTTCAATTGAAACGGAGTGGTGATAATCACATTTCAATCACAAATGAAACGCTTAATTTTTATCAGATCCAATGGAAGTTATAACAAATGAAATGCTTAATTTTTATTAGATCCAATGGACGTTATATCAAATGATCAAGCATAGACTCTTAAAATGCTAATATGGGCACTCATGTGTGGTGTGCAGTGGAACAACTAGTGGGCACTTAGCATGTCAAAACTTTTTGGTACCCATGAATAAATTTTGAGTGCTCTTACACATCATCCTACATGAGACACTATTAAAAATAAACTTGAGAAAATTTGGAAATAAATGCACCCTACATGTTAATTTTAAGACAATGCATAGAATTACCCCTAATATAAATATGTTTCTGTAATTTTTAAGAATAAGATTACCCCTCCTTTTGAACTCTCATGGTATACTTACATTTCCCAAGTGTCCTCCCCCCCCCAGGTTGAAACCTTGCATCTCTTTGGTTGGAAGGATTATCATATCCTCCACAAAGTAAGTAGTAGTGACTTGCCCACTAAGCAGGGCCCAAAGTCAAAGCTCCATCCCACAAAGTAAGCAGCATAGATGTGCCCACTTAGCAGAGTGCAAAGCTAGAGCTCCATCATGGCAATGCCAAGTTGGAACATAGATTCTTCTAGAGGCACCTAAGGGAAACACCTTGGATAGATTATGGGCAAAACTTAGCATTGAAGTGGCTAAGTGGCCATCGTGGGAATCCACTCTAAAGGTGTTGCCTTAACTAGAAAAGAAATCCACGTGGCAAATAGAGCCCACGTGGAATATACATTTTAATCATCTAGCAAATCAACTAGTTTTGTTTTTGTTTTCTTTGTTATTGTAAAGAAAGGCATTAATGCCAATCTGAGTATATTCTCCGTCAAACTGCACATTCTTTTGAAATTGTTGTGGTAGCTGGTTCAGAGGCCAGGCTATCTACAAGCGACAAACAGAAAAGCGAGGGTACTCTTGCCAACTAGATGCCGTGTACGTTTGCCTGCAAGCTCCTGTGCAACATGACAAAATAATGTGGTGTTGCAGCAGTAAAAAACTTATCAAAATTTGCCAGACTTCTGCTTGTCTAGACGTGGACTAGGAAGTTGCTTTCTATATTTTCCCAAAGCTCCTTGTGCTTCAGCTTGCGCTATATTATATGTCACAGTGGGCACGAAGATCGGTATTTTGGCATGATGTTTGGAGGGCAAAAACAGGTTTTTCCTCGAATCTTGGTAGCATGATTGGGCATGCAGACTTTGGTTGGTTTTAGCCAAATCGTTGGCGAGTAGAAAATGTTGGGGTGCTCCCCAAATTGGGACAGATTTAGAAAAATTCATCGTTGAATACGGATCTTTGTCTTATCTTTCACAGGTGATCGCCCACTTTGTTTGCAAGTTGTAATGCCGAAAGGGTTATGACGAGAGGGATAAGCTAAAAAATCTTAGTATAATTATGAACAATGATTTTTTGTGCTTAGGCGTTGGGGAGACGAACATTTTCTGTTTACTGGATTATTTCAACGGTTCAGATGATTTCCAAGGTTGTATCCAAAGTTGCCAGGTAGGATATGGCGGATTTTGGAGAACTCTGGCACTAGCTGCTCCTTTTAGGTTTTCAGCAATAATCCACTTGGAAAGCGGATTTACGCGATGACAACTAACAACGAACGAAATCGATAGCTACGTCCAAGACAACGAGTAGTTTTCTTGATGGAACCAGTTCATGTTGATCAGTAAATTCGCGAATCTTGCTGATCAATAGTTGCCGACATATGTTGCTTGCAAATTAAAACAGAAAGGAACATGAAGAAACAAGATAGAAAGCAAAATTGTAGACAAATGCAGTACTGCTCAGTTGATGGAACTATTCGACAGAGACAGGAGAGACCAAGAAAACCTTACAGTAAACCAGACAATAAGAAATCTATGTGCATGTCAGGCACCGTCGAGAGGAGCTTCATCCATTCATCCCGTCCGATTACGATCAGAAGACCAGTTTTTAGACTGTCCAGTTCGAGAGTTCTTCTTTCTGCATGCTAGAGTTTGTCGGAAATGCTACATCGTCGTATTCCATCACTAATTACTATCTATCATAGATCGGGAAAGCACCTTCCTGCAAGACTGCAAGGAGCTCATCTCTGGTGTGAATTCGAGACTTTCTCTCGTCGGCAGCCGCATTAAACCCTGCTGCTTCCGACATAGGGAATCTGCCCATGCATCTATGTCTAGAAGTGAGCTCACAAATCATAAAAACTGAAGAGGCAGCCGCAGAAAGCGTGCTTGTGCGACACGGTGACCATGTCTGAAGTTTTTCCCTCAATCTTTTAGGGGCCAGCTGT
Source organism: Dipteris shenzhenensis (assembly GCF_047967505.1). Classification (NCBI taxonomy): domain Eukaryota; kingdom Viridiplantae; phylum Streptophyta; class Polypodiopsida; order Gleicheniales; family Dipteridaceae; genus Dipteris; species Dipteris shenzhenensis. The sequence continues at coordinate 42,835,821 of NC_141602.1, read as the reverse complement.
TGGAGCTGATAGCAGAAATGGTCGCCAAAACCGCACGGGCTTCACAAAATCTTACTGACAAGTAAAGAGGAACGTGTTTTGTCGGCAAAACGGGCGGACGAATTTGGGCAATGCGAGGTCGGAGGCAGCTTAATTATAGGAGCTAGGGGAGTAGGGGAGGAAGCTAGGAGAGTAGGGAAGACGAAAACGATGGTGCGCTCACGCAGATTTATGGGCTGGCGCTTGACTTTTGGGTGAAAGACGCAGTGCAGAAGTTGTCGAAGTTGTGCCTATGCCTTACGACGAGTCCGATCAGAGGGACCTCGGAGGATGTGCATGGTCTGTTGCGACTTGCGAGTGTTCTGCGAGCGAAGATCCTGGCATTGGCTGGCAGTCCATGTGAATGCATGTTCGGTTTTCTGTTTGTAATCTAGGCGGGGAACTTGATCATCAGCTGCGCAGTGTACCCTTCCGAGTTCCGATTGCTCTCCGTCATCTATATTTTTGCTGCTCCATCATCGCGGCTTTCGTCACTTCTTCTTCTCTCGCAATCTGCCACCTCTCGTCGTCCTGCTTCCCCCCATTGAATCCAGATGCCTCTCGACAAGCAGTAAATGACTCGCCAACCTGCTGATGGTGGCCTGATAGTGAAGCAACACGATCGATCGATCCATCGCCTCGATCCATCGCCCAATGGCCTCGATGTGATTGTTGCCTGGTGATGCCGTGATCCGAGGGTCGCTCTGACAGCCTCATCAAAACGTGCCTGCGCGGCGCCCTCGTTCTCCGATCTTCGGAGAAAGGCCGTCAATGATCATCTCAAAGAACAACAAATCTATGACCCTGAGCAAAGAAGGGGCCGTGGTCTAGGTCTTATACAAGCGCCCTCCTCGCATTCAGGACCGAAGAATATGAATGGATCGTTACTATGGACCATTCTGAACGAAGATGAAGGTATGATGAAGCCCGAGGGCGATGAAAAACATCCAAAGTTTGAAGACGATCTGGTTATCATGTAATTACAGCAATAAAAGCAACCTAGCTGCTTCATCGCCCAATTTCATCAAGGGAAAGTCGCCAGCTCTTGTACATTCGATCAGATAATGCCGGAGTGTGGCCCGACCGCTGGACAATAACCAACTGCAAAGATCAAAAGCGTTGCGCACGCATGCGATTGGCAATCGCCATGGCTACTGTAGGCAAGCTTTTTGCCCAAATGCTCCATTTTGCTTGCCTTTTGCACATTGCCAGCAGCAACTGATCCGCTCGCACCCGCAAACTCTCCTTCCACTTTCATCCATGTCAAATCTCTCATAGTCTCAGCCCCCACTTTTGACAACATGTGTTGCGGTAGCTGAGAACTGCCATTGCTCCACTCCTGACATCTCCCTGCTCAGTGCTGACATTTCTTCCCCATGACGCTTTCTACATGCACTCCCCAAGGCTTGCTTCGTTCTTCTCTACCGATTTTATAGCCATTCTATGATGCTCTGCAAATGCTGTTCTCCACTTCCTGCAGCTTTCCAACAAGTCATTGAAATTCCTCTTTGCCCACCACCACTAATGAATCTCTGACTCCAGCCCTCATTCCCAAATCCCTAGCCCTCTTTGCTGTGATAGATAATGCAGCTTCTCCTCTTTGTGTCAAGTCATTAGAACTTCCACCTGAGTCCGCTCCGCACTCAAATTTGGAACTTCTTGAAGATTCTCCCTGAGGCTTTCCCTTCATTGGGACGCTACATGTTGTATAGCATTCTTGAATACACACGGTACCCTGCACATAGGCAGCATTCTCAAAGACTGTCATCACAGCCGGCGGGTCCCTTGTCAAGAGGTATAATCGTCGCATTCCAAACATCGACCTTACCGAACTTCAAATTGAATGTAGCACATTTTTCAGCGAATTCAGGGAACATTTGGGTTCCTGTCGGCTGAGTAGGAATGCCACGGTTCCCGAAACCTTTTGTTTGATATTCTCAATCTTATGAATTATGCATTCCAAAAGATACCCATACCCATGCCATTACTGCACGTTTAATAGACTCGATCACCTGCACCTCGCGATCATTCCTTAGACTTATTGGACGTCATTCTGTGCTTAGAGTATATTCGATCAAGGGTTTTTCACCAGCTTATTCTCGATGTGTACTGGAACTACTCAGTGATAACGCGTGCCGATTAAATCTTGCAGGCACAATCTCCTCGATGATCTATTTTTGACGTCTGTGTTGAAGAGCTTGAATTGGCGTTTCACTCAAACTAGGACAACTTTGAGCACACATTAAACTAGTAGAATGGGCAGACAACCCTTGATGTTCCTGCTATGGGTATTGGCCGGTTTCGCAATGGGAAACGCTCGCCCTCGATTTTTAACAGGTGGACATGTTGGATTATTGCTTCCCTTTACATGTTCTCTCAAAATTTGAAAGCTTTGAAAATCGTCTCAGCTGCCTTCAAGAAATTCGGTTATATGCACTCATTCTGTTTTGTGTTTATGGCCATACAGGAAACAGTGCTACGCAAACCCATGTAAGTTCCCAGCTTTTGCTTGTCTGTAGTCTAGCTATGTAGAGGGGAAATGGAGTTGATTTTCGGAGGAGGTGATCTCTGTTAACGCCGCCTGACTAACTATTTGTGCCGTTTCCTTCAGTTCGGAAAAGTGAGCGCTTACGTGAGACACAATACGGAGCGCAGGAGTGAATTGACGTCCCTTGCGCTGGAGACGAAGATTGGTTCCAGGCCGCCATCTTGTCACAGCAAGTGTAAAGGATGCGTCCCTTGCAGCCCCGTTGAAGTAACTGTGCCGCCATCACAAGCAACGGAGAAAGCAACCCTACCCACAGATACTTTCCAACCGACCAAAAGCTCAGAGGACGATCCACCTTATTACAATCTGGCCTGGAGATGCCGGTGCAAGGGCAAGGACTATAATCCTTAGTGCGAGCCGTGCACGGTCAGGGAAAGCCAAATTAGTACCCACCCACGAGTGGACCACGGCGCGACAGCTCGTTGTAAGGTGTAAACATTTTCTCATTATATATGATACGTACTACAGGAAGAGGAAGGAATGGAATGCAGCAAGGTGTACACTGTAAAGTAATGAAGTACTGCAGCGGTGTGTAACTTATCCCGCAAAATGAAATGTGAAAGGCTAATGGATCGGTAGGGAACCAGTAGTGATTCGGCTAGTAGAGAGGTTCAGGAGTGATGCGAAGCGTATAGTGAAATTGATTCAGGTTGCAGAGGTTTGATAGGTATTATGTGATGAGCAGATCGAGTGATCACAGAGAGAGAGAGAGAGAGAGAGAGAGAGAGAGAGCAAAGGTAGGGGATCCTAGGGGTGAGATGAGACAGGAAGATGCATGCAGGAGCAGCTGGGTGATGGCAGAATGAGGTAGCATCAGCAGCAGAGATGGGAATCTTTAGGGGTGTAGAGTGTGATATGCGTGGATGGGGCCAAAGAAAAGTGTCTGTTGTGATGGAACTTGCTGTATGGAAAGTCGAAGATCACATCAACCTTTGAAAATTAGAAATTGCTGATGGAAGGGATGAGATGACGAGGGAGAGGGCCGGGTTTTGGCATTGTGCAAAATTGCAAATCGCATCGCAGGGCATGAGGGCAGCAGCAGGAGCAGCTGGTTTGCAGCAGGCAACAACTTGTGAGGCCGTTTGAATCGAGGGTGATCACAAGAGTACTGTGTTGGTGATTTACGTTCACGTAACGTAATTCGTGTCATCGCCATGGATAGCGTGCCGGAAAATTGTGCAGAGTTTCACGTTGACGTAAGTAAGGCCATGCAGAAATTGTTGGGTGATCGGGGTGCACACCCGGACGCTCCTGAACGCATTCTATCGTCGTAATAATACAGTAGTCAGAAGCTTTGCAATCGCGATCGAACATAACTCTCTTGCCGATTTTATTGCTCATTACACGAATTTGGATTTCCTACTAATTCGATACGAGCAGTTTTTGCCAATTTTGTTGCTCATTACACGATTCTGGGTTTCCAACTTTCGAGTCAATTGCGGCTTTGCATGGTACTCATCGATGTCTTGTTAAACTCGAATCTACGCCGACTTGTTAATTGCGAAACGCGTCTCAGAATCTCAGCATATCGTATTGCCATTTTAATTTGTTTGTTAACCACAAGGCTGCTGAAGATCGCTCTGTCTATGCATGAGTTTTGTCAGTAGAAGTGAGAGTCTCGTTTTCCAAACTCCATTATTCTTGACAGATTTATTCACCACACTGTCAATTGTCTGCATTGCGCGCAGTTTATGCGAACGTCAAATCTGCTCAATCGCAATCGTCTATTGTTTTCATTTTCAGCACGTTCATCGACCAGTCAAATCTATGCTCAATTCACAGCCTTCTTTAAGCATATTGAACGATCGATATCCAAGGTGGGCAAAGTTCCCAATGGCGCATAAACCCTCCACCATGGCTATAAATTACGCTTATCAGATGCTTTGGTTGTCTCTAGACAAAATTTCTATATATATTAGAACACGTGACAAAACCACACAATGTGATGGCTACACGTGGTCAAAGTGTTACATCTAATAAGCATGTACATTTAAACAAGAAGGCGTGAATGCTATGCTCTTTGTTCACATGGAGGGAGAGAGAGTGAGAGATGAAAAGACACAAATGAGATAGAGAGAGAGCATTTTATGAGAAGTCTCCATATATCAACCTCCAAGTCTCCCCTAGCCCTCCTTAATTATCAAGGAAATACCATGAGTCCTTTTTTGACACTTACTTTCAATGCTTTTAAAAAAGTTGATGGGCCTTGATATAAATGCCGACATGGAAGTTAGAAAGTTGTTAGAAGTTATCTAGAAAGAAACATCAATATAAGCATCGAAATAGTGTCGATATGAAGCTAAACCCCATTGTAGAGTTGTAAAATTTCCATGCATTGCTTTGATAATGTAGATTGTGATATTTCATAGTTTAATGCATAGACATTCGGTGTAAAATCTTTGATGTAGAAGAAGCTACATGAATTCATGAACTCTTGAAAGACTAGTATAACATAATAAATGTGTATACATAGTCAAATATGTGGATTATTAGTTGAATCCTCTCCATGCTCCTCTATAATAAGTCACTAACATCAACATGTTCATCATGCCACTAAGTCTTCGATGTTGTCTATATTAAAGACTAGATTTTTCACATGTAGGTTTGAGTAATGATCTGAAGAGCTTGGCTCATGAGTGAGAATTGTTTGTTTACTCCAATATTTTGCATCTCTTCCTTGATGCCCTTTTTTTCAAAGACATGTTGCTTTCTTGGTATAAATTGAATCACATACCACCATCTTACATTTAAGCGGTTTGAATGAAAAATAACCTAAGCAACTTATGTTATTAGATGCATTAAAATTTTAAATTCTACAATCCAAACTATCTGATAAGCATGGGATTATAAGAATAGTATGAAAATTTACGTATATGTTCACAACAATGGGGTAGCACAAATGTATTCATAAGATCATTCCAAAATTTGCTTGAGTCAATGGCCAAAAAACTATTTGAATCCATCCCTTTTGACACTTTCATGAAATGTCCTACAGAGAACTTCCATCGGACAATATTTCTTCCACTTGTGTTGATTCACCAAATGGACAACTAGATGCAATTGAATATCTAGTATCTTGTTGGAAATGCCTATTAAATTAGACATGCTACTTTGATGGCTTGAACTTTCAATAGCTCGATTGCTAACTTTATAATGTCGCTTGATGATATCCACCTACAATATGCCTCCAATATTCTCAAGATATTCATAAACACAATTATTATATCAAAGAAAATGAATTCAACTTCAATGGATGGTTTGGGGTTGTAAACCTCTCAAAAGAGCATAGCTTAGTGATGAAGCTTGGCCTCCTCCGTTAAGTAGTCCTAAAGCACTATTCGAAGCATATATTGTTGCAAAGACAATGTGTTGATACATTAGCAATGGATATTATTTAGAAATATACATATGGCATCAAAATATGAAACAACCCAAATAGATTATAACTACTTAACATCTCATGCTAATCGTGTGACCATAGACTACTTAATACTCTATCAGTGTAATTACATATTATGCTAATCTTATGACCATAGACCACTCAATATTCTATCGGTGGTGATAAAGCACCCTTCAAGGAATGCATGTATCCTATTGTGGTTTTTACTTTTCAGGATTGCAATCACACTTTTTGGGATAACTATTATCCATTAGAGTAAAAGCCCAGCGTGCCTTCGGTAGCTTTGCCCTCCCATTCATCTAATTTATTAGCCACATGCTCCTCTTTATTTCAATAATCCTTGAGGATTCTTATTACTTCTAATTGTCTTTAACTCCTATCATACGCTTCCCTAATAATTTAGAAACCTTTTTGAATATGTGCCTTTTAAATGTTTCTAATAAACAAGGGTTTCAAAATTGAAACACTTTTCATGCCAAACTATGTCCACAAAATGCCCCCTGCATTTTTGGACCTATTCAATTGTGTAACTTGTGATAGTCATACATGGCCCCCATAATAAAATCCTCGATAAGATTAGGTCTCTTTTGTTAACTGATCATGAGAATACACTAGATTGCCATGCCACAAAAGGCTTGAAGCTCATCCACCAATGGTGCATCTTGGTTAGTATGTTCTTCATGGCCTTATGCTTACATCTTGGAATTATTAGGGCTAGCATGAGATGTTCATTATTTATAGTAAGTCACAAAGGACTATTGTAGTGCACAACTATCACCAACCATTAAATAAAGTAGTGTTGAAATTTTGGGCAACGTAAGGGTCAATACAAACATTGAAATAAATATCAAAAGACTTACTAGATTAGACCTTTCATAGCATCAATGACAAGGTTGATGAAAGCACCAAGGTAAAATCACGCTATGGTGTATGTAGTATTGGCAAAAATGTAGTCCTATATACTAGTACTATTTCACAACCTTTTATGCATGTCACCTTTTGAAGGGAGGGCCAAACCTAATCTCTTTATACCACTCTCTTTCCTCATTCTTTACAATCAACTTGGTCCTATTTGGATCAAAGGCACAATCCTAGCTGTATGGACTTGCCACTATTCATCAAATGACATCACTATCCAGTGCTGGCATATTGTTAACCAATCGGTTAACCCCGCCTTCTTTATCTCGATGTAGTACTTTAGATCGTGTAATGGTCATGGTTATTGGTTTGCTGTCAGTAAAGATCATTCCTGATGAGTACTCGTGTGAATTTTGCCATTTGCAATGCTTCATAGGTGTTCAATGGATCCTTTGTGGTAGGATTGTTGCTAGAAAGATGGATATTGCATCTAGTACCATTGGATTTCATTGGCATGGCATGGCTTGATTGATTATAATGGTTAGACATTGGGTGGATGGATTATAGATGAGTACTTGTGACCTTTCAAAGAAAGAGAAAGAACAAGAAAAATATAAGGTGTAAGTTAGTAGGGAGAAGGTGTTAGTAAGTGTTAGGGTTAGTAGAGTAAGTACAGTGTATTCTTGTTCTCCTCGTTAAGTCCCATATTTGATTTGAGTGGAACTTTTATTGGATTCTTGTCAGACTATGTCTTTCACCTACAATGCTTGTAAGTCCAAAGTTTTGCATGACAATTTGTCTTTCTTATCTGCATTGAAGTTCCTTTAAAATCCATATTATGGATTATATTTCATTGAGGGATTTGCTTGGAAGTATCCAAGAGGCCAATAAGGTTGTGGCACCATCTGCAGCTTTCTTTGTCTAAGTCAACAAATCAAGAGAAGTCTAATAATACACCATACAAACTCCAAAATTGAGGACTATGGTTGAAGAGGTTTGTAGAATCTAGGATCTAGGAAAGGCTTCTAAGCTAGAAGTAATAAGAAAAAGAGGAAATAAAAATAAAGAGAAGAGGATGATTCAGAGTTAGATAGCTAATGGTGTTAGTAAGGGAATATGGAAAAAGCCTTTGAGGGTCACAAGAAACTCCTCCATACCCCTTTTTTTATCATTAGAGTCACCCTGCAATCGAACTCATCCTGTAGAGCTATTGGTGTAGGATCACTTGTTGCTCTGTATGTAAAGGATTGCCTTGGGATACCAGGGGTTAATGTGTCTTTGACTAGCCCCAGACCTTTGCTGGTGAGGAGCTTCTTCCACGGTAGCAACGTGTTGTGAAGGGCTCTAGCATCTTTTGTCGTAGCAAATTCTTGTGGATCTACTCCATTTTAGGAGTAGGTTCTTGTGGGTCTACTACTTTGGAGTTGACTGAATGTCATACTGAAGGAGTGGGTTTGTATTTCTTCATGGGAAAACTAATGAAGGCCTTGAACTAGCATTGTCTTGTCCTTTGTGGAGCTTGCAATAGGTTCTTGTGTTACTACTCCCTTTTTAGGAGTAGGTTCTTGTGTAGCTACTACTTTGTTGTTGGTGTTGTAGACTCAAACCTTCCAAGTCTCTCCTCTTCTTTTTTGTAGCTCTAGAGGGGTGAAGCTAGCCATGATACAAACACAAGAAGGTGTGCTGCTGTGTTGATGATGATTGGGGATCCACATTGCCATCGTAAGATCCTTGAGCTTGCAATAGTCCTTCCTGATCCCATCTTTCTAGTGCCCTTGTGAATTACATCCTCTAGCCTAATCCATTTCCATTGTCTCACCATAACAATGTGATGTATGTCCTCTGGAGCAAATGTAAGTAGGATCATAGTGTCTTCTATTTTGGTTGGACCCAAGTTGCTTCTGAGAAAGTTGCCAGTGAAAATAATTCCTTATTCTCATTGGAAGGTTCTTGTGTGACTTCCATTGTGTCTGACATGGTTGATGTGACACGTGTAGCTACTGCCACCATGAATTGTGTACTAAGGAAGGTTCTTGTGTAGCTTCCAAAGTAAATTCCCTTCTTTTCATGGAAAGTTCTTGTGTCACTGTCTCTTTTTTAGAGACATCTTGTGTAATTTCCATTTGCCTTGAAGACGATGTAGTGAATTCAATGGTTTTTTGAGAGATTAGTGATTGAGTAGGTTCTTCTTCTACTATCTCTTTTTTTGAGATAGGTTCTTTTGTAACTACCCGATAGGAGGTAGAGGATATCTGTGGTGTGTGATCCTCTTTTATTGGTGCTTTTCCCTTTTCCTTGTGAGCATGTTCTTGTGGTTCTACCTTTTTCAAGGGAGGTTCTTGTGGTTCTTCTCTCTAATCTTTTCCTTGATTTTTCATAATTGATAAGCCTAAAGTTGATGTTTTCCTCTCATTTGTTGGTGATGAAGATTTTAGATGCTTGGGCCTTCATACTTTCTTCTTCTCTTTATTGAGCACCTTGTCATTTACTACTGGAAGATGATGGAGGTACTCTTGTTGCACTAAGTACCTTGGGCACCCAAACATAAGCATTTCCAAGGTAATATCCATGGGCCTCTAGTAATCTTATGGAAACCCAATGGTATTGTACCTTCCCTTACTGGATGGCATCATTTTGTTCTTTAATGTCGGGGTTTGTTGTTTACATACTGGAGTGGCTTTTGATGTTGAGGGTTTATTGGAACCCAAATGTATGATTCACCTTCAAAGTACCCTTGGGATTCTAGTAGATCCTTTTGGACCCACACTTTCTTGGTTTCTCTTTGTCTTTGTTGTCTTTGCAGCTGAGGCTCTTATGGAGGTTGAGAAGTGGGAGTGGATGTTGATGTTGATGCTTGAATGTTGGGTTGGTTGTTGGTAGTTCTTAGCACCTCTTTTTGGCTTGACTCATCACCAAATAACCCTTTGTGAGTGTCTTGCATCCAACTTTTACCAAGAATGGCAGCTTCCATTAAGGTACCTGCAAGAGTTGGAAACATTCAACATTAATAAAGGTACCCTCTATGGATTGAATTTCATAATCATATACTTCAAGGTGTACCTAGACAAGATGCTTTAATGTCTCCCAAGAGATGAGCTTATTGCTTATTGCTTGCTCGCCAATTTTTTTTTGGCCTATTCGCACCTACTGATGTCAACTCTACCCAAAGTTGAGACGGAGTCATATCGTTAGGATCAATGGCATTGTTAATTCCTAGTTCAATTTGATTAGGTAGTACCGCTCTTATGGTGTAAAAGGTGTAATGGTGGTAGGTTTATCATTGTCAAGGTGCATTGTTTGAGTGCCTTTAGCAGTTGGTAGATCAATTGCTGCCAGTGTATGCATCCCATTTAGTGAGTCTTCTAGTTTGGGTAAAGGAGCACACCAAGAGTCTTCAAGACCAAAGTATTGGCCCAGTTTGTTGATTGGCACACTTGGAAGGCCTTGAGCTTTATTGGTAGATTCAACATTCTCAGGATTAGTGGACTGGGTGTCACTATTTGCCCATGTATCCAATCCGAGAGGTCTCTCCATAGAGTAGGATTACCCCGTAATAGTGTCGTGATGGGCATGTTGATCTCAATGGACATGAATGAGGCTAATCTTGAAATGTCTCAAGGACCAGTGATAGGGTTCCTTGCCTATCGATTCTAACTCTTTTAAGCCATATGAGGACATGTTGTCATCCTCCTTTCGTTGTTGTAAAAGGTGGGGTCTTCTTCAAATATATGCTGCATTAGGCTAGGTCCCTCTATTGAAGGGCATGACACACCTTCTTCATCTACCCTTTTAGGTATTTGCAAGGCTTTTGAGGCCCAAGTGGTTACAATCTAGCTCCTTATGAAATGTACTTACCAATCACTTACTATGAATGGTAAGGGATGACAATTAGGGTCACAGATTCGAAATTGCAATATGTGAACCACTTCGCAAGCTGGTCCACCGGATCCCTCATTTTGAAGGAGATAGCTGGGTCCATGATATGTACCATACCATGAATCCCCTCATGTAACTTTTTTTTGAGTAAGCTTCAAATCAACAGATGAATTTAGAATAGTGTTCAAAATAAGTGGTTGTCTAAATCAATATATAAAAATAAAAACCTACTTGAGTCCTGCAAGGATAACTATATCGGTAACTTGTCCTGCGTTGAGCCTCTGCTCACATTCCTCTTGGCACTTGTGTACCAATTTATGCTCCTTGTTGCTGAGACAATGTTTCCCCACCCATGGGTTGGGATATTCACCATGACCCCTAGGTGTTGTGGCTTGGCCATGGGCTGAGGCCCCTCATGTAGGTGCTTGTTGCTACTATTGTTTGAGAAAGTACCACTAGAGGAAGATGATGTTGCGAGGGAGGCTGTGTCTTCATCTGACCCATCTTGGATGATGACCTTATTGTGTCCCTTCCCAATCTTCATTGCACCCTTGGTGCTTACTCGTGCTGATTTAGTTGCCTCCCTAGGCTGTGACATGCTAGCTTTATCCCTTTTGACTTGTTTGTGAAGCTTTTTATTAAAGGCTTTAGCTTGCAACCTCGTAATTACATTCAAGGATACTAGTGACACTTGGCCTCTCTCAATGCTTAACAATTAAAGTCTTGTGGACTTAGATGGCCTTCTTATCGGGAAATCCTTAAAAAGATGGTCCACACCACACCCAGTGCACAATGGCGATGGTGTATTAGACACTGGTGTACATCTGACCAGCAGATTCGTTGCTCCCTTATATGGACACTCATTAGCTGGGTGTGGACACACATGGCATTGAATGGGTTGTGTCTTGGTCAAGTTGTTCCTATCTCCCATTGTTTGAGAAATCGATGCCATCGGGTAGACTGTGTTAGATATGCTCAATGCCCCACCCTCCTGGTAACCAGTAGTGGTCCAAGGTGATCAAGTTGTAAGGCCCCCATATGAGGAGAAGCCATGTGTGAGCCCGGGACATTGGATGGATCCTAACTTGCATGTCAGATGAGGTCTATCAATGAGACCGTTGATGGTAGAAAGGTGATTGTGTGGGAGCCCCCTATTCTTGCTGGGGCCTGAGGAGCCCCCCTGGTGGGGGTTCGAGGGCGCGAGCCCCCAAGGTGATGGTATAGGGAATATTTCTTAAATATTCCATGGACGACTAGTCAGTTCCACTGACTAGGTTGACTGGTCGGCTTCACCAACTAGGTTGGTTCCACCGACTACGTTGATCCGACTGCCGCCCTCATAGCTATAAAGAGGTGACCTCCCTAGTCCATTGCACCTGATCAGATCTTCCAGCTAGTAGCTCTTCTTCTAGTATCTATCTAGATCGCCATCTAAGCTCCACTGTGGGAGTGCACGGGTGGATGGAGCCATCATCTATACTACATCAGTATTGAAGGAAAATTTTGTTCCTCTCCAATTTGTTGTGTACTCTCTATTCTTTGTTCAGTTTTTGTTCCGCTGTGCCGTGTAATTGAACATGGTATCAGAGCCCAGGCGGCTCTAAGGATCGAAGAATAGAAGAGAGGCGAGGGCTTCAACAGCATACAAAGTGATGGCAATAGGAAGCGGCTCAACAGGAAACGGCTCAAGTTCACAGTAGCTGCTGCTGCACCAACAATCCAGGCATTGAGGATTCACCCACCAACCTTCACTGAAGGCAAGCTAGATGGTACGAACTACACTCTGTGGAAGTTTAAAGTTACTGCTATTATGGATTCATATGAGCTTCTGGAGACAGTACTGGGGACTAACCCAGAACCACAAGAAACCCCCGACCCAGCAAATCCAGGGAGTATGATACCTCCTAATGCCAACCTTCTACAAGCTTGGAAATTCACGAATGCAGATGCTCTGTGTGCCCTGGTTACAAGTACTACTGATAGTGTTTTGACCTTGATTCAGCATACATCTAAGGAAACTGTGGCCTGGAACATATTGAAGAGTCAATATGAGACACGGAATCAAACAAGGATCCAGAACCTGGAGAATCAGCTCGCAACTTAGAAGTTTAATGAAGGAGAGACAGTGGAGGCATTCATAACCCGAATCAAAAATTTGCGTGACCAGATGGCTGGTGCTGGGATACAAAAGACTAGCGAAGAGCTAGCTCGACAGTGTCTGCGGATATGTCCACCAAGGTCTGATGGACTGGTAACAACGCTTAACACTCAGGTGAGACCCCAACCATTGTCATTTGAGGAGTTCTGTGCTTTACTTATGGAGGAGGAATTGAGGCTTAAAGCTCGAGATGGAGGTGGCAATGGGGATGATGCATTCTCTACCACTGCGAAAGGCAAAGGTGGTTCCTCCACCAAAGGTGAGTCCTCTATTAGTGGTGACAAAAAGAAGAAGGGCAGCAAGAAGAAGTTTCAGGCAGAATGCTTCTACTGTAAGAAGAAGGGCCATGTGATTGCAGATTGCCAGGTCAAGAAAGTTGATGAAAAGAATGGTACCCTAAAGAAGACGGATAAGGGGAAAGTGATAGCTAACACAGTGGAAGCATAGTTGGATCTATTTCTAGCCATTGAGGAAGAGTGTTCCTCAGTTCAAGAAGCGTCAACCACTAATTCATGGGTGTTGGATAGTGGTGCCTCCCGTCACATGACCTACAAGAAGGGTCTATATTGTTCCATGCAGCTTCTACAGGAACCCATCACCATGACGGTTGGAAATAACGCAAAATGCCCTATTGAGGGTACAAGTAGGGTTTCATTTGTTTTTGTAAATGGAGATGTTAAGAAACTATCTAATGTGTTGTATGTTCCACAAATCAAGAGAAATTTGCTATCAGTTGCTTCCATAACTGACCTTGACCATGAGGTGAGGTTCAACAAGACAGGAGCAAAAATTCAAGATAGTGCTGGCAATCTTGTTGGCACAGGAGTAAGGAGGAACAACCTGTATGAGCTAAGTGCTCTTACAGCCACCCCTGGAGTGGGCACAAGCTGACTTTGGCACAAAAGATTCGGCCACATCGGATTTTAGTGCTGAAGGAGATGCAGAAGCAAGGTATGGTTGCTCACTTACCTGCAGTAACAAAAATCAAAGAACCGTATGAGGCTTGCATGATGGGCAAGCAAGAGAGAAAGGCATTCCCACAAGAAAGCAAAAATAGAGCAAATGCTCCTCTAGAGTTGGTGCATGTTGACTTGTGCGGTAAGATGCCTACACAGGCCTTGGGGGGATCTTCTTATTTTTTATTGATTGTCGATGACTATAGTAGGAAGATGTGGGTGTACTTTCTTCGTGAAAAGGCTCAAACTTTTGGTAAATTGAAAGAATGGCTACAGCTTGTATAGCTTGTTGAAAATGAAACAAGGAGAAAAGTGAAGAAAATCAGATTGGATGGTGGTGGTGAGTTTGTTTCTACAGAGTTTGGAGATTTTCGCAAGAGCAAAGGGATCAAGCAACAAATGACGACACCACATACGCCTCAGCAAAATTTGATTGTTGAATGCCGAATGCAGACCACCGTGGAGATGGGGAGGTGTAAGTTGAAAGGTGTTGGACTGCCAAACCATTTTTGGGCTAAGGCTGTCAATATTGCGGTTTACATCCTTAATCATAGCTATACAAAGGCACTCAAAGGTAAAACACCACATGAGGCTTACAGCGGTAAGAAGCCATCTATCTCCCATTTCAGAACGTTTGGGTGTGAATGCTATGCGCATGTACCAGACAAAGAGAGAAACAAGATACAACCAAAAAGCATCAAATGTATCTTCTTAGGCTATTGTGATGAGAAGAAAGCCTATAGGTTGTATGACCTAGAGACAAAGAAGATCATAGCAAGCCGCGATGTGGTGTTCAGGGAGCAGCCACATGCAGTGGAGGCAGAGAAGAGCTCTTCCACTTTATCATCAAGCGAAGAGGTAATTCACTATGGACCTGTCTCAGGAGCTATAAAGGAGGAGGAAATATCAGATGATGAAGGTATAAGTCACCAACTTGTTGTAGATGGACCAAGGCAGTCTCGGAGAATCGAGGAGCAAAGGAGGGCTTCTGCTCACATAGTCAATATGGCCTTGATGGTTGAGATTATTGCAGAAGTTAAGGAGCCTGCGAGTTTGGAGGAAGCACTTGCAGACCGAGATTGGAAAAATGCTATGCAAGTAGAATATGACAGCATCATGAAGAATGAAACTTGGGAGCTAGTAGATCGACCACCTAACATAAGGGTTATTGGCACTAAGTGTGTTTGGAAGGTAAAGTACAAGGCCGATGGGACTTTGGAAAAGTACAAAGCCAGATTGGTTGCACAAGGATTTTCGCAGGTTGAAGGATTTGATTTTCAGAAATCTTTCGCTCCGACTACCAGAATGACCACTATTCGCACAGTACTATCGGTGGTTGCTCATAAAAAGTGGCTAGTTTATCAAATGGATGTTAAATCAGTATTCTTGAATGGTGACCTCAAGGAGGAAGTGTACGTGGCTCAGCCACTAGGGTTTGAGGCCCCCCATTCTGAGAACAAGGTATGTAAGCTGAATAAGGCTCTGTACGGGCTAAAACAGGCCCCAAGAGCATGGTACCAATGGATAGACAAATTCTTTCATAAATAAAACTTCAAAAGATGTGCCTCAGATGCTAACTTGTATGTGTATAGGAAAGGTGAAAAAATTTCTATTCTTGTTCTATATGTGGATGATCTCCTTATTACAGGTGACTATAAGACATGATCTAGTAGATAAGAAAGGCGTTGAGCACTGAATTTGAGATGACAAACTTAGGCTTGATGCACTACTGTTTGGGGATTGAAGTCTGACAAGAGCCAGGCAAGATCTTCATCTCTCAGCAAAAATATGCAAGGGAGATCTTGAAGGCATTTGGTAAGTCCAAGTGCAAGGAGATAGCTACACCTATGGAGGTAAATGCGAGGTTGTCTATGGAGGATGCCTTAGCACCAGCAGACATCGGGAGGTATAGGAAGCTAGTCGACAGTCTCATCTATCTGTGCAACACCAGACCAGACATCAGTTTTGCTGTTGGTGTTTTGAGCAGGTTCTCTAATAAGCCCCGGGAGAATCATTGGAATGCAGGGATGCGAGTGCTCAGGTATGTGAAGGGCTCTCTTGATTATGGCATCACCTTTGGTACGGGCACTTCCTTGGTTGGTCATTGTGACTCAGATTGGGCTGGAGATGTTGATTCCAGGAATTCAATTTCTGGATATTGTTTCTCTTCAGGTTCAGGTATCTTCTCTTGGATCAGTAAGAAACAACCAACAGTGGCGTTGTCTTCTACCGAGGCTGAGTACAAGAAGGCAACATGTTTTGCTACTTGTGCAGCAGTGTGGCTGAGGAGGATCTTATGGCACATGGGAGTGCAAGAGGATGAGGCAACTGTGCTGAGGTGCGACAATCAAAGTTGCATGGCCATTGCTAAAAATCTAGTGTTTTATGCATGCACAAAATATATAGAGATTCAGTATCCCTATGTGCGTGATTTGATCGAGGATGGGATAGTGGAATTGGTCTACTGTCCAACAGAGCAAAATGGAGCAAATATCTTCACCAAGGCACTCGGGAAGGATCAGCTTCAAGGTTATCTTCAGAGACTCAGCATTGGGCCGAGAAGGTAGTTCACCTATGGGTGGACATTGCGGGGGGTGTTAGATATGCTCAATGCCCCACCCTCCTGGTAACCAGCAATGGTCCGAGGTGCTCAAGTTGTAAGGCCCCCATATGAGGAGAAGCCATGTGTGAGCCCGAGACACTGGATGGATCTTGACTTGCATGTCAGATAAGGTCTATCAATGAGATTGTTGATGGTAGAAAGGTGATTGTGTGGGAGCCCCCTATTCTTGCTGGGGCTTGGGGAGCTACCCTGGTGGGGGTTCGGGAGCGAGAGCCCCCAAGGCGACGGTATAGGGAATATTCCCTGAATATTCCATGGATGACTAGTCGGTTCCACCGATTAGGTTGACTGGTCGACTTCATCAACTAGGTCGGTTCCATCGACTACGTTGATCCAACTACCGCCCTCATAGCTATAAAGAGGCGACCTCCCCAGTCCATTGCACCAGATCAGATCTTTCAGCAAAGATCTTCCAGCTAGTAGCTCTTCTCCTAGTATCTGTCTAGATCGCCATCTAAGCTCCACTGTGGGAGCACACGGGTGGACGGAGCCATCATCTGTACTACATCAGTATTGAAGGAAAATTTTATTCCTCTCCAGTTTGTTGTGTACTCTCTATACTTTGTTTAGTTTCTACTCCGCTGCACCGTGTAATTTAACAAACTGGAATGTATTGGCCATCTTGTATAATGTAATGACTTATAATGTTAGACCAATTTGCACTGTCATCATATTGGGGATAGTTGTTTCCCCTAAAGGTAGGTTTGGGGTCTCCCCAATCACTGGTTAGATCTTCCACTAATACTTGAGTCAAGGGAGTAATTTGTGGTGGTGGTGGTTGATGTCCCAGTACTAGCGGGGGTAATGGAATATTTTAAGCCCTAAATTGCCCTTGATTGGCTGATGTGGCAACTTGTATTGCCAATTGTGCCTGATTGGAAGGATTGGGTGGTGTAGGAAATGTTATCTATGACCTTTATTGATACATGGATTGAGGAATCACCCTAGGATAACGACATCAGGGTGTGTCGTGATTTCCCAATGAACACAATGGGCACAATAGAGTACAGGTCTCGCTTAAGGACAAGGGCACTCATTAGTGGGGTGATTTCCATTGCATACCCCACACCATATGTTATCTCTTCGTGGAAATAGGTGGGGGTTTCTAGGAGAATCTTTCAATGTTTTTGCCTTCCACCAGTGGTGGCCCAACTTGTTTAATAGATCGGTGGCCAACTCATACATATTAGCACCTTGGGAGTTATGTTTGCATCCTTAATTGATTTTGAGGTTGAGGCCTTTGCTATTTGGGAAATATCAGAGGAACATAAGGATTTATCCTTTTGGGGCTGCTCCCTCATGTTATCCCCTAGGTGTATTGCCATCTTACAACATAGCTCAAACGATGTGGGATTCATAGCAAATAGATAATCATGCAGTATAGCATCCCCTAGCCCTATGAGGAAGCGTGGCAGAAGCTGCACATCACTCATCCTCTCATGGGGTTCACATCATGAGTTTGATTGTTTAATCATGGTTATATAGTCTCTTAAGGACTCTGTCTCCTTCTACTTCACCTCATAAAGCTGGTTAATTGGGCTCCACTTGGGACACCACTGGGGGCAAACCCCACAATGAAATATTTGCGCAATGTGTCCCAATTTATTTTCTCCTTAGGGTCTAAGGATCTAAACCATTGTCCATCCTTGCCAGAAAGGCTTAAGCCAAAAGCATGGATCTAAACCATTGTCCAGCCTTGCCATGAAGGCTTAAGCCAAAAGCATTGACCTTGTCTAGATCCCGATATCACCAAAGGTCTCACAGATTTGTTCAAACCTCTCAACATGGGAGACTAGGTCTCCTTCTCCTACAAACTTGGTGATTAGCTTGGAGATTGTGATAGGCTTGCTCCTTGAGGGGTTGGTATCCCTTCCTAGAAAAGTTGTGGATTGTGATAGGCTTGCTCCTTGAGGGGTTGGTATCCCTTCCTAGAAAAGCTGGAGGTGTCGTTGCAGCCCCCCTTCTTAGCGCTCGCACTAGGATTCTCATAGCTTCATTCGTAAGGACCGTTTGTGATATAGGAGGAGTGGAATGGTGGGCCCTATCCCATACATGGGTGGTCTTGATGAAGGGTTCCACAGATTTGAAAGCACAAGGTTGGGATGGGAGGATCCAGGCCCACTAGGCATTTGTGTTGTGACTTGGGTTGGGTTGGGCCTAACAGGTTGGACTAGAGGTTCTTTAGGGAGTGTCATGTTCACCCTTGGTATAGGTCCATAAGGGGTGTTTGTTGGGTAGGGAATATCTCCCATGTTCTATTGCCAAGGAGGGAACATTGGGGCTTCTGAGGTGGGGGGTCTTAATTGTGGGCCTTTGATGTTGCTCCTTTGCCCTTTTTGATCTAGCATTTGGGACCCTTGTGAGAATATGGGTCCAAATCCATCCCCATAGGATTGTCTATCATCAAAGAAGTGGTACGATGGGCATTGATTGCCAATATCCACCACAACTACTAGCTTCCATCATGCAACCTCGATGATTGGCTAAGCACTGTGCAAAGTGTCAGCTGTGGCCACTCTCGTGAATGCCCCCACCATAGCAAAGATGGTGTAATCAAGACATGGCAAAAACCATGCAAAGTGATATATATGAATGAGACAATGTTAGCCAGTGAGCTAGATTTGCTAAAGTTTCCACTAAGGAAAGCAGTCTTAATATCCAATTGATGCACTTTCGGACCGAAATGAGCAACCAATGCCATAACACATTTGATGGTTGTCATCCTAGAACTGGAAGCGAAGGTCTCATTATAAATTATCATCTTTTGCTGGGAATAGCCTTTAGCAACTAGCGTTGCCTTGTAATTGTCAATGGTACCATTAGATTTTCATTTGAACTTGTAAGCCCACTTGGTCCCAATAGCCTTTTTGCCTATGGGCAACTCCACCGAATCCAATCTATCGTTTTTATGAATAGAATCAATTTCCAAGCAGCATTCCTAACAAATGGGCTGACCTTTTCTATGGGTGGGTCACTAAGCCCAAACCTTCCTAGCATGTTTACAAATGAGTCATGTTGTATACTGAACTAGAGTTTGGAACTATAGATTCTCTAACGTTGGGATTTTCACCCATCTCTTTGTCAAAGCTCATTAAATCTTCAGAGCTAGACAACTCAGCTTGGTCCGCGCAGTGAGTGGGCACTAAGTGTTGATGATCCTGACTGAATAGCTGTGAAACTTGGCACGTAACTAGACAAAATGTTGTTTGAGGGACTATCTTTGTGCTCTGGTTTAGCTCCTAGGATTCTTCTTGATCTCAAGTGCATATGTTAGCCTACGCAATTGATGCCCCAATTCTAGGTTGAGTCCACCTTGATGCGGGGTCAAGGGGCTGCAAATTTAATCATTTATCAATGCTCAAGGTCCCAATTTTCAAATGCTAAGCTACACTTATATCCCTACTTTTTCTTGATTTTTATGTTCCTAGAGCTATCCTTCTGGATGGGGGGATAGCGCTAAGGCAACGACCAGTGGGATAGAGCTAAAGCACCAACCCACAAGATAGAGCTAAGGCAATGATCCGATGGGATAGAGCTATGACACCGATCTGGCAGGATAGATTTAAGCAATGACTCGGCGGGATAGAGTTAAAGCAACGACCTACAGGATAGAGCTAAGGCACCAACCGACGGGATAGAGCTAAGGCAACAACCAACAGGATAGCAGGTCAGTGGGATAGCATTATGGCACCAAGTCAATGCATGTTTGATCGGTGGGATAACTGACTGACAATAATTAATTAGGGTGGCAGGCTAGGTACTGACATGTGTCAGTCCGACAGAATAGCGTTATGGCACTGGGTCAGCACATGTTTGATCGACGGGATAGCTGGTTGATAGTATTTAATTAGGGCGGCGGCTTAGGTACTACCATGTGTCAGTCTGACGGGATAGCATTATGAAATCGGGTCAACGCATGTTTGACCAGTAGGATAGAGGCCTAAGGCGATGGGTCAGTGGGATAGAGAGCTATGGCAACGAGTTGTGGGGATAGAAACTCGCAATTTTGCCGGCTGGTTTTTGATGATTTTTTATGATTTTGAAGTTTTTGTTCAAGTTTTTTTATGATAGGGGGATGCTAAACTACCTAGCCTACCTACTCAATGCAAAAAAACAACAAAAAAGAACAACATTTGAATGCAAAATGAGATATTTCTTGAAGAGGTGATTATCAACACTCAAACCCACTTTGATTTTCAGCATGATTCCTCATTCTTGATTGTTTTTTTGTGAGTTTTGACACCATACACTCCTTAACAATCTTCCAAACTGTCTTCCTACCAACTCAAAACACCAAAAAACATAAAATGCAAGCTTCAAATGATCCAAAATTCTTTTCAAAAAGAAAATGACAGCTTCTTCTTTTCTCTTCCTAAACCCACACTTCTTCACTCATTCCTCTTCTACAACTCCACTATCAATGCTCCTAGTTAAGCTTGAAGCAATGAGCAATGGGTAGATGATGAGAGAAAGCAAGTGTAATGCAAAATCATACCTTGAACTCCCTGACAGTGGTGCCAAAGATGTGTGGTCTCAATGGTGACTCATGTGTCATGGGAATCTTGAAGGAATGCCAATGGAGCCTCCACTCTAAGCTACTCCTTGTGAGAGCAATGCAAAGCACAAGCCATCTGCAAGTTTCATTCAAGGGGCTCCCGAATTGTTGCAATGTGTTTCTACAAGAGAAAGAGGGAAAGGGGAGATGGGAGAAGAGAGGGAGAAGGGGAGGTGAAGAGGACAATGAATTGGGATGGAGTGGCAAACACAAAGGCACTACAAAGTTGGCAGATACTTAAGGACAAAGGAACTTTTGCTCTCTGCATCCTCCAGAAAAACTCAGTGCCCCCTGAAATACTCTATTCTCATTGCAAGAAGGCTCGGAAGGGTGAACAAAATTTGATCTCCCACTACTCGGCTTTAGAGTATACCAGCTAGGGACAAGTAGCCGAGCTCATTTTGGAACTCAACACACCTTGTGTTCCCTTCACTGCCCTAATAGAGTCCTATAGCCTGAAATGTAGCTCTCACCCATCAACACTAGGAGACCCAAGATGCCCTAGAAACCTTGGAGGATGAGCTAGACACTGATTGAATGGAAGCCCATCAAATCATAGAACAAGCTTATTGATGACTTTGGAGCTTCACAACATGTCAGATCTAAACAATGCTCCTCCACTGAGCTCGAAACCCTTTGTGCTAAGAATGCCTCCCTATGGGAGTAGGTGAGCAACCTTAATCAAATTCAAAATTTGATGAGGAAGCTTCCCATGCTGGAAGAACACCTAAGCAAGCTACCATGAGCACCCAAGCAAGTTACCATGATGGCAAGGTCTAGATGATGAATAAGGCCTCACTAGTCTGGTGGGTGACCCTCACTCTTCCTCCTGGCTCCTGGCATCTAATCCCCATACACAAGCTATGTCTACCAAGAAGAGTGGCTCAAAAATGACCCCAATAGTGATAGGCACCAAATAGGTAGGCACCAAGTAGGTGGGCACTTGGCCAATGGCATCCACAACACCCTTTTGGATTCTAAGGCTCACCCCTGACCACTCATTTTATCTAGCCTTCCATTTTGTCCCTCTAGTTCTTCTCTCTAGGAATTCTGGTTGAGACACCCACACAAACCTCTCCTTGCCCTATTCTTCCTAAAACCAATCCATTACCCCTAGTTGTAGAAGTTTTGCCCACAACCCTCCATGCTTCAAACAATATTTTATGATCTATTCTAGGCAAGGAGGATTTAGGAATGAGATATCGCACATTGGACCTAGATCTCAATGATGCATCTTAACAACACATGTACAAGCCAACATCCCAAGTTATACCCTTCAATTATCTAACTGTTGAAGTTTCCCTCTAAGACTGCACCAATCACGAGTTTGACTTATTAGTCAAGGAGAAGGTTAGGTAGATAGCAAGCAACCTATAAGACCAAGAGTGAATGAGCTTCGTAGGCCTCTGGCCCATATACTATACACAGCTCTTCCAGCTAGTAGAAAAACTCCTTGCAATTGCTATTATTGAGGCCACCACTATGTGGCACAACCTATTTCAAGTTTGCTAGAGCCTTATCACAAAGTGGTACAAGCCTCAAGCATGGCACAAAAGGTACCAATAATAGTTCTTGCACCTAGACATCATGGACCATGATGTAGTTCATGTTATTGAACAATGGAAGATGCTTGGCTACACCTAGATGAAGTACCTGCCGTGAACATCAATGCCCTATATTTGGTGACAAGGCCAATGGCCCTATAAGGATTTCTAAAGAGCATCTACCAACTATGCATAAGTTTTTCATATGCTACTTGATCTACCAACAACTAAAAATTGGAAATCCAAAGTATTGTCAATATAGCATACTAATTCAATGGCTTCAACTCTCATTGGTGCAAATAATGGCTTTTAAAAATCTTTCAATGATATAGCCCTGCCAAATAATAGTTTTTTGTATGTTTTCATTTTTCCTTCTCCCCTCCTTTGCCCCTTATCCCTTCCCTTTTTTTTTTAACCAAGAGAGTTGCCTGAGTTTTGACCTCATAGAGCTACATGAGCACCAAGTTACTTTTATTAGAATGTGTATTGCAAACAGGGATCAACAAATGTATTTGCTCTATATGAAATTCATGGACCAACACACATGCATTGTTGTACTTATTGATGCATACCTCATAAAAAGCACAACTTCTAGATGGCTATCATGACCTTTTTTTATTGAATAATTGCAAAATAATATTGGAAATACATAATTTAGCTTACATAATGTATAGTTAAGATGTATTCCATTGTGTATACCAAATGACAACAAATTATATTCACCTACAACGTAGATTTATTACCAACTACAAATCACTAAGTTTTCCATTTTGAATTGAATGTGTCTTCAAGAATGCATGTATCCCATTTATTTTCACTTTCTTAGTCATATTTTTGACCTATTGGTTCCCTATCTTTGTATGTACCCACCACGTAACTTCTAAGATATGAGTCAAGGTCTTCAATGGGTTTCTTCCACACTTGATGTAGTGATCTCTATCATTCTTGGCCAAATGGGACCACACCTACACTCTTGCTTATCCTTGAGATTTTTGACCTATTGGTTCCCTATCTTTGTATGTACCCACCACATAACTTCTAAGATATGAGTCAAGGTCTTCAATGGGCTTCTTCCACACTTAATGTAGTGATCTCTATCATTCTTGGCCAAATGGGACCACACCTACACTCGCTTGTCCTTGAGTGACTCCATTGATCATCTACACGCTCTTATATACTATCTTCTAGTACTCAAGTGCAGTTATGCCTATGGACATTCCTTGGCGATTCTACACCCTTTGCTCCTTGCAGTGGGAAATAGCTTGGAGTTTCACAAGTAGTGTTGTGTGGATTTATAGAGCTTCTTCAAGCCTCCTAAGATGATATGATCATTAAGCTTCAGTCTCCTTCTTACCTTCTCTTCATATTTTCTCTCAACATGTAGTCCCATGCCCTTCCTCTCTTTATTTCACCACTCTCTCTTTTCCTCTCCTCTCAAGATTATAGGGATCATCTAAGTGATGTTTCGACACAAACCCTAGCTCTCATAATAGCTTTTCTTCATGGTTCACAATAGATAGGAGGATGGGCACTCTCAAGTATTCCATGATGTGCTCTTCCTCATGGCTCATCATACATGGGACTATGGACCCTCTCAAGTTATTCCATGATTCATAAATAATACATGGGATTATTGACCCTCTCAAGTTATTCCATGACTCATAAATAATAGCTCTAAGGCCATTTGGCATGAGGAGGTATAAAGATGTGAGAGAGGGATAAAAACAAGCACCCTTGCAAGCACTAAGTACCAAGCACAAGCCACTCATTGAGCTACCACAATTCAACTAAGGGATGAGGGAAAGAGAGAGAGAGAGAGAGAGAGAGGAAGTGGGAAGATAGAGGGAGAGGGAGGATAGGGAGTCCTTGAACAAGGCTTTTAGTGCCTATTATGCTTATGATTGTGGATGCTATAGTCATTGCTACAACTCTCTGGTAGGTGGAGCTTCAACTTCATAGTTGCCTACTAATTCAATGGCTTCAACTCTCATTGGCTCAACTAATGGTTTTTAAATAAAAGTCTTTCAATGATATAGCCCTACCAAACAATAGTTCCTTGTATATTTTCATTTTTCTTTCTCGCCTCCTTCCCCCTCCTCGCCCCTCATCCCTTCCCTTTTCAAAAAAAAAACAAGAGAGTTGCCTAAGTTTTGACCGCACAACTACATGAGCACCAAGTTTCTTTTATTAAAATATGATTGCAAATAGGAGGTAACAAATGAATTAGCTCTATATGAAATGTATGTACCAATACACATGCACTGTTCTACTTATTGATGCGTACCTCATAAAAAGCACAACTTCTAGATGGCTATTGTGACCTCTTTTTATTGAATAATTACAAAATGACATTGGAACTACGTAATGTATCATTGAGATGTATTCCATTGTGTATACCAAATGACAACAAATTATATTTACCTACATTTATTACCAACTACAAATTACTTAGTTTTCGATTGTGAATTGAGTGCATCTTCAAAAACACATGTATCTCATTGGATTTTCCCTTTCTTACCTATTGGTTTTCTATCTTTGTATATACCCACATATATATATATATATATATATATAACTTTTAAGATTTGAGTAAAGGTTGTCAATGGGTTTCTTCCAAACTTGATGTAGTGTCTCTATCATTCTTGGCCAATGGGACCACACCTACACTCTTGCTTGTCCTTGAGTGGCTCCTTCTACCATGTACATGCTCTTATATACTATCTTCTATTACTCAAGTGTAGTTATGCCTATGGCCATTCCTTGGTGTTCCACACCCTTTGCTCTTGGCAGTTGGAAAATAGCTTGGAGTTTCACAAGTAGTGTTGTGTGGATTTATACAACTTCATGAAGCCGCCAGAGATGATATGATCACATTAAGCTTCAGTCTTCTTCTTACCTTGCACACAAGCTTGACCCATCTCTTCACATTTTCGCTCAACATGTACTCGCGTGCCCTTCCTCTCTTTATTTCATAACTCTCTCTTTTCCTCTCCTCTCAAGATTTATAGGGATCCTCCTAGTGATGTTTCCACACAAGCTCTAGCTCTTATGATAGATTTTCTTCATGGTTCACAATAGATAGGAGGATAGGCACTCTCAAGTATTCCATGATGTGCTCTTCTTATGGCTCATCATACATGGGAGGATGTACCCTCTCAAGTTATTCCATGATGCATACATAATAGCTATAAGGCCATTTGGGATGAGGATGGACCTTCTCAAGTTATTCCATGACGCATACATAATAGCTATAAGACCATTTGGGATGAGGAGGTATAAAGATATAAGGTTTCATAATAACACATGCACAAGGGAGTGTACTATGAAAAAAGAGAAAAGGTTGCACAATTGCACAAAGTTGAGTCAATTAGGAAAAAAGAGAAAATGTTCACAGTTGTAAAAAGTTGAGTGAGTTATGAAAAAGAGATATGGTTGCAGAATTGCACAAAGTTGAGTGAAGTATGAAAAACCTTGCAATGTTTTGAAAACATTACAACACACTCCAAGGAAAGTAAAGGCCCTGCTAGTCATAAAGTCCCTATGCAATCCCTTTAAGATATCACTATGCCATATCATAAGTTGTTTTCAAACAGGCTTGTGTCACTTCAACCTACTTACCCACTATGTGGTTGTAGTCCATTATAACTTTTATTTGCCTTTAAATCCCCTCCCTCCCTCCCTCCCTCCCTCTCTCCCTCCCTCCCTCTCTCTCTCTCTCTCTCTCTCTCTCTCTCTCTCTCTCTCTCTCTCTCTCTCTCTCTCTCTCTCTCCACATAATGGTAGATTTAGTTTAAAATACATAGACTAAATATGGGTATGACAATAGTTTATAAATATTGTTAACTTAAATATGTGTTGCAAACATTGTAAATGCTTTTTGCATGAGAAAAGAAGAGAGAATGAAGATTTGAGGGGTTTAAGAGCCTTTATATTAGCTTGAGGTCATTAAATATGTTTTGATAGTTAGAGAGTTAAATCATAGGTTGTTGTTAAAGAGCCTTGTGTCACTTCATCCTACTCACCCACTGCTTGGTTGAATTCCATTATGACTTTTACTTGCCTTTAAATCCTCTCTCTCTCTCTCTCTCTCTCTCTCTCTCTCTCTCTCACACATATGTCAATTCAAGCATAGAGGGCTTCTTCTTATTTTCCCTCCCACCGCAGATGCTATGAGCTCCCCTTTGCCTTCGTGAATTGTTTCCTCCAGTTCCCTCCTTTTCCCACTTTCCATGTGGATCTCTCCTTCCAGAATCCTCTGCTCAGCACTTGCCACTTGGCCTCTAGCTTTGGTGCCACATGTCCCACAAGGGACTCCTTTCTTTTTAGCCCTCTCTAGGACTCCTTATGCACCTCCTCATAAATGCCTAGGCCTAGGCATGACCCTAGACCCAAGCCCTTTAGGCCCTACTAATGCAAGTACTACCAAGCCCTCTAGCTTCCCGCCTTATACCGTGGTCATAATATTATGGTTGATGTAACATTCCCTTCCCCTTAAGAAATGTTTACGTCCTTGAAAACAAAATTGGGAAACCTCCGCTGGAGACTGCTTACCCTTTCCCATGTTGAACTATCTTCAGGTCTATCTTTCCACATAACCAGACATTATTGCCATATAGTATGTCGTGTTCTTTTTTCTTGTTTATCTAAAATTCATTCTGGTTCGTGTGGTAAAGATGCAGGTTCAATGAGTTCAACTAGGACTTCGTTTGCAATGAGATTATCATCATCTCCCAATTTTCTTTTTAGCCTACTAACATGAAAACTGGATGTACTCTACATCCCTCAGGTAACGCTAATTTGTAAGCGAGTTCTCCAATCCTCTTAAGTATTGTGAAGGGTCCACAATACCTAGGAGACAACTTCAGACATTTACCTGTCTTTAGAGATTCTGAAGATTCAGGTACCTTGTGGTAGACTTTCTCATTTACTTCAAACTCCAACCTTCTACGGTGGGGGTTTGCATAACTTCATGCTCTACTATCCTGAGCTCTCCTTATGCTATCTTTAGCTAATTTAAGCATTTGATTCATATATTCAAGAAAGTCTTTGGCTGCTTGAACCTTCTCTTTTTCGAGTCCCATTGCCATTGGGGCTCTTGGTTGAAATCCATACATCATCATGAATGGAGTAAAACCTGTAGCTAAATGTTTGGCAATATTATATAAAAATTCTAATATGGGCAGATACTGCTCCCAATTAGTTTATCATTTACTTACATATGCTCGAAGCATATCCTCAATGATCTGATTGACCCTCTTAGTTTGACCATCACTCTGTGGATGATCTGTGGTGCTCATATTCAATGAAGTTTCTAACCTCTTAAACATAGCCCTCCAAAAATGGCTGTTAAATTTGCTATCCCAATCACTAACAATACCGACTGGTAACCCATACATTCTATAGATATGCTCCACAAATAGCCTAGCTAATTCTGGAGTTTTAAAATCTTCATTAACAGGAATAAAATGAACCATCTTAGTCAACCAATCCACAATTACTGACACAGAGTTGTACCCCCTCTGTGTCCTAGGTAATCCCACAATAAAATCCATGAACATGTTTTCCCATTTGCTAGATGGAATCTTCAATGGGTGTGGGAGAGCTCCTACCTTAAGGCGTTCAGCCTTATTGACCTGGCATTTTTGGCACTTCAATACATAATCTTCGACATCCTTACCTATTCCAGGCCAAAAGAATTGTCTTTTCAAAAGCGCATATGTCTTTTGAATTCTTGGGTGTCCAGCACTCGAACTATCATGACATTCAAAAAGAATTTGGCGCCTAATGTTCTTATTATCAGGGACCCATACTCTACCCTTGTAGAGTAGGTAGCCATCTTCAATAGTATATTTTATCCACTTGAGTCCTTTATCACCAACCTATGGTGTGTCACCATTTCCATGCGACTCCTTAGCCCCTTGATTAGTTGGATCCCTACTTCTAATTACTTTCCATATTTCAGAGAAGTGAGGATCAAACTCACATTTCCCCTTTAAGGACTCTAGGAAATCATTAGGAAATTGAGTAAAACTCAATTCATTAACAATTGGCATTTGACTAAGAGAGTCTGCTAACCACATTGAACTTCCCCTTTCGATATGTCAATTGTATATCAAACTCTTGCATCAATTCAGCCCATCTAGCTTTCTACCTTTAAGCTCTAGCTAATTGCAAATCCACTTCATGCTCTCTTGATCAAAGATGATCTCGAATTTTGCACCATATAAATAGTGCCTCCACTTCTTTAAAGCATAGAATATAGCATATAGTTCCTTCTCATATGCCGAGTAATTCCATTGGGCATGATCTAACTTTTTGCTTTCAAAAGCCACTAGTCGACCTTTTTGTAAAAGTACCGCACTAATAACAAAATCACTGGCATCTGTCTCAACCATGAATGGTTCATTGGGATCCACTAGTTTTAAGACAGGAGCTGCTGCTATAGCTACTTTTAATTTTTCAAAACTTCTCTTTTGAGGTTCATCCCATATGAAGGTACTTCCCTTCCCCTTAAGCTGGTCCATCATTGGAACATCAATCTTAGCATAATCTTAGATGAATCTCCTATAGAATCCAAACAAACCTAATAATATCTGTAATTCTTCTAGATTTGTATGATGTGGCCATTCCAATATGGACCTTACTTTGTCAGGTTCCATACGAACCCCTTGTTGGGATATTATATGTCCCAAGTATTTCACTTCTTTTGCAAAGAATTCACATTTGGATTCTTTAGCAAAGAGTGAATCATCTCTAAGCAGCTAGAACACTTTTCACAAATGTTCCAAATGCTTTTTCCTGGTTTTACTATAAATAAGGATATCATCTAAAAATACTATAGCAAATTTCCCTAGATATCCAAGAGATTGATCTTCACATCTCTACTCGTTGACTTGGACAGTCAAATACACAACTGAGGTCAGTTGCAATCCAAGCAAGAGGGATGTTACGGAATTGTATTTTTGATATTCTCTTGCAATGGAAATTATTTTATTTTAGTCAAGTGTGACTCTGGCAAAGTATTCCATAGGAGCGCATCAAACAACGGCAAGGGTCCTAGTGGTTTGTGGGGTTTAGTTGGGGATGCCTAACTACCTGTGTTTTGCCAGGCTAGATGGTTAGTATTATGCTCGTATTATGGGTGATTCCATGTTAATACTAATGGCGCTAGTGCTACTGGTGTTATTGTAATTGGTCGCAAGGTGTGTATTTTGATGTCTGTATATCAAGCGTACAATTGTGTTGGGATTAGTTGGTGTGATGATTCATGAATTGATTGTAACAACTAACACAATTGGCTAATTGAGTACAAATGATGAGTTGGATAACAAGGAATGGAGATGGTGAAGGTGATTTGGATTGATCGAAGTATCTAATGGCTGTCAAAGGCCATGGGCCATATTGTAAAGTAATGAATTTTAAGCCATGGGCTAATTTATTTTATTAATTGTGGATGAGGGCATATTAAGCCTTGTGATATTTTAAGCTTGTGGAGCTATGTTGAGCAATCCCTCTAATTGTGGACAAGGGATGCTTTTGGATGTACTATTATTGGCTCTTTGCTTTTTGGAATTATAATTATAAATACTCTAGATGGGAAGCAAGAGCCACCATCTAGGGGGGGCCGATTGGACCCCATGCAGTGTCGCTCTCTCTTTCTCTTCTCTTCCCCACTTGTTTCCTTGTTCTGGGTTTCTATGGTTTTGGTAAATCTTGAATTTGTGAGCATGTCTAATTTTTAGTTTTCATAACATGTAAATAAGCCACATTGAGGAATAATAGAGCTATATTTGTGTGATGTTTTAGCATTATAATTTTGAGCAAGCACACATAATGGATAGGAATTCATCTTAAAAGAAAGCATACGGGAAGAGTATGAGAGGAAAGCAAAGAAAAAGAATGATGAACAGAAGGAAGAGATAGAAAAGAGCAAAACGGACATATTCTTATAATCAAATCCTTATGATGAAACTATATTTATGACATTGGTCATTTAGAATACCTAATTCTCTTAAGATGGCAAATTCTAACTCCTCTTACAAAAGTTTAAGCCTCTGACTATCACAACATATTTAACGACATAAAGCTAATAGAAAGGCTCTTAAACCCCTCAAAGCTATGTTCTCTCTTCTTTTCTCATGCAAAAAGCAATTATATTGTTTGCAACACATATTTATGTTAACAATATTTATAAACTATTGTCATACCCATATTTAGTCAACTTTCTTTAACTAAAGCTACCGTTGTATGAATAAATAAGGAGAGAGAGAGAGAGAGAGAGAGAGAGAGTTACATCGACTATAATACCATGACCACGGTATAAGGCGGGAAGCCAGAGGGCTTGGTAGCACTTGCATTAGTAGGGCCTAAAGGGCTTGGGTCTAGGGTCATGCCTAGGCCAAGGCATTTTTTAGGAGGTGTATAAGGAGTCCTAGAGAGGGCTAAAAAGAAAGGAGTCCCTTGTGGACATGTGGCAACAAAGCTAGAGGCCAAGTGGCAAGTGCTGAGCAAGGGGGAGGATTCTAGAAGGAGAGCTCCACATGGAAAGTGGGAGAAGGAGGGAATTGGAGGGGACAGTTCACAAGGGCAAAGGGGAGCTCACATAGTTCACAGTTGGAAGGAAAATTAAGAAGAAGCCCTTTATGCTTGAATTGACGTATCATTGGTATCAGAGCCCAAGGGAGTGATTGGAGGTTCGCCACCAGTTGTTCGTCTGTTTGCGTGCTATGGTCACAGGAGAAGCAAACAAGCTTTTGTAAGGCAAAGCGTGTGTGAGGAGAAGCCGCTTTGACGTAAATTGTCGTTTCTGTGCAGAGAGTAAGGGAAATGCCGTCATACAAAGGTTAAAAAAATCTTTGGGAAAAAAGCCACGTCACCTTTTCTTTTATACTCCTCTCTAATCTAAAAAGCCTTAAGACCTTTTCCTTCTCTCTTTCCAAAGGTTTTAGGGTCCTTTTTCACCCCTTTCCTTCTCTAAGATTTTTATGTGCCTACAACCTATTAGCCTTGCCAATTTCAAGTAAAAGATCGAGGAGTTCAAAATTAAAGAAAGCGCGGGATCGAAAGAGCAGTTCATGAAACAAAGAAAGCACGCCAACCTCAAAGACGAATTCAAGAGCATCGAACAAATACCAGGAAAGTGGGCATCATATTTTTCTCTCTGACATAAGGCACTTTGCTTGATAATTTTTGGAAAATACGCATCTTTAAAATGACAACTCCAGAAAGGGACGATATGGTTAGAGAGGCTGAGGAAAGGGCTAGGAAAGGAAAAGCTATAGCTGGAGACGAAATACATGAGGAGATACAAAATGAAACTTAAGAGGACAACATGGAAATGGAGGATATAGATTACGGTGATTATGGGATTCCATGTATGGAGTTCACTAAACTTAAAACTCGAACACAAAATATAGAAACAGTTAGGAGCTATCAGTGATACATTGAAAACCCTAGCTAAAGCCATAACTAAGTTAGCCAATTCTCAATCGGTAACTACTACAGAAAAATCACCGATTCCTCCTAATCAAGTTGAGAGGTCGACCTCTCGACTTAGAGAAACCTCTAACATCCTTAAGGACTTGAAACCGCCAATTTTCAATGGGGAAGAAAAGGAGCATAGTAAAGATGCGATTAATATATTTTTGCAAAAGTGGCAAGACTTCCATCGACTCAGGAATACTCCTCCTGAAAATCAAGTCATGGAAGCAAGTCTTTCCCTTGGAAATAAAGCCTGTAAATGGTAGATGATTATGGAATTCTGTGTACGGAGTTCACTAAACTTGAAACTTGAACGCAAAATATAGAAACACAATTAGGAGCTATCAATGATACATTGAAAACCCTAGCTAAAGCCATAACTAAGTTAGCTGATTCTCAATCGGTAACTACTATAGAAAAATCACTGATTCCTCCTAATCAAGTTGAGAGGTCCACCTCTCGACTTAGAGAAACCTCTAACATCCTTAAGGACTTGAAACCGCCAAGTTTCAATGGGGAAGAAAAGGAGCAATAAAGATGTGATCAATACATTCTTGCAAAAGTGGCAAGACTTCCATTGACTCAAGAATACTCCCCTGAAAATCAAGTTGTGGAAGCAAGTCTTTCCCTTGGAAATAAAGCCTATAAATGGTGGATGAGCCTCAGTGAAAATGATAGAATTCCTAGTTATTAGACTGAGTTTGAACAAGCCTTTCTATAAGAGTTTTTACCAAAAAATGAATTAGAAAGTGCGTGGGAGACTTGGGACAATTGCACTATGGGTAAAAACTCTCTAGTTTAGTACATAGCGAACTATAAGGAGGCAGTCCTTAAGCTGAAGGGAATTGATGAATTCCAAAAGCTAAGGGGTTTTGTGAGAGGTCTCAAAGACACTTATAAGGTTGAGGTGAAAAGAAATTCTCCTAAAACATTTGAGGAATCAATTAAGTATGCCCAAATATATGACGATACGATGGGAAAATCTAAAGTTGAAACTTCATAGCAATTAAGTTTTTTCCTAGGTTTAATAAATTTCCCAATTTGAAAAGGAAGGGGCACTTTAAGAAGGAGGTTCCAGAGGCACCACCTAAGAAACCATAAACACAAAATTATCCTCTCTTGAAGAAAGAGGATTATGAAAGGGCCAGGCAAGAAAATATTTGCTTCAAATGTTTGGGCAAAGACCATGCTGCTTGGAACTGCCCTAAAAATAAACAAGCGAGAGCTAAAGCCCCAAATAGACCTCCACAAAACCAAGTACATGCGATGCAAGTGTTGCCGCTTAATAGTACTAAAAAGTACATTGAGGTAGAGGTTTATCATGAGGATAGCACCCACATGTGCTGTCTATCATCGGCAATGTGGCAACCCACCTTTGGTCCTTATGATTTAATGAGGATGCATGGAAAAATTAAGGGGCAAAGAGTAAGAGTGATGGTCGATGACAGTGCAACCATAATTTCTTGAACTACTCGTTAGTTAAGAAATTAAAATCTCCTGAGAGTCCAAGTGCCCATAAATATGTGGTCTCTTTGGCAAAGGGCAGTGATAAAAAAGTTTGCGACACCATATACATGGTGTAGAGGTATTCAGGGTTATCAGGATGCCTTGGATTTCCAAATCATGCATCTCGACCGAACACATGTAGTGCTTGGTCGAGAATGGCTGTATAGTCATGGGCATAGCTTACAGCGGATTTATCTTAATAACTCCATTATGTTTGAAAAAGAAGGTAGAGTCTTCCAGATTCAAGGAGAACATGATGTGCCCAACTCTCCTCTTATTTGTTCGATGGAAGTGGAATGACTGCCACACCAAGAAGAATGCGAGGTATATCTTTGTGAACTTACTTTTATTGGTGATTTTATGTCTTCTGCATCAAAAAGAAGTAATATTGTTTTTGATAATGTTAAAAAGTATAAATCTCCTTTCAATGATTTAATGTTTGAATTTAAAGATGTTTTTTCATCTAATTTTCCTGATGGTTTACCCCTTGAGAGAGAAGTAGATCATAAAATAGATTTAATTCCTAGATCTACCCTTGTTTGTAAACCCCCATATAGGCTTAGTCAAACGGAGGAACATGAGGTCGAAAGACAATCAACGGAATACCTTAGGAAGGGTCAAATTCAACCAAGTAGCTCACCTTAGTCTACACCAGTTTTACTAGTAAAGAAAAAGGATGGTACTATGTGTTTATGCATAGATTACCGAGCACTAAATAAAATCACCATAAAAAATAAGTATCCTATGACTCGCATTGATGAGCTCTTTGATCAATTGCAAGGGGCAAAATATTTTACTAAAATTAATTTAAGGTCAGGATATCACCAAGTACGAATTAGGGAAGAGGATGTCCCTAAGGCATCATTTCGTACTAGGTATAGGCATTATCAATTTGAAGTAATGCCATTTGGATTAAATTTTTATTCTTACCCTATACCAAGAGAAAGTACTATACCACATCCATTCATTGCTTATGTTATTTTGGTATAGGTTCCAGCATTACATTTGTCAAATTCCTCAATATCTATACCGTCCCATACCAGTATGATATTGAGAAATAATAATAAATACAAAGCGCAATTCTTTTTTTCTTTTGATGTGTGAGTAGCAATAAGTGACATATACTATTCTGTGATCAGTAGAAGGGTATATGTACATCATTGTTTAAGCATATGTCAAAGTTTCTTATTTAGGTTGGTAGCTAGTAATGATCTAATATGTATTTTCTTCAACTGCTAGAAAATACATAGAAGATATTATCTGACATACCAACTGTTTTTTCATTATCTATAAAAGCAATTCCATAAAGAAACTACTAGAGCAAAAAGCTTGCCACCACCGATGCCTTCCCTCTTGCTTAGCAAAAATGTCATATGCTATTTCTTCTCTTTAATTTTCTTCAATTCAGTTCACATTAGTAGAACACTTTATCGAAGCATACCATATGTATCACACAATAATAGTTTTGTTATCTACAATTAAGCTAGGATTGGCATCTACTCAAGCAAGCTATGAGGATAAAAGACCTCTAAGTAATTGTATTTCTTATTTCATACATACCACATGATATACGTCTTCTTATCCTTATTAATGCAGATTATCATGCTTATTTAATCATAACAAACTCTTACCTCACCTAGATTATCCTAGATCCCATATAGGCTATCATACTTAAAAATAGTCCAAAACTTTTCATGGCATCTAATTTGGTGTTATGAGCATGGCCAAAACATCCTCTCATTATTTCCTCACTAAAGGCAACATGGGGATGATGTTTTGGTGAACAGTTGTTAATATATGAGATCTGGAAAGGAAAGGAATTAGAATTTGATCATCTCCCAAGCTTCCATGACACCTTTTTAATTTGGCTTTTTGATTAGGTAGCAATGACACGTTTACCATCATAATGTTAAGTTCATGCCCTACATAGTAAGGCTTGTTTAACAACATGATTGCAATGACACCGTTACGATCATAATGTTAAGTTTAGTCCTTGCTTATTAAGGCTTGTTTAACAACACGATTGCAATGTTCAGTTAGTATTGTAAGAGATGAAAAAGTTAAGCTTTTCTTGTCATCTAAGAGGCAAAATTATTCAAAAATAACAAGGTGGCTATGCCACTAAAGACCCTCCTACGGTGGATATAAACTACAGTGCAAACGGCTATGTAGCTAGAGTAAAACAAGGTAGTTATGATTCTATTAATGGGTGAAATAGCACCACTTGCAAAAACATGAGCAATAAATTGGTTTTTAACATTATGGGTCCCAACTCAAATACGCCTAATTGAATACAAAACAATTCTATAAAATTGGAACTTATTCTATTGAAGTATGTTTGACCCCTCGCAAGGTTTAAAAAATTCTACAAAATAGGAGCTTATTATAGTCATACGACATACATGTAAGGTCTTGTACCTTTAGTAAATAGCCAAACAATGAATGTACAAAAGAGGTCATAGGTTGAAATTAGAAATGTCAAGTCTATTTATAAGTGATAGTAGTTGTCCTAATGCACGCTTTCTTGGGAAATGGAAAAAGTGCAAAGACGATGATACATAGGATGCCTCAAGGAGCGTATTTGCATCAACACATGCTTGATTTTTTGGCTATAGTTAGAGAAACCTATAGCTAGGAGCATTATGTATTTGCATCAACACATTCTTGATTTTTTGGCTATAATTAGAGAAGCCTATAGGTAGGTGCATAATGCTGAAGCTTTAGATGGTGGGAATGTCGCTCTCAAAGAATACCAATGTGCATACTTACACTAACTTGAGGCTTCCATGAATGACCATATAAAAACTGGATGTGAGATTCACCCTTTGTAGCACAAACCACAATAATCCTTGCATAAGTGGGCCTTATTAGGGTGCCAACCTTAGCATTTGAGCAAGTCCCCAATGAGTGCCTTGCATTACTCAAAGTCAAAAGGAAAAATCATGATTATAACACAATTGGGTTACTTGAGGCATGCTATAGAGCTTGGTTTACCCTGCTTACACATCAAAGGGACGCTACCCCTATGAGTCGAGGCGTGGAGAGCTTTGAAGTTGGAGATGAAGGGTGGGGACAAAGATAGAAAATTCAATCTGACAAGATGAAGTGTGGGGACAAAGATAGAAAGTTTGATCCCAGCATGACAAGGAATATGTCATGCTAATGGGTAACCAATGCGTATATCTACTAAAATATTGATGTTGACATGAACTAAGAGTGACTACTTGGAGGGAAGGAATAGATCATGTGACTTCTCCATACTTCATCGAGTTAGTTTACTTCTTTTTCTTTTTCAACTATAAAGGGTGACACGAGAGGCTTGAGGGGCTTGAGGTGTCACGGAGGACAACCTTTGTGTTGTACATTTCAATGACTTTTCAATGAGCTTCTAAAGACCACAAAAAATCCTTAAAAGATTGTGTGATAATACATGAGAATCTACACGAGGGGAATCATAGTGGGAATAAGCTTTGAGGAAGATTGCCTTTACATTAGGAGTAGGGACAAAACAACAATGGGCCTTTCAATAAGGTAGACCCTCGATGGGCCCTCTTTAACTCTAGACCCTTAGTGATGGTGGCATGGTACTCAAGCCTCGGCAATGATAAAAAGCGTACTTTTGTGGTGGAAGGTAATCCCATGAAAAGCACTAGCTCAGTGAAATGTTCACAAAAGATGGGTGAGGAATGGTGGCAAGAGACACTGTGGAACGTGAGTGAGGTTCAGGGCCAAGTTGGACGGCGGCTATGGGGTGCACTTTGCTCCACCTGTGCAGAATGAACGTAAAAAATGGACGACCTAGTGAAATGTTCACATAAGCCAAGGTGAGCAATGAACGGTGGTGAGGGGACACGGTGGAACACGAGGTTGGTTTGCATGGATGACGAGGTTGGTTTGCGTGGATGATAAGGCTGAGGTAGAAGATGGCGATTGGGTGCAATTATGCGCATCATGCTACGAATGATGGACGGGGCCCGTCCAATGTCCAGCCGATGGCTCGGATGCATGCACCACCAAGGGCAAGGCGCTCTAGTCTCAAAAAACGCTCAAGCAGGTGAGGCAGATGCGGCACGGTGTGGAGAACAAAACTCTGAGCCGATGTGAAAACTCTGAGTTGGGTAAAGGGCAACTAGAGAGAGAAAGAAAGAAAAAGGGGGGGTTGACGTGGGTTAAAAGGGAAACTCAACGATGGTGAAGCAAAATCTCAGTGAGGAGGGGAAGGGAAGAGGAGGGACGTAGGATGGGGGGGGATGGACGGTGGAGATTGGGGATAGAGTGGCTACGGTGGGAGGTCGTCTTCCTCGTTTGAAAGACTTGAGATTGAGAAAACGAGAGCTTGGAAGGTGGCTGGCTATGGCGTTTTAGTTCATTGCTTCTACTCACAGAGCTCTCTGCTTCCCAGCTATGGCTTCCGAAACCCTATTCCTCCATTGCCCTCATCCTTCCCCTCCCTCCTTCCTTGGCTCCTCCCTCCTCCCCCCCCCTCGCCTCCCCCCTCGCTCCCTCCCCTTTGCTCCTCCTCCTCCTCCTCCTCCTCCTCCTTCCCGCCTTTGCTGCTCCGCTTCGGCTTCCGTCCTCGCCGACGTCGCTCAGCAGCTCTCGGTTCGTCTCCCTGCCCCCCCTTTCTCCGCAATGCGTGCTTTCCCCCGATTGCAGAATCTTATCCCATTGCTCTCCTCCCTGGCAGTGCCCTTGCCCGCCAGCTTCACCTCCCCACTTTCATTTCCCTTTTCGAGCTTCTTGGCTGCTCTTTGCTAACTGCTCAATCCAGCTTGCCAGCGCCCGGGTGACCAAGATAATCACATAAACTCCTTGGACACCAAATGGTTATGCAAAACTTCGCATTTACAGCGCTGCTTAATTCATCGGGCACTGGCATATACTATAACGTTTTCAGGTTTTCAAAGAATGTTTCCTTCCATTCCATTCTACTTCTTTCTCACTTATGCGTTTATGCTCACGTAGTCTGCTCGTCGCTGGAATTATTCACATTGGAACTAGCGTGTGCGAACAGGAATTGAGTGTCGGCAAAGCTGTCTTATACAACTCGTGTAACGTCGAGGTCTGGGCTTGATTTGCGCTCGCGGTTGGCAGCGTGTTCGAGATGATCATAAGTCTTGAAGACTTATATATGTAGCCTCGAGCGTTCATCGACCTCGGATTATACAGATTTCGCCTTCTGGAATTATCCTCCATCTGCGTTTCAGTTATCTTCGGAACTGCAAGCCGACTATTACCGAACCTGGATTGTCCCGCCCTGCGTTTCGAATGTCTATTGAGTTGATTCCCGCATCGTGCCTTCATACTCGTAATAATATTCGCGTGCACTTGTATTCTTCATGTGTTCGGAGAGGGGCGCGGGGGGGAGGGAGAAGGACAGTTATGACACCAAGTACAGTACAGGTGGATAGCCTATGTCAAATATAGGACGAGCCAGGTCAAATGTCTCATCTGGGGGATGCATCTAAGGGGAAAATAGTACAAGCCAGGTCAAGTGTCTCATCTGGGGGATGCATCTAACATGAGATGGGACATCCCTGGCTGCATATACCTGTTTATGTCAATGTAGCTTGGAAGAGAGAGAGAGAGAGAGAGAGAGAGAGAGAGAGAGAGAGAGAGAACAAAAATTAGTATGAACATGAGCTCTACGGATAGCATGCCTGTATTGACAATATTATGATGGCAAAACATCTCCGTGATGGAGTTTATGCTATCATGAGATTGAAACTGCACGATGTTGTGTTTTTAGAGGATCAGTTTGGGAATGATCCTGGATTCATCTAGGTATATGCTTCCGCCGTATTAGTGGACATGCAAATTTCACCTCGTGAAGTTTTCGTCCATGTTGTGGCCTGCTGGTTTTGTGATAATTCTTTCAATCTTAAGTTGTGCGTTGCCTTATGAGTTCGGGAATGTTTCTGGACTCATGTAGGTATAAACATCCCCGTTGTCCATGAGCTTACTGTGGTGGGCTATTACTTCTAGGATCTCACCATTGGTTGCTTCTAGAGACTGTGCAGCCTTGTCAAAGCCTTTGAGCTTAACTAGTATTTGATTGGTTATTTTAACGCATCTTCAGAGGGAACCAGCTACGAGCCAACTATATTTGCTTGATGTGTGTATCTTCAGAGGGAACCAGTGTAACAGTAAATGATTTACGAGCCAGAACTAGTATAACAAATGTTGGAATAGCAGGAATGTAAGCCCCCAATGGAGGAGTGCGGGGTAGTGACATCTGTAGGTGTGATGAGGGACAGAGAGAGGCTGCCATATGAGCAGCACACTGGGTGTCACGTGGGTAGCACGTGAAGATCGATCTTATGTTTTATTTAGTTCCAGATCTGTCCATTGTGGCTAACACGTGAGCCCCGATACAGCTTTGGCCACAATGATACAGCTGTATCATTGTGGCCACCCTGTTATCTTACCAGAAGTGGGTGGGCTATATTCATGCTTGTGTCAATACATTGAGTAGGATCTAGATCAGTGTGTGATCTTGTTGTTCGTATTGTTCGCTGTGCATATTGGGTTGGGCTTGGCATAGAAAGCAAGTCCAATTCAAAGTTAATCCCAGGCCTGCATGTTGAAGCCATTGCAAAATAATTCAGAAGACTAAGCTGTCAGAAACAGCTCATGCATGCTTGCTACAGCCAACTCCCCGCAGAAGATTTCTTCAAGATCACCCAGCATTAGTTGAGATCACTCTCAATCCATGTGCATAAACAATAGTATAAACACAAGCTAAGAATCTGAAGAAGTGCACACCATTGTCCAAAACAATGTATAAAGAACGCTCCAAAATAAGACAAACCCTGGTACAAAAAGTAGCTCAGTTTACCACCATCAAGCAGCGTCTTGCTGCTGTGATGTGGACTCCTGGAGTCACCCATTTGCTGTCCTACTCCTGCTGGCACCTTCAAGACCCCTTTCTATCTGTAGACTTCAGTGGGCTGCAGGACCCACTCTCCTCTGCTGCAGATCACCTGTGCGGGGATCTTCGGAACTGGCTTGAACTGATAGAATGCCAAAGACCCTCAAATGGGCCTTTATGTAGGGCAAATGGCTAACCAGCGTAGGCTGGGCTGATCCAGAGTTGTGCTTTAGCAGAAGCGCGGTTACACAGATTGATTTGGTTAACACTTGAATCAATAACCTTAAACTGAAAGATAATAACAACAGCAGCTACTTTTATCATTTACACGTGTTAATACATGAAATAAAGGAGGTCCAGAACACAGAAAAAGTTGCACCACACTGAGTGTGAACAAGAATCACCCCCAAATGGTGACATATTTTCGGTATTCCAATAATGTTTGTTTTCAAATATAATAGTGTTCTAGAACTCTAGACGGAACCAAATAGCAAAACTTAAGAGAGTTTCAGATGATTGGTTCTCCTTCATAAAGTAGGAGAAAAGTACAATGAACATATCAAATCTGTGGTTGTGGAGGAGACTTTGGGGGGGAGGGAGCAGGGGAACGATGAGGCCGACTTTGGGGGGGAGGGAGCAGGGGAACGATGAGGCCTGTAAGTATGGAATATCCTGGGAAAACCGGAGAACAAGTAGAACCATGGATAGCCAATGTGTGATGCCAAAAAGTTAGGTAATGAATGGGTAATCTTTCATAAAGGCACTGTCACAATTTATTATATACGTCAGTCCTGTCAGTATCTTGATTCCCGAAATCTTGAGCTACCTAAAAACTATTGTAGAAGTCTTAAACAACAACTAAACTCAGGCAAGAAGCTCAATCTATCATTCAAGCAGCCTCAAGCTTCAATTTTTAAGCAAAAGATGCTAGAATATGTAGAATTCTCCAAAACATTACCTTTACGCAATTTTTGCAATGCAGGTGCTTTTGCTAAAATCACAATCACAACAGTTGCTCTGGTGTGGTACGTATTAGTTCTAGATGATGTCCAGATGCTCCAAAACAGTGAAA
Source organism: Dipteris shenzhenensis (assembly GCF_047967505.1). Taxonomy (NCBI): domain Eukaryota; kingdom Viridiplantae; phylum Streptophyta; class Polypodiopsida; order Gleicheniales; family Dipteridaceae; genus Dipteris; species Dipteris shenzhenensis. The sequence continues at coordinate 42,794,356 of NC_141602.1, read as the reverse complement.
ACTCCCTTCCTTAAAAGTTCAGTCAGCAGATAATATTAATTCAAGTAAATGTTTGTAACCTAATTAATTAGGAATATAATAAAATAATTTATTTTTATCTTCTTTCAAAAAAATTTCCCATGACCCCTCTACCCATGCCTAGAACATTTTATGTAATCTAAGCTTGCTAGGGCTGTTACTCGGGCTAGACTTACCCAGAAGATATTCAAATTGAAACTAGCGATTAGGGCTCATTGTGTACCATCTATTGTGCATGTGAGTGCTAGGGGTTTAGATAGACACACTTATTGGTTCAAGTGACTGCGTCCAACTTTTAAAGCCTCAGCCCCCAAGGCCTAGTATGAAGGTACTAGGAATTACAAGGTGTACAAACGCTATGAGCGGGTACAGAAACCCTATGGATGTGTGGAGCAACCCCAATCCTGTGAGACATGTTGACAGGTGGGGGGTGATCTTGTAAGTAAAGCCAAGTCCTACAGATTGGACAACCCTACAGAGTCACATAAATAAATACCAAGCCCTACAGACTTGGACAGCCCTATGAGTCATATAATAACTCCACGAAAGGCTCCATCACCTTAGTAGGATGATGTAGTCTTGTTAGATATCAATGCTCCACTCTCGTGTAACTACGCGGGAACTAGCTAACTCTACTTGTAAGCCCCCCATATGAGGAGAATGCATTTGAGTAGCTAGGTTATCTGGTAGGTCCTGGTTTGGACACCAGATGGGGGCCATGTGTGGCCTGATGGTTGGACGGCTTCAGATAGAGTTGACACACTGCCAACTAGGCTACATGCAAGTGCGGGAAGGCATCCCACGACTGACCGCACTGAGGGTAGACGGAGCATTTCTCGGGGCAGCCCACTCTCGGGTTGCGGGGCTTGTTTGGAGCCCTTGATAATCTCGGATGGCGGACCGACCTCCAGTCGATCGTTTTGGGCTGACTGGGTCGGTCACCCAATTGGGTCTAACCGACTACGCCTAGTGGCTATATAAGAGCAAGCCCTTGAAGCCCATTATCATCACTGGCTACAGCAACCCTGATTCCTTAGCATCCAGCCTCCATCCTCTACTGTTTCCAGCATGCCATCGAAGCTTCTCACACAGGAGCGCACGGCTGGGAGGCAGCGCCATTTATTGTATCAGTTTTATAGTAATCAAATTTTTTATTCTCCATACTTTTTGCTTTTCTCTCTTGCATACGAGATCCTGTTATCTGTTGAGCACAGACGTTGTATTGTTTTCTTACAGTCTCATGGTGTACTAACCACAGAAAAGAATGAACTCATTGTGTATAAATCATGAAAATTGATATCTATGGAGAATGACCAACGTGTTGGATTTGATGTAGATAACTATCGCATTGGATTTGATGATGATAACTGGCTGGTATGTGAAGTCTTGTAAAAGGAACACATGCACGATCATAGTTATGCTGATATGTGTTTTGGGGGCTATTTTTGCCCTGAAATATTTCAGCTGACATAACCCTAGACAGAAACGGTGTTTCAGTACAGGAAACGTTTCCCCCTTCAGAAATGGCACTGAAGGGGCCCCGAAACGTTTTAGCAAGGCTGAAATGGGCCGTTTCAGACTGGCCCTATGCGATTTGCTGCTGCCTCTTTTGTTTCATGGTTTTCAGCTGCTGGAGGACCTTGGAGCTTGTCTCAGCCCTCCTTGCACTCCCTCCCACTTCTTCAGCCTCTAATCTGTACACTCCTTTAGGTTCTCCAGCCCCCTTCACTCCTTCCACTCCTACAGCCCTCCTTCAGCCTCCACTCCTTGAATCTCTCCTTTGGCCCTCCAAAGTTCAGCCTTCACTCCTTCAGCCCTCTCTTTCAGCCCTCTTTCTAAGCCCCCTTGCTGACCTGGCTCTCCTAGAAATCCCGATTTTGTTTCTTGTTTCCGTTCTGTATCCCTGCAAAACACTCACACACTTGTGATGATCAGTAAACATGTGCACAAATAATAAATAAATGAGAAAAGTATATCTAGATATCCATGGAGTAAAGTAGTCACATTCCCCTTGATGCTGAATCAGTTGTCCTCAATTGACGATTCTTTAAAACTGCCCTCCCAAATCCAAAGGCGCCAATATGCTCCCCCCCGACCTGATAAGATTGTGTCCGGGTCAATAGTTTGGACCTTGCCCAAACGGCCCACTTTCATGATCCTCTGTGACTCTAGACCATCCAAAATCGCCTTGTCCCTGCCTTTTCTTTTGGTCTCAGTCTGAAAGAGGCCTCCTGGTCCCACTCTATAGTATCTACGACTGTAATACCATCGGGACTGTAGGAGAAACCCAGTCCTGAGAGGTACCCCTGTCCTCCAGAACTGTCCAGACCAATGGTGGGGGTTTTGGATATTGCTCAACCCCTCCGATCATGAGTCGGGGATTGCTGCATTGATCTTTATGATCCATATACCGGCCCCCCTCAAATGCAAGAGGTCCTGCACCCTGGCCTCTGCGTCCCTAAGAAGTTGACTCCAAACTCCAAAGGACCTCTCTTGATTGATTTGCCTTAACAAAACAGCCCTTATGATACATCAATATTTTCATTCTCAAACTCATTGCCATGGGGGATGGTCTTTTATTTGCAAGGAAAATATTAGGCAAATTAATGATTGGAGGAAAGTGTGGTAAAAAAGCAAGAACTAAATTCCTTGGCAGGTACATGATGTAGTTCACTTGGATGTCCTAAAAGTGCAACAAATGGATGATGAGTAGTACTCTACGTAGGGACGTATGTGGGATTAATAACCCACTAACAACACGTGGAAGCTATACAATATTTCTTAATAACTCCCATGTTTGAATTCAGAATGCAACCAAACCTGCATTACTTTGTAAAGGCTCACAATTGGGAGAAACATGTTCAGCCAAGGGTGGGCCGTTTCATTTAAACTATACTAATATTTTTTGGTGCACATATTCATGAAGAAACCCTTAATGCAATAGATTTTTCCTTTTCCTTTACACTAGCTAGTCGGATGCTTGGAAACTGAATGCCCATTCTTGTGTTTGCTTGTGAGTGGGTTGGGTTCCAAACAATGCTTCAATTTTCCATGATCTTACACGTGTGTTTTCTAGGGGAATGATAATTGACAAGTGATCATCTTCCTATAATGGTCAGGGAAATGTGCTTTGGGGCTATTGGCTTCCAACCTATTTACAAATGGCTTTGTTTTTTGCAGGTTTCTACCACAGAGAAAGCGCGGGCTGACCCTCGAAGTGTCATATCGATTATACTAGGGGGCGGAGCTGGAACACGATTGTTTCCTCTTACAAAACGGCGTGCAAAACCAGCAGTATGCACATATTGTGTATTGTTTAGTTATTTTTCCTTCTTTCTTGTGAGGAACTAATGTTGTCTTGCTTTAATCATGTTTGCATTCCAGGTCCCGATTGGGGGAGCGTATAGGTTGATTGATGTGCCTATGAGCAATTGCATCAACAGTGGGATCAACAAAGTCTTTATTCTTACACAATTCAACTCTACTTCTCTAAATCGACATCTTGCCCGCACGTATAACTTCGGCAATGGTGTGAACTTTGGTGATGGCTTTGTGGAGGTATGCAATTTCACCTTTATAGTTTTCACAAAAAGAAGAGAGGCGACTTTCTCGTTAGAGTCATATTTAAGATTAGGAAGCATTTGGCCTGTTAGGACTTTCACCTTTTGTTTTTAATTGGATATTTTTAAAATAATTAAGCAAATAAGTAGTAGTACTAAAGAAAGTGCATTAAACTGCAAGAAACTTACAACCGATTTACTGTTAGTCATTGGAACTATATGAAATTTGACAAGACATAATATTCAATCAAGATGGCATTCTTACACAAGGGTTGGAGATGGTACACTTCTAAATGTAGTAGTCTAACAAACTTGAACCTTGTTAAGCAAGCAGTGGGAGTAACACATACACAGAGTGTCCTTGCAGGAGCAGAAGTCAAGATGTCTGCAATACACCTGGGTGCAGATAGTAGGAGAGCACAAGGGGTGCAGCAAAGGGAGCTTTGTCTACATCGGAGCATATCTTTGCAGGAGTGCTCAGCTTAGAGCAGCAACTGAAGCCTATCACAAAGCCTTGTTTTGGTATGTTACTTTAAGGATTGTTTCTTGAGGTGTTGGTACATATTTTGGGAAGCTCAAATGAAGATGTACGACACAAAGGATGATAGCGATGGCTACAAGAAGGCTCTCATAGTAAAGAGTAGAGTGGAAAGTGGAAGTCGTAGAAAAAGAAGGATACCAATAATGCCCATGGGGACACTCTTGATGGTGAAAACAAGAATAGAAGGAAGAACTAGAAGTGATGCTTCTATTGAAATATGCCTGGACACTTTTCTCAAGATTGTAGGAAGAAGGCTAACCAAGCAAAGAAGAGGGACCAGTCAAACACGGCATCTACCAATATGGTAATCGAGGACCTCTTCTTGGTGACGACGCCATGTCCCATTGAGACATATTGCTCAGTCAGAATTCAAGGACCAGTCCAATACCAATGCAGAAAAAGAGAGGCACACCTAGAGATAGACCTTGATGAGGAAGAGATCACCAGGTCGAGCATAACTACATAGGTAAACATAGGCACACGGAAGATCATGGTGCTTCTAGGATGCACTTGGCTTGCTCCAATGGCAAGCATCAAACAAATTGAAATTCTGGGGTATGTGTTTTCATTATGTTTTCCTAGAGATTTCAGTAGATTGCTTTGAGATGAGCGTTTGGAAAGGTGCTGTTAGTTGAATGAAGGGAGCAAAGGTGAAGGCCTTCTGTATAGCCCGAGGATCTGTGGATGTGGTGGCTTTTGGCGATTGCTGCATGATTGTCTTTGAGATAGCGATAAAGTCTTCGACAAGTTTGAGTTGCTGATCGGCGGAGGTGATTAGGAGATTCTTTTGAGAATCTATCTGCCTACAATTCACTCCTCTCCATGCATCTTGAAGCAGCTGCTTTTTGTCAGCAAGGTGGAGGATTCCACCAAGGAGAACTTGAAGTCAAAGGAAGCCTACTTTGGTGAAGTAGATCTGCATCAGATGGGGCAGTAGATCCCTCGAGATCTAGTGTGCAGTCCAAGTTTTGCAGCAAAGTAAGACGGCAAGCCCAATTCCAATCGGTCATTGAAGAAGACATGTATCTCAATTTGCTAAAATCTTAGGCCCACACGTTTTCAGCTTTTGTTTCTTTGTATTTAGCACGTAGAAGAACATGACTCCTTCAACCATGTAAAAATGGATGCTCGTGTATGTGTGGATTTAATCTTATGTTGAGTATTGTGAGATTGAGACTGCACTATGTGTTGTATGTTTAGAGGATGAGTTTGGGCATGTTCCTGGATTCATCTAGATATATGACTAGCTTGAACCATGTAACTTCCCATCCCAGACTTTGAGGAGAGCGAACTTGGTGAACCTAACTACTATGTGTGAAGGATTGGTATGAGATCGATAACTCGACGAGGATCTTGAACTTCCAAAATCATCTCTATAAGGTGAAGCTGGCAGAAGTTGAAGGGGCGAGGAGTTCCTCAACAAAATCAAGGTGGTTTGAGATCTGTTAGCCTTCATGGGTGAGAATGTGGATTCAAAGAACTGTGCAAGCTTGTATTTAGCAAGCTACCATGGAGCTACCAAGGCTTGGTCACGAATTTCCAAGAAGAAAAAGGTCGAGTGCTTCTATTGCAATAAGATGGGATGCTAAGGAGTGCAAGAAGAAAGCATTTGACAAGGATGGCAATGAGAAGACCAAGGAGGAGATGAAGAGCAGCAACAAATTCATCATTGACGAATTATTCCTCATCATTGAGAAGATGCTTTTGACAGCCAATGCGGGATTGAAACTATAAGACGTTTGATATGTTGACAGTAGTGCAATTTGGCACACACTGTTTCTTCATCATGAAAAAGGTGAGACCAAGGCACTACTTTTTTTCCCAAGAAAAGATTAGTGCTTGAAAGATCGACCATACAAATTAGCAATCCGAGAGAGTTGATTGTTGGAAATAAAGATAAAAACATTGCTGTCAGAAAACCAGCCTATTTCTAGTGAACCTAGCTCACTGCCTAGGGAATCTCTGCAACAAGGGCTAACAACCAGGATGGGCAACTGTACATCTGATGAACACCTCGCTTTGTGAATACATAAAAGACACATGCAGGCCAGGCCTTGTAAAAAATTTTCAACTCTCGGTGGTGGACTTGGATCCTGATGTCTTGTGCTTCCAAATGGCACATAGGCTGTAGATATCTTGCGAGATGGCGACGACAGTGGTTGGCGAAGGGACTTGGTTACCTCCCATCTCCAAATTATAGCGAGTGACCTAAATGTCCCAAGTATTGATGTTGGATGTCTTCCAAACACTATCCTTTAGGGAAGAAACATGACGTTGCCAAGAAGGGGAAGTTCATCCCACGATACCTTCCTAAAGGGGACGGCCCTTCCACAACCAAAGGCACCACTATGACGTGTCCTGCTCTGAATTGACTTTTTACTTGCCCAATTGGCCCACTACTCTGTTCCTCTGCCACTGAAGCAAGTTTAGGGCCCCATCCATGTCTAGGTCTCCATCAAACACTAGTTGGAGGAGCCCCCCTAGCTCCACTCTGTAATGCCTGGAACGGAAGGAACCGAGGGTCGGGTGCAAATACTAGATCCTTAGGCATATCTCTATCTTGGAGAACTGCTTGTACCAATGTGGGGGAGATGAAGGTGTGTGAAGTCCAGCCCACCAAGACTCGGGGATGGTAAAGTCAGTCTATAGCATCCGCATGCTGCCCCCCTTAGATGGGGGAGGACTCTCAACCGAGCCTTTGCCTCTGAGGAAGATAGCTTTGCGTTGGCATGAGATAATGAGCTTGCTCTTCATAGAAGCCATACTAGTAGAAGGATTCCCACTGGACCAACGAGTCTTGATGCCTTGGGGTTCCCATCATGGAATAGAATAGAGGAAACTGGTGGCAAATCTCAAATATGCTCTAGAGATAATAGGACTATTCATGGGAGCCTACTGAAGCCCATGCATAGAGCAAGATCACTTACGACCAGCCATGAGTAGGTCCAGCCGCTTGAGATCTATAGATACTCTAGATACTTGGCATATTCCATCTACTGTATTTTTATGTTTAGAGTGTCAGAATGCATTATATATACAAAGGTATCCTAGACTCCTCTAGAGGTATCTTGGACATCAAGTTCCCTAAAGCTGTTTGGGACATGTCTAGCTCCCCTAGTTCCCAGACACCTCTAGCTCCTAGATACCCATGACACCTCTAGGTCCCCTACATGGGGTATTCAGTCCATGATGTATGACAGGTATTCGTCTTATTGGCTTATCAGCCTTTTGCAAATGTTAATAAACCTTTCTTTCCTTTTTTCCGAGACCAACATTTTAATAGGTTTCTTTGGTCTCTTCATCACTGTCTCTCTTTTCCAAAGCCCTTAATTAGTCTACTTACAAAGAATTATGTGTAGAACATGTCATAAGTGTGGAAGTCTCTCATATGAGTAATTTATAGGTTTTGTCCTAAAATTAGAAAATGAGCGGCCTTTGTTTCCATTTTAGTTGATGTAAAGGTTTCAATCTTTGTCTGAAATAGCCTCATAAGGGGTCAATATTGCCGCATCTCCTCTAGATATGAATTCAAATGCAGGGTGGGCCAAACACTTTGATGGATGCATTGCTAGTCTCTAAAGGTACAGTTTGGGCATGCAAGCAGGAATGAACAAGCTCTGACTTCGACTTCTATAGTCTATAGTGGGCTTGCCTGTATCATGTGTGGCCAGAATAACTTGTCTTTGCGCAAAAAGTAGTGCTAGTTATATTACTTGAAAGCAAGAGTACAAGAAGGCCTAAAGGCCAGCGGGCTGCAATCACAAAACGGATTCAGCCCGAGGAGTCAAAATGCTAAATACAAGCCTCTCAGGGCATAATCATCGGAGAGTGGACAAACAGCCACGATGGAGGGGCGTAATGCCACTGAAGACTCTGAGTAGAGTGCTGGAAGAACGACTCCCGGTGGTCCCAGTCGCGAAGGAAGCATCGTCTCTTTTCCTTCCCTGCCTGGGACTCTCCCTGAATCTGATCCCATTGACCCTTGAGCGTGTGAACGATCATGCTCCAAATGTCTGCTAGGGTCTGGGTAGCAGAAGAAGTCTGAGCTCCTACAGTCTGCGCGCATCTGGAAGTCCAGATATGCCAGCCTGCAATGCTCCCTATGATCTCCCAAACTGGGTGCCGAGGCATCGCTCCTGCATCTGTCTCTGTTAGATGCCAAGGGAAGCTGTCCATGTATGCCCAGGTGGCCTGCGTGATGAAAAAGACGGGATCCTGTCTAGAGAACTCATAAGCCAAGTGATGTCCCATCTCAGTGCTACACCAGCAAATGGCTCCCCAAGTGATCGGTCCTAGCTCGGGTGTAGCCCTCGCTAAGATCCCATGACTCCCTTCCAAACCGTCTGCGCATGCGAGCAGCTCTAGAGGCAATGCTTCAGGGACTCATCCTCCTGAAAACACATCTGGCAATGCCCCTCCTGCCCCATCTGCCTCAGCCAGCTGCCAACTGGTAGCCCCTTGTGTGCCACCATCCAAAGGAAGTAGGAGATCTTCCTCGGCCACCAGCTAGCCCAAAGAGTCTTCCAGAAAGTGCGAAGAAAGACCAAAGATATCCCCTGGGCATACCAACTATGTGCCTGTGTGGGTAGCCCGCACTGGAGAGCCCCAAGAGCACGCCTACCCGTGCGCGCATTGTAAGAAAAGAAGGGGGTAGGGTTCTCTGAGGTCTCCGATGGTGTCCAGCGCCACTCTCCTGGGTCCCACTCCACCTGTGTCAAGGAACGGCCCTCCCATATCCAGAGTCTCCAATCCTGGTCCTGCATAATCAGGGGGTCTATATGCCACGTCTTCCCTTGCAGCCCTACAATGCGAAGGCGCTGCCAGGGAAGCTAGGGGTCGATCACGGCCTCTCTGCTCTGTAGGCGGCTATCATCAGTGACGGAGAAGAAGTGTACCGAGGAGTCCGAGAAAAGGCCTGCAACCACCAAAGGAATGCCTGGTGGAGTGAACTGTCCTAGCCACCTCTCATCTCCATTGAAGAGCTGTCCGGTGACTATGGGAATCCTCCAACCTGCTGGAATGGCAGCATCAATCTCCGCTCGCCGAGCCTGGATCCCACGTGCCGTACCTACTGTTGCTGCCAGCTCGCCTGGGCTCAATTGGTTGTAGACGTCCCTCCAAACTCGGAGCGAGCGCATGGGCCCATCGCCCAGAGCGCCCAAGGGATATGGGATCTCTCTCCAAGCTGGCGACCTGTAACATCTGTCAACTGGCTGCTCCAGATCAGGGGCTGTCTGTCTATCTCCTCTCGGCAACTAGGGGGAACCTGGGAGAGGCTGTGTCGCAACTTCCTCCAGACCGAGACGAGGCTACGGAGGAAGGGGGAACGGGGCTGAGTCAAGGGGGCAGAAGTGAAGATCCATCGGATAGAAGGCTGCCAAACACCCCCTCTCTAGGGGGTACACGCGCTGAGACCATGCTGTAGCAAGAGCTTCCACGTCTGCCCTCCTGGGGTCAGACCGCGGATGACTAACTTGCCAAGAAGTGCCTGACTCTGCAGTTCTGGATCTATGATGCTGAGGCCGCCCTCTGTCTGGGGGAGAATGACTGTCTGCCAGGTGACCCTGGCTCTGCTGGTGGTGCCAGAACCGTTTGAACTAGACCATAGGAAGTTTCGCACCAGTCTCCTCAACTGGGCTACACATGATCTCGAGAAACACCAGCAAGAGGCCACACACCAAGCAGTGGCAAGAAGGACCTGGTTGACCACAAGGGCCCTGCCTGCCAAGGAAAGCCGAGCCGTGCTCTAGAAAGCAAGCTTCCGTCGTATGGAGGCTAGGACCGGCAAGAACTGCTGAGCCGGTGTGATGTCCAGGCCTACCTGGAATCCCAGGTAACGTGTCGTCTGTCCTCTAGGGATCCAGCGAAACCCCAGGAAAATACCCCACTGTGAGCTGGCTCCCGGATCCGTAAGAAAACCAACTGACTTATGCCAGTTGATTTTCGCCCCAGCCGCAAGGCAAAAAATCTCTAGGGACAGTCTCACTCGCTCTAGTGACTCGACATCATCCTGCACATATAGGGCTGTGTCTTTGCATACTCGGAGTCCAAAAGCTCTACATCATCTCGAATAGGGAGACGCATCCCGCGAAGACCAGTGGTACGGGCTCGAAGGAAGTGGGTCATGGCCTCCGCAAAAAATAGGAAGAGGTAGGGCGCTAACGGACAGCCCTGACGCACCAAGCGCTCGAGTGTGAATCTCTCCCCCATCCTGCCATTGATGATAACCCGACTGGAGGCCGACCTGTTAAGGCTAGCAATACCTCTGATCCACTCGTCCGGGAAACCGAACCGAGAGAGTGTACCTTCCAAGAAGGACCAGTCTACCCTGTCGTACGCCTTCTCAAAGTCGAGGAGTATGGCAAGGTGCTGGCCATTGTGCTGGGCCCATTCCGTCGCCTCTGAGAAAGTGAAGATGTTGTCCAAAATGCTACGATCTTGGACAAAACCAGTCTGGGTGTCATGAATCAAGTCGTGTAGCAGGGGGCGGATGCGGCTACTGATCATCTTGGCGAGGATTTTGTAGGTGGTTGGGAGGAGGGTGATAGGGCGCCACTGTCTAATCTCCTGACGGTCCCCCCCTTTGGGGATGAGGCAAATCAGGACTGTCGCAAGGCTCTCTGGCATCTGCCCGCTGGAGAAGATATGCCGGAAGGCTGCGAGCAAGGGCCGGTGGATCTGCTCCCAAAAGGTGGTGAAGAAAGCTCTGGAGAGGCCATCCGCACCTTGGGCATTTCTGCCCATCAATAGCGCTCACCGCATCCTGCATCTTCGCCACAGTGAAAGGGGCGAGAAGGGCGTCACTCATGCTAGGCTGCACGAGCCGCGGTGTAGATCTCCACACCTCCTCCCTGCATAGGCGGCCACAAGGGTCTGGGGGCTCCTGCGAGAACAATGATCTATAGAAATCTGTCGCCAAGTCTCGGACCTCGTCTGGAGCTGTCCTGACACTACCATTCTGCGCCCTAAGAGAACGGAGCTATTCCCCTGCTGACCTCTGTCCATGAGTCTTGAAGAACTCTCTGCACATCCTGTCGCCTTTCCTAGCCCAGAAGGACTTGGAAGCATGAAATGAGAACTCTGAGCGACGCTGGGTGATCTCCTCTAGCATGGCTCGGGCCCGAACCTCCTGCTGTCTAAGCTCCTCAGAGCCTGGATAAGACTGCTGCATCCGCTGAATCGAAGCGAGATCACGTCTAAGACCCCTCTCCCACGCCCAACATTGCTGCCTGACCTGAATCGCCTCTTGCTAACAGATGAGGCTAGACTCAGCAAGCGCCTGAGCTCTCTGTGCTGCCATATCCCTGGTGGGGTCCCAATCCTGCTCCCACAGGTCCACTATCCCGCTGTGAACCGCTGCTCTAGAATAGATGGAGTCTGGGATCCGGCATGAGCGTGGAGGTGAGGAGTGAGAGGCTGAGTCCAGGACTAGGATGACTGGGGCATGGTCTGAGAGTGTCGTCCCTGGAACCACTCCTGACTCTCCTCCTCTGCCAAGCGCCCAATCGCTGACATAGAAACGGTCCAGCTGCTCCAGAAGTCTGCCTCCCTCCCTCCTGTATCCCCAAGAGAAGTCCAGAGTCCCTGACCATCTGCGAAAGGAAGGCTCCCTCCAGCTGTCTCGACCTCCCACTGCGAAGAGGAAGGAGTCCCAATCTGCTTGCTCTGCCTGAGCTATACCGAGGAACTCTGGGCCCCGTCCCTGCTGTTCCTCTAGGGTCTCAAGGTTGTTGAAGTCCCCTCCTACAATCCAAGAGTCCATCTCTGGCAACAAGTCTGTCAAGGACCTCCAAAAAACGGCTCTCCGTCTGAGATCGGTCGAGGCATAGATATTGAGGATGCCGATACGGGATCCCTCAATATGCAAGCCCACCCAAAGCGCACGTCCTAGGATCAGAGTGCCAAAACCACACACATGCTGAACTAGAGAAGCGTCGATGCAGGTACAGAGACCCCCGCTCCTCCCCTGCTCGCCAATCGAAGGTTCCCAATAGGTGTGGGAGCGTTCTGTGAGGACCTTCCCACAAATACTGGTCTGAGAAGCCGAAAGCTTGTGTTCCTATAGTAGGAGCACATCTAGCCTTCCCACCAAGGCTGGCTGGAGCTCCTGTCTGAGCACCATCTTCCTTGGGCCACGGGTTCCTGATGAGTGGAACCCGTTGACGTTCCAAGAGATAATGTGTATACTCATGAGGAGGGAAGGTGGGCCACAAACAGCTGTCTGCTTGCGGTCGATGTCGAAGTGGTCGGAGGATGTCTTGTGTGGAGACGAAGGTGCTTCTGTGAGGGTTTCGAAGGAGAGGCCGGATCATCGGACCCATCCTCTAAAACCTTCAGTAGAGGGGAGAGGCCCTTCGTCCCGTGGTGGTAGGCTCTCTCTAACCAGCTCGACGCCTCTGACAGGGAAATACTATAGAAGCCCGCTACCTCTGAGGTCCTCCACGGGCGGAGCCCTTCCGCGTAGGCCCACTCCAGAGGTGGCCGAATAATGACTAGGAGTCGGAAACGTTTGGCACTGTGGTGCCATCGTAGACGAACATCACCCTCCTGCCACTGCTGCTGAAGAAGCTCTGCTGCTCTGCTACCGATCCAGTCCTGCACCTGCTCCTGGGACTGATCTCGTATCGTCTCCCAAACATTTTCATTCGTCCATTGCTCATTCCCTTCACTGTCTCGAGTGAAGGAATAGCTAAGGCCATCGTGTGGGGCAAGGACGGACACCTTACCCTCCGCCCCCTTGCAGAGGAAGAAGATGCTGATGTCTAGGCATGTTGGGAAGGAGCCAATACCCGCTGCATCCAAATAATCACAAGGACCTGTTCGATAAAACTCCAATGGAAGAGCTCTAGGAGCAGCCCTTGGGCGTGGGGACGAAGATGAGGAGTCTGAACCAGAGAGAGGGATGCTGGCCACCTGCGGGGAAGGGTCTCTCCCCTCCGTCGGGCCAAGAGGGATAGGCGCGGGTGAGGTCTGTGCTGGCTTCAGGGCTGCAGGTGGCTTAGGCGGAGGGGGGGGTTCCCCCTGGATCATGCTCGAGGAAGAGAGTGGAGTGGAAACCACCGGTGCGGAGGGGGATCCTGGAGGGGGTGGGGGTGAGAGGGAGAAGAGTAGAGGAAGGGAGCAAGAGAGTGAGAGTGAGAGAGAGATACTAGTGTGGGTGTGAAGTGATAGTGAGCCACACCACAAACTCACTTATGTTTTATTAGGATTAGGTTTACCCTATGACTGTCTTAAGACAGTCATAGGTGTCCTATCTTTAATTCTTTAATTAAGGGTAGGCAATGTGCCTTTACCCCAACAACCTCCCACCTAAAGGCCAATGTGCCTAAAGGGGAGAAAAGAATAAAAATACAGCAATATACAGTTACTGTATACAAGACCATAAAGTAAGAATGGTCTCATCCTAATCCCATGATGTGGCGGCAATGTGCAAACCGCTCTGTAGGCAAGCTCTTAGTGAGCAAATCTGCAGGATTATCATCAGTATGTACTTTCACAAGCTCAAGACGCTTGTCTTCCAGTACCTCCCTGATGAAATGATATTTCACTTCTATGTGCTTGGTCTTCTGATGAAAGACCGGATTCTTTGCCAACATGATAGCACTCTGACTATCACAATGCAAAACTGGCATATCTCCTGTAATGCCCAAATCTCCCACCAGCCGAGTAAGCCATATTGCTTCCTTGCAAGCCTCAGTGGCTGCAACATATTCAGCTTCTGTGGTTGACAGTGCAACGCATTTCTGCAACCGAGACACCCATGATATAGCACCTCCTGCAAATGTGAAAAAATAACCGGTAGTAGACTTCCGGTTATCTGCATTCCCTGCATAGTCTGAATCTGTAAAACCATGCACCAATGCATTCTGCCTACCATAGCATATGCACAAGTCTTTGGTACCTTTGAGGTACCTCAAGACACCTTTCACTGCTTCCCAATGCCGCTTGCCTGGATTTGCCATATACCTGCTGATGACTCCCACCGCAAAAGCAATATCCGGACGAGTGGCAACCATGGCATACATCAAAGATCCAACTGCAGATGCATACGGAACCTTGGCCATTTCAGCCTTATCATCATCTGATCTGGGGTCCTTACTGCTGAGTTTTAAATGTGGAGGCAACGGGGTACTAATGGACTTCCCCCCCTCCATTTTAAACCTCTGCAGTACTTTGTCAATATACTCTTTCTGTGACAGAAACAAAAGTCCCTTGGATTTGTCACGAGTAATACGCATGCCAAGTATATGATTTGCATCACCCAAGTCTTTCATGTCAAAAGACTTATGCAGTTGTTTCTTCAAAGCACTAATCTCATGCTGAGATTTACTGGCAATAAGCATGTCATCCACATATAGAATGAGTAGCATCAAACTGCCATCCTTTGCCCGTTTGGTGTTATAAGCAATGATCGGTCTCACACCGATGATACCCTTGGGACTGCATGAAGGCATCAAACTTTTTGTACCATTCCCTGGGCGCCTGCTTGAGTCCATACAAGCTCCTTTTGAGCTTACACACAAGCTGCTCTTTCCCTTTAACAGCATATCCGTTGTGCACGGGTGCTCCTCCTCACAAAATGTTCCGGATTAGGCTGCTGTCCAGCCTGTTCTTCATGCATGATGGGTGGCTGTACCACCATATCTGGCTGTTCTACAGCCCCATCTGTTGGCACATCCAGTGGTGCATCATTGGCAAAATTATCTGGCTGATTTTCAGCCTGTATACCCTCTTGAACAGGGTGATCTGCAGCAGGCTGCTGCTGCATATAAATGGGCATTCTTTGCTGTCCAACATCATCATAAATAACCCTCCTGTATTCCACAGGTTGCACGGGTTCCTTGTGTACACTATCTTCTTTAAAGATGACATCATTGCTGCGTATAATCTTCCGTTTAACGGGATCCCATAACCTGTACCCCATTTCACCTTCGTCACCATAACCCATAAAGATGCATCTAATAGACTTTGGATCCAGTTTGGTGCGTAGATCTTTGCGTACATGAGCAAAGCACTCGCAGCCAAATACCCGTAAGTGCTTATATGAGGGTGGCTTGCCAGACCATATCTCCTCTGGCACTTTCAACTCCAAAGCTTTATTTGGTGACCTGTTAATAATGTGAACTGCTGTTTGCACGGCTTCTGCCCAAAAGCCATGGGGTAATGCAGCATAAGACAACATACATCGAACCTTCTCCTGAATAGTTCGATTCATCCGCTCACTTGCACCATTTTGAGATGCATTATGAGGGGCTGTGAGTTCCTGTTTGATGCCCTTAGCTTGGCAAAACTGCCCAAAAGCATGTGACACATACTCACCCCCATTATCGGATCTGAGGCATTTCAGCCTACGACCTGTCCGATTCTCAACCTGAGCGACAAACCTCTTGCAAGCATCTAGGGCATCTCCCTTATGCTTTAAGAAATAGACCCACACCTTACGTGTGGCATCATCAATGAAAGTAATAAAATATTTGGCACCCCCTAGTGATAACTGTGGCATCTCACACAAATCAGTGTGCACTAGATCAAGTGGTGCTCTATTCTGGGGAGATCTCCTCTTATGAGGAGTCACAGAATGCTTGCCAAAAATACAATGATCACAAGTAGGCAAATCTGAAAAAGAGAGAGGTGGCAGATAACCCAAACGTGAGAGTTCTTGCATTCCTTTAACAGACATGTGTCCCAACCGGCTATGCCACAATGAAACCTTTGGCAGCTCGGTTATGGCAACAACATGATTACCCACACTGGAAACATAAAGAGGGTACAAGGTATCACTCTTAAAACCCTCAGCCACTACAGTCTGGCCATCAGTAATCACCCATTTGGAATCCCCAAATGTGGTGTGGTAACCATTGTCATCTAATAAGCCAGTGCTAATCAGATTTTTCTTGATTTGCGGCACATGGCGAACACCATCAAGCATAAATGACTGTCCATCAGGAAATACTATCTGTATACTGCCAATCCCTGCAATCTGACATGCATAGTTGTTCCCAAGATGAACAAGTCCATGAGTACCTGTGTAGGAAGTAAACCACTCCCTATGAGGTGTAACATGAAAAGAAGCACCTGAATCCAAGAGCCAAGTGTGCATGTCATGGCCATCAATAACCAAAGCATGTGCTATTACAGCAGAAGAGCATAAAACATCATGTATGTCACTGTCACTATCCTCTGCTGCAACATTCACTGCATCCAAGTCATCTGCCTTGGCCTTGCCTTTGCCTTTGCTTGCATTTGCTGCATCCTTTGTTTCAGCCTTCTTGGCTTTCTGATCCCGTATGAACTTGAAGCACTTCGACTTCACATGTCCCTTCTTGCCACAATAAAAGCATTCAATGTCCTTTTTGCCACGGGACTGACTACGGGATTTGGACTTACTAGCAGATCTCCCCTTCTGCTGAGTCCTGCCTTTGTCCTGTACCTGTAAAGCACTTGAAGACTTGCTGCCCGCATTATTCTTCCTGCTCATCTCCTCCATAAGAAGAGAGCTCTCTACATCAGCATAAATAAGAGTGGCATTTGAGTTTGACAGGGTGGTCTTGAAAGTGTCCCAACTCTCAGGAAGAGTACACAACAAGAAAGTCGCCTTGAACTCCTCATCAAGGTTCAACCCCTGTGCAATCAGCTGTGTAAAGATAGCATTGAACTCACTCAAGTGTGAGGTCATAGCTGTACCTTCCTTCATGCGAAGATCAACCAGCTTCTTCAGCCAATAAACCTTACTGGCTGAGCTCTTTTGGGCATATAATTCTTCTAGTCTTTGCCATAGACCATAAGAGGTCTTTTCAGCCTGTACATTGAACACAAGAGTGTCTGAAATAGTGAGCATGATAGCTGCCCTTGCGGACAAATCAAGCTCTTCCCAGTCATCAGCTGCCATATCAGATGGCTTGACACCCTTTACCCTTATGGGCTTAGCAATCTTCTTTAACAGAAGGACATTCAAGCACTGTTCTGCCCATAATGCATAGTTATGTGCTCCTTCCAGTTTCTTTATGTTCAGAATTGAAGAATCACCTCCTCCTGATGCCATATCAGATGAGGAAAGTACCTGACTCCCTGGAAGTAAAAAGACTGAATAAAAGTTCTGATTTCTCAGAAAAGCCTGCTCTATTCAAGAGCCAGAAGCACTCTCAATGGTGCTGTTTTTTACTATCAGTAAAATCTGCAGAAAAACAGTAAATGTCCCTGCAAATACTGTACCTTCTGACAAACTGTTCTGAGCTCAAAGAGGCATAAAAAAAACAGTAATTTCAGACGGCTGCTGCTGCTCAACAAGAGCTTAACAGTGCATAATTATCTGACAAAACCACCAACACTGCTGTAAACACTGCTGTACTGACTGTACTGATCACTTCTCCCACCTCAGATGAGGTATGTCACTGACTCAAATTGCAGAAACCACTTGACAAACACCCCAAAAACAGTAAATGACCCTTCAGCCTGTCACAAAACCTGCAACAGTAAATGGGATAAATCCCAAGCAATCACCCTTATACCAAGGGGAGAAAATGCATCTGAAGATCTCTGTCGGTAACCCAAGTGCTATCAAACAAAGTCTGGGCAAAAGCCCCTTGATCTGACACCTGAATCAAGTGGAGAACACCTCAACACTGAGGTAGCATGCAATATGAAATCTCTCTGACACTTGTACCTGACAATGTGTAATGCATAGGCTGCCCCTGTGTACTCAGTAACAACACAACTCACAACGTACAGACACCAAGAAGAAAATCTTTTGAGCACTGTCAACGATGGGCAGTTAGGGACTGAGTAAACTCGATGCGCCCTGACCAAGCGTGGCTCAACTGAGATTTTCAAAGTGCGTACAAAGAATGTGACCTGCAACAAATGTCACCAAATGCACTGCGGAAATAAAGCAAATGTGTGCTCACTGGCTACACACTGCCTCAAGGCATATACTGCAAACACATCCAGGCAAAAGCCCTTTGATAAGATCACCCAAAACTGAGAATTTCACTCAGTAAATGCATAGAAACTCCTGCTGTACTTCTGTCCTTGCAGCAGCACGCTTCCCCCCAAAAAAAAAGTTGAGACTTTGCAGCAAAAAACAACCAAGTCCTACTGTTTCTGTACCCTGCTGGTTTGACGCCAACCCAGTGTACATGCAGATGGACTGTCGTCCGTACCCGGCTGTGAAGGACTGTCGTCCGTACCCGGCTGTGAAGGACTGTCGTCCGTACCTGTGTACGGCTGTCCGTACGACTGTACGGACAGTCCGTACAGATGACGCCGAATAACTGCCCTGCGCCCTCAAAAGGCACAGCAGCTAGTAGCAGCTGCTATGCAGCTGGTATGCAGCTGCTGGCTGCTTGCTGGATGCGGTGCCTCGAGCTGCAGCTAGCAGCTCTTGTGCACGGATACCCTCGACCAGCGACCAGCTCCGCCCGTGACGAAAAGCTTGCAGATCTGCCGTACGAATGCGATACACCTAGAGGTGACCAGCGAAAATGCACCGCACAGAAGTCCTGCAGCCCGCGACCGCCGTATCCCCTCGAAAACGCGCCGCCGTACGGCTCTGCGCCCTGGTCCGTACGGTCGTACGGCAGTACGGAACTGTCCGTACGTCCGTACGGTATGGATGAGGATGAGGTAGAGGGAGAGAAAGCTCGATGGCTTGATACCAGTTGAGAGGGAGAAGAGTAGAGGAAGGGAGCAAGAGAGTGAGAGTGAGAGAGAGATACTAGTGTGGGTGTGAAGTGATAGTGAGCCACACCACAAACTCACTTATGTTTTATTAGGATTAGGTTTACCCTATGACTGTCTTAAGACAGTCAGAGGTGTCCTATCTTTAATTCTTTAATTAAGGGTAGGCAATGTGCCTTTACCCCAACAGGGGGTCGGAGAATCGAGGAGGGGGGAGGGGGAGGAGGGCGGGGTGAAGGATGAGGGGGAGGCTGGTTGATCTTCTCCTTTCCCTTCTACTTCCCCTTACTAGGCTGCTGATGAGTAGGGACCACTGGGGGGGGGCTCTTGCTGTAGATGGGCAGGTTTTTTGGGTCCTGCTTTGTTTCCCTTCCGTTTTCTTTAGACCTCCGTCCAGCCTTCCCCTTCGGGAGGGGATGTCGCTGACTGGTGGGGAGGATCCTGATTTGCCTGAACGGGGGTCTTCTGAGGTTCTGTACCCGTGAAGCGAGGACATGAGCGCGCCTGGTGCCCGAAGCCATGGCATCTCAGACACTGATTTGGGCGACCAGTGACCAGAATGTGCTGCGTCACCACACCTGTGTGTGTCTCGATCTCGAACTCCGAGGGGATGCTCTGTGGATCGAGGACTGCCACTTTGACATGTGGCACCCCTTGGGCTGCCGCTGCATCAACGTAGGTGTCCTACATAGGCCAGCCAAAGTGTGCCCCCAGGTCCTTGATGATCAGGCGAAGCTCGGTTGCGAGACCTGGGAAGATAAGGGTAACTGGATGGCGAGGAATGCGAAAGCGGGCATCGAAGTCCGCTACACTGAAACCCCTGTACCATGGGACCATGAGGATGATCTTCCCACCCACAGAAGTAGGGGATCGCCCGACCATATCGCTCGCAGCCTGTGCTGAGGAGAGCTTGAGCCAGAAGATGCCACGTCCCATGAGTGCAACCTCCTCGATGTGACTGTCCTCAAGGTAGAGGGTGGACTGCAACCAGTCCCTTATGTCTGCTCGTGAAGGGGAGTAGCCAATGACTCTCTGATAAACGGATGTCTGGGAGAAGTCGGTGGCGGCCTGCTTCACCAAGGAGACCTGGTGCTCTGCCAATGTTACGCGATAGGCTGATGGAGGGGGGGGTCCATCTGGGCCACCAGTTCCGGGCACGTGGCCGCCATATGGCATTGACTAACTGCAAACGCTCCAAGGCGGGGGAAGGGGAAGGAAACGGACGAGGCGGGGATGGGAGATTAAGGCGGGGGAGGGAAGAAGGAGGGATGGAGAGGTATGAGGAAGTGGGGGGGGAGAGGGTGGTGACGAAGGGGGGTGGCGGAGGAAGGAGGAGGAGAAAGAGAGGCGGGGGGGGGAAGCGCAGCGCAGGGGGGGTGAGAGGAAGGGGAAGGGGAGGTGTGGCAGCGCCGCACGAGGGGGGGTGGGGAGGAGAGGTGAGGAGGGGAGGGAAGGGGGGGGGGCAGCGTAGCGCCGTAGCGGGGAGGGGCAGGAGGGGGCGGGGGGGTTGGTAGCGCCACGCGAGGGGGGGGAGGCGGGTGGGGGGGGGCTGAATGCGGAGAGGGGAGGAACGGAGCGGAAAGGGGGAGCGGAGCGAGGGGGGAGCGACGGGCGGAGAGGGGGGGAGTGGAGCGGGGAAGCAGGGTGAGCGGAGTGTGGCGAGGGGGGGAGGAGTGGATCGACGGGCGGAGGGGGAGGAGAGGGGGGTGGATGGCCGCGCGGAAGCGGCAGAGAGGGAGGAGGTAGAGGGGAGGGCCGCGCAGCGCGAGGGGGGGGTAGACGGGGAGCGGAGGAGGGAGGGAGTTCGCAGGAGCTCTACTGATTTTTTTTTTTTTTGTTTTGTTGTTCCACAATAACTTGTCTTAAGGGTCATGGAGCCAAGTTTTAGAGGGTAGCTTGAGTCCCTATGAGCCTATTAGTAAGTTTTCATGTGTGGCCAGGCCTATATACTGCTGGAGTCATGTTTCCCAAGTTGGATGAGGTATCTAGCTCTCCCTCCATTGTGCATGTCTTGTTGCTTTGGTTTCCTCCAGGGCTCACTCTGTTAATGGGATACGTGTTGTTGCTTAGTGTTCGGGGGCTTTATCCACTAATTTTTTGTCGAGTGATGGAGTAGTTTGGAGTTCAAGGGTGGCTCCCTTCATTAAGTCTATGTCTTATGGTGTTGGTTTCATGAACTACAGTGTTGATCTTGTTTGGCTATACAGTGCAGTCATCACACTGCTTTATATGCTTGACGTTTGACGATTAAAATCTAAAATGATTTACATCTGAGTGGTTAGTGAAAGCAGAGAGAGCAATGCGAGGATGCTGTTTTCCTCACTGATGATTTGTTTGTAGAATCTACAGAGTCTTTGTTTGGAGGACTATTTGCATGTTTCTTTATCCTGGGGAAAGATTTCTTGTAAGACACACATGACAGGTTGCGCGGAGCCTTGTGGGAGTACGTTTGAGTGCTTTAGATACGTGGGGCCCTGGAAAACACCATTTCTACTGAGACAGCTTCCTAGGACCTGGGCTGAAGGTTTTCACTGTAAGTGCAGCATTATTTGCTATTTTGCAACTTTTGCAAGTTGTAGAAGGCCATTTTGTTACTGGGAAGCAATTTGCTGTCTGTCAGCCATAGAACCAGTCATCTTTTTGGGTGGCAGTTGTAAGCTGGCCAGACACTGCAGGTTGCCCTGTAGTTGGCTGTACAAGAGGTCATCTCTCTGCATTGCAGTCACAAGCTGGTCAGGAGCTGCACCGTACCCTGTAGCAGGCTGTCTTGCAGGAGTAGGCTGTTATATCTGGTGCCCTGTAAGAAGCTGTCTCTGAAGGGATTCAGAGATGCACTAAATTTCAGGTGTGGTCAATAAGATAATTGACAATAGACATAAGGATGGAGATAAGTCTCTGGCAGAGGTTCTTTAGGCTATAACCACCTATTTTAATGTTAATGTATACAAGGCTTATTTGAGTATATTCTTCGATGCTGTAGAAGTCAATCCTTTTATGTCTCAAAGAGCACACATTTACATGAAATTTCTGATGCCAGGTGGGCATGATCTTAAGCTTCCAGTTTGCATGTTATAGCTTTGTTGTTCGTTATTTTCAGATTTGGAGTTCTGAAGCTTTGTTAATGTACCATCAATAGATTATATTGTCTTGCTTTCATAAGTTATGTATAAATTTTAGATAAGTATTTCTTTGGACTAGGATGTTGTTTTTATTTCCTTTGGCTTTTAATTAAAACCTCTTACTGACTGTGGAAATGACAGCCCTTTTGTAAATGGCGATGGTGCTTAAATATGTTTTGGTAATCATACAAAATGGGTGGCGAGGTTATTGACGCTCTGGATGGGGTGATTGGTGCCTTTTGCAGGTTTTGGCAGCCACTCAGAGGCCTGGAGAGGCAGGAATGAGTTGGTTTCAGGGTACTGCTGATGCCGTGCGGCAGTTTGTATGGCTCTTTGAGGTGGGTGCCTTTTCCTTTTCTCCTAAAAAATTGTCTTTGTGAACTGGCTTTTTGGGGACTTCATTATTTTCATGCAAAGATGCACTGGAATACCAACTCAAGTCATTAAAGTGCTAAATGCCAGTTTCTCTAAATTTCTATTTATGCAGAAGTTGCGTTCTAGTTCTTGTACTTTTTTGTATCTTTAATGGAGTTTTTGTTGGCTGGTACGATGTGGGTGATTGAATAAGTCCTGCATGAGTTTATTAAGTACAGCAACAATAGTTGGCACAAATCGGCTTTAAAAATAATTTCTAACCTGAAATACAAAGTCTTGAGAAAATGCAGAAGTTTTTAGACAGTACGTTGTTAAATGGTATCTTTTCTTTTTAAACACACTTCAGGTGCAGTACATGTAGAGAATACGTTTACGAAGTGCCAAAGAAGAGTGGGTAGGAATCCTCCACCAAAATATTGCAAGAAGAAGAAGGCTGACAGAGCAAGATAAGAGTTTGTAGACCCAAGGGTGATGTTCATCATGAGAGACATTGAAGACTGGAGCATAGCGTTAGACTTTGTGGTGGAGGATGGCTTGATGAGCTAGAATTGACTAGGAGCATGAATATAGGTTTACACAAAGGGAGGAAAGATGAGGTCACTTTTGGGAGGCACGTGGCTAGCTCTGACAGTAATCAATACCAGACGGAGTTTTCAGTATATGTATTCTCAATATAATTCCTTAGATATTTCAGGAGATTCCTATGGGATGGTTGTTTGTGCATGTATTCTTGGTTGGTTGGAGAATGGAGGGTGAAAGCCTTTCGTACTGACAAAGGGGGATCTCTCATTCTAGAGGCTATCGATCGTGCTACAAGATCACCCTAGAGATTAGTGACAAAGACTTCGACAAGTTCAAGTGCTAATTTTTGGAGGTGATCGTGAGGGTTTTCCAGGCAAACTCTGTTGCATGATGCTGGAAGGACAAGGTGGTAATCTTGTCAAAGCCTTATAGGTGGTGTTAGAATTATTATTATAATTCAGCAGTGACCAATGTAATGTAATAAGTAGGTTAGGGGCACTTTTCCCTCATTTAGAGGTTTTTCCCCCTAACCACAGTTAGTTCACTAACTACGGTTAGTGAAGGGTAAGGTTTTGTCACTTAGACAAAACCCATCCCACTTCTTGTATTAGTCACTTCTTCTATTGCAAGCACTACGTTTAGCTCTCTTGCTCTCACACTCTCTTGTTTCTAACATTTGGTATCAGAGCGAGATCCTGCTCCTAGCTTCCTAGCCCGCAAGCTCCCAGCTTCCTGCGCACTGATTCCGTACAGCAGCCCACGCTTCAGTTCTTGAGGTGCTGTGCACCCTGCGCCGTACGCCTGCTCCCTGCTCACTGATTCCGTACAGTCTGCTGTACTGTTTGCCGCTGTACCGTATTGTTTGCCGCTGTACGTTTTGTAAATCTCCTATCCTACTCGTCCGTACAGCAGGCACGTCACCCGTACAACAGAGAGCTTTGTCCATACAACAGACGCTACCTGCTCCGTACAGTAGGTGTCCATACATCGTACGGTCGACCAAGAACTAGTACACGTTGTACGGTACTCTTGCGCCAGTTGGTACCTACTTTGTTGTACGTTCCGTACTAGGTTGTACTACCTCACACGTGCACTCCGTACTTGGTCGTACCAAGCAAGACGTCGTACAAGATACCGTATAGCCGTTGTACAGCTGTACGGCTAGATCTGCAGCTCGGTGCAGCTGTCCCATTCAACCTTCATGTGCATTGATGTCCTCTTGTAGGTGATTCTTTGCTGGTATCTTTTTTAGGGAGCGATTGTTTGGCTAAGAAGATTTTTAGGCAGGCATTGTTTGTAGATAGCCATTGTTTGGCTTAGATCTTGCAAAAATTTGGGGCATTCCGTATTTGTGGGCAGACATTGCGGTTGGGTTGCAGGTTGTCCAAGAAATTGGGGTTTTTGCAATTACATTGCAATTTTGCAGTGAAATTTGGGGCTTTTGCAGGCAGAGTGCAATTTGTGCAACATTTGGGGCTTTCTGACCATTTGCACTCTTTTGTATGCAATCTCCCACAAGAAATTGGGGCTTTTGCATTTAAGTTGCAATTTTGCAGGTAAAATAGCATTTTGGAAGTTTGCAAATAGTTTTGGACTCAGTAGGAGTCAAATTGCAGACTTTTGCCACCTTTTGCAGATTCTATTTGCAGATTTTTGGGCATTGAGCAGAGCATTGTGGTGCATTTTGAGCCTTTGACAGTATTTGTCACTGTGGGCATATTTTTCTTTGCAGATTTTACTTGTGCATCTTACATCCCAGGAAGGGATTTTACTTGTTTAGTTTGTTGTATTTCTGAGTTTATCTGGCAAAAATGGCACAGAACAACTCAAATGAGGTGTTCGGGGTTCTCACACAGGAGGATAAGTTGGATGGCACCAAATACTCCTTGTGGAGTTTCATGGTTCGAAATATCTTAGTTGGCAAAAATCTTGGGGATTATGTCAATGGAGATGAAGAAAGACCAGATACAACGCCTATACCTGTCACTCCTATAGCTGGAGGTAGGGGTAGAGGTACAAATACAGCACAGGTAATTGGAGCAGCTGCTCCAGGAGCTCCCACAGCAAAGCAGAAAAGATGGGACTCTAGAGATGCACAAGCTCTTTCAGTAATTTCTCTTTCTGTCAAGAGGTTCATTATACCTCATATTCGGTCATGCAAGACATCTATGGCAGCTTGGGTAATACTGGAGAGTATGTTTGCAGCAAGGAACAATGCCAGGGTTTCCTTTCTGAAGCGAGAACTTTCCCATACACATATGGAGGAGGGAGATTACATGAATTCTCACCTCACGAAGCTTCAGGATCTTAGGGAACAATTGCTTAACATTGATGAAGTCATTCCGGATTCATAGATGATCTCCACCACTCTGAACTCTCTTCGTGAGTCCTATCTCAGTTTCCACACCTCGCTGAATTTGTCATTGAGGGGGGGCAGCAATCCTCTCTCCTTTCACGAGTTGGTAGGACTTCTGTTGCAGGAGGAACAAACACACAAAATATGGCAACCCGAGCTGGCGAGCATGCTATGCTCTCTAAGTTCAAGCCCAAGGGTAAAGGGCAGCATAAGCCACATGCCCATCAGCCCACACATCAGCATAAAGCTGATTCTGGACAGCCTTCTTATAAGGCACAGGGTGATACAAACAAGTAGAAAAAGAAGGGCATCTGTCATTATATTGGAGAGTGCAAGAAGCGCATAGCCAAAGAAAAGAAAAGGGATTCCGGTATGGCTGTAGCAGATGCATCAGGTCCACATTGCCATGATGGAGGAGATGTTGCAGCCAACTTGGTTGAAGAGCACTATGCCTTTTTGACTTGCACTTCAGATTTTTTAGTGGGTAGTTCAGATACTACAGCCACTAATGATGATGACCCATATGCTTTTTTGACTTGCAGTTACGATCCTTCAAAGGATGAATGCTCTTTCAGTGTTGATGAGACACTACATACCTGGTATTTTGATAGTGGTGCTTCAAAGCACACATCACTTCAAGAAAAATCTGTTTGTAACTTTGCATTCTTCACCCACCAAGAAGAAGGTAACTTGTGCAAATAATTCTTCTCATTCAGTGTGTGGAGTGGGAGACATTATTCTCACATCCACTGATGGCACAGATTTCAAAATATCAGATGCACTCTATGTGCCAGGTATAAAGAAGAATTTGCTTTCAGTGTCCTCATTCAATAGAGGAGGATTTCAGGTTGTTTTTTATGATGACAAGTGTGTAGTCAGAGACAAAGAAAATGAATATGCTTTGAGGTTGTCTGGCACTTTGTATCGGGGTCTTTTTCAGCTTGATTTATATGAAAAAAGATCCCATCTTGCATTATCAGTTAGCACTCCCACTGCTGCAATGCACAATGCGGAGTTATGGCATGCCAGGTATGGGCACATGAGCTATGGCAGCTTAATGACACTTCAGAGGCATGATATGGTTGATGCATTACCTCCTTTGGAGTCGCCTCCTCCTCATGCATGTGAAGGTTGCATTCTTGGCAAAATGCATAGGCTTCCCTTCAAGAAGGATGGTGCAGTGAAAGCTACAAGAAAATTGCAGCTTATTCACAGTGATGTCTGCGGTCCCATGAGGACACTTGCTTTTGGGGGTTATCTCTATTTTGTTACATTCATAGATGACTTTACCAACTACACTTGGGTTTATGGTCTCAAGGCAAAATCAGAAGTGTTTATGCATTTCAAACACTTTGTGGCTATGGTTGAAAATGAGACAGGACTCAAGGTGCAGACACTTTGCACAAATCGAGGGGGGGAGTACATGTCTCATGAATTTGAGACATTTATGAAAGAAAAAGGCATTATGCATCAACTTACAGTGAGGCTTACACCTCAACAGAATGGCAAAGCTGAGCGGAAGATCGCACCACCATGGAAATGGATAGATGCATGCTCACAAGTAAGAAGCTGCCTCACAAGTTTTGGCTGGAAGGCCTCATGTGTGCCAATTATATTTTAAATCGGGCTCCTACAAAGGCTTTGAAGACAATCACTCCCTATGAGGCATGGCATGGGAGAAAGCCTTCATGGCATGGGAGAAAGCCTTCAGTGGCTCTCTTGCTCTCACACTCTCTCGTTTTTAACAGGTGGAAATAAAGGATCTGAAAGATCAAGGGAGGATGATTGTGCTCGTGAAGGTCCGTTGTATAATAATGTTACTCCAGAGACAATTGGAGGGAATCCTATGATTGGGGATCAATGTGGAGAAGCCACAAGGATCTCATTGTGCAAGGAGTCAAGGACTAGGACATGGATGGTGCTAGTTTTGATGTGAGGTTGAAATAGACCCAAGATTCTTTGTACTTTGCATGGTTTGGTTTATTCCTATCTTTTGAGGGGGATGATTGGATGGATCCCTTGGTGTGCCCAAATATCTTAAAGACTCCGGAGTGTTTGTTGCTTAGACCAATAATTGTACCCAATAGATTTGGGAATCTTTTGAAACCGGATGGCAGCTTATGGTTGGGTGCTGATGGGAACATAAGCATAGCTTTGCTTACTAGGTTATTTTTATTTTTTATTTTTCTCATTTACTCATAACTTGCAAACCCCCTCTTTCCTTTGTTTTTTCACCTTTTTAATGAAATTTTTAATTTGTGAGATTGGATTATATAGGTTGTACCAATGTTTGTGACTTGGACCAATGATGGTACCATGTCGAGGATGCTTTTAGTTATATGATCAGGAGCAAAACCTGGAGATACTGGAGCTGCAGGTTCATGGACCAAATGATGAAAAAATCCTTGATTTGTTCCTGAAAGCTCTTGCATGGGAGCAGATGGAGCGATTCTTTGAAGAGTGGGTATTAGACCACGGTGTGTCATTGGGACATACCCTGCATAGCCTCTACTGTTCACTGCTCTCACCAATCCTGGTAATAGGCCTCCCAGAAAGCTTGCACACAGTCCGGAACTGTTACTAGTAACCACCCTTGGCCACTCAGTTTCCCATAGCTGTCACTAGTGCCCAAAAAGCTAACTATCTGCTCAAAGCAGAAAAAGAAAGCATACAAGAGCTTTCTCCATTGTCCAGGACTGCCATGACCAATAGCCTCTCACCCTATTAGCAGCATACATCTTGAGACATCAAAGTGTTTCTTCTAGAAGAGAATTGTCATCACAACACAACAAACACTATGGCAGTCACACATGTACCATCCCTCTCTGGGTTCCAGGGATACTTTCCATCTCAAGCATGGATTCCCGACCCTTGCCTATTCAACAACGAGGCTGTACCAAAGATGTGGCATGCCTGAAAACCACTAACTGTTTATGAGCTCTCTCCTCAAGGAACCAAAAAGTATGTTTCTACAAGAAACAAGATACTTGCTAAAAAGTTGCTAAAAAGTTTTGGCCTCATTAACCCATGCATCAGCCCACTGGGCTTTGCTTTCACAAGCATAACATAAGCCGGGTCAATACACCTTTTGCAATCATTGTCTTAACAATCGTGGTAGAAGGTAACCAATTCCCAAAGCATAATCCTCTTCTGAGCTGACCCAGCATCCATTCAAGGGCATTGAAGACCTGCACGCAGCCCAGAGTTGCTACTGGCAGCCACACCTGGCAACGCAAGTCCCACCATTGCTGTCAAACTAGTGCCTTTTTTTGACTGCCCATTTTGACATGGCTAGAGAAGGGAGAAAACACGAGCTCCTCCATGTACCTACCCACTGACTCGGGTTCTTTGGAGCAACCAGCCTGTGTGGAGAGAGAGAAAGAAAGAGGCTCAATCGGGACTCAAGCATCTAGCTTACGTTCCAGCCCAGCGAGCAGCCCCCACCCCTTTCCCTTACGCGTGGCCCAAGCTTAGGTGCTCCTATCCGTATCTTAGGCCTGCACTCAAGCCCATACATACTCCAACAGCCTCTCGTCGACCAGCCTACACGTCGACCCTTACATGCTTCTGCCTGCGGCTAAGACCCGCGCTCTATCAGCCCACAAGCTCACACGACGCCTGGCCTTTTCCGTCCGCTGATCCCTGCGTTTCTCTTTTTTTCCCAGCCCAAGCCCCTCAGCCAGCCCACGTCGTTCCTTTTACCTGCTTGCTATTTTTCCCCAACATGCACTGGAAGGTGCCACATGGCACCCTCTTCCATTTGCCCCTATTGTCAGCTAGATCGTTCTTCCTCTTGTGTAGCTAGATTTATTCCTCATTTGTAGCTAGATTTTTCTAGATTTCTTGAGGTCCACATTCATTTTCTTCCAATAAGTCTTTCCTCAATAGTTGAAATGAAATTTCTCTTTACATCTTGTGGTAATTGGGACCTTCGTGAAACCTCTGCTTTAAATATCTATTGTGATAAAAATTGCTAACTTTCAAATTTTTAACAAAAAAAACCTAACTCATGAAGACATCACGATTCACCACAAAACCAACATGGAAACATCCCATGTCTCATGGTAATCAACAATAAAAAGGGTGAGGTGATGCCAATGTTTGTGCCAATTTCTTTGCTCCCAAAAACACCAACTATTCCTTGTTGACTATGATATGCAAGTCCAATGGGAGAAATGGCAAATGGGGGTGGAACATCCTTCGATCATCAAAGTGATATGAATCCAATCCCACCCAAATTCCTCTAAGATCCAAACAAGTTTTGTAGCCTTAGTGTTATTGAAGAGATCAATAACTTGTATTGGTGTCTTCTTTATTTGCGGGAATACAATGCGAAGTGCTTAGGTAAAATGATGGCAACTTTGACACATGAAATGTGCCAGCTTCTTTTTTGGATGCTCTTGTGCTTCTAGTCATTGTTCCACTAGTTTCAGACTTGGTCATCTGACAACAAATGACTATCCCTTTCATGTCATCCTTTTGTGGAGGCTGCAAGAACTACTCGTTGTGTTACTCTTCTTGTCTCTTTGACTCTTCCTCGTTCACGTGATTCTTCCATTGTTTCTTGATTGGGGTGCCATTACCTCGAGCATTTAAATCTACATCAGCCTTATTCAAAGAAGTATCCAGCTCCTCATTGCAATCATCCGTTGACTCAAGCTACCCGAAAAGGATTGGGTTCTCAAAATTATGCATCGCCTCCAATAGTGGGTTCAAACCTCGTCAAGCAGCATGCAATCCATTTCGTGTACCAAAAGTGTTGACCATAAAGTCAACACTTAAGTTAGAATATCCACTTGGATTTGCACCTTGGGAGAATTGGGAGGAACCCGCAAGTAATTTTTAGGGGCGCAAGCCACGCAATTGGCGATGAGATATGAAAATGGAGATGTGAAGTGTCATCGGTTATTAGTTGGCGAAAAGAGCTGAAGTCGCATGGATCGTAGTTATCACAAGGACCATCGAGTACAACAAGTATGACACATGGCAATTGTGAAGTTTGCATGAGAACTTGTTCTTGATGTGGAACTTATGTTTGTGTAGGAGTCTACATTGGCTTATTCTTCAGTAAGAGGAGAGATCTAGAGAGCATGTATTTGATAGTTGCTGAGCTTTGTGAAATAAACTGTAATAGCAATGTATGTTTCCCAATATTCCTATGGTCCGATAAACAAAGCTATGTGTTGAGAATCGAATTTCTTTTTGAGTGTTGTGAGTGTTTAATCTATCAATGTGAGTGTTTAATCTATCAACTCCATTTCATTTACAAGTTTAGCGAAGCTATCAATTCTATTCTTGACTTCTTATGCTTGTTAGAACTAAATATGAATTGGCTATTTATGCCCAACAGTGTTTGCTGAAGTCTATTCATTGCCTTAGCTATGCAATTCTTGTGAGTGTACAAGAGAATGCTGAAATTGATCCTAGCACTTTCTAGCTATTTTTGGTGAGCTACAGCCTACCACCTCCTATCGCAATAACACCAAGTCTCAACCATTTGTCTTCAAAATTGTTTGACTTGTTACACACCCTCTATGACCTTCTTGCAATTTTCCTTCCATCCAATGTTTGGCAACCTTACCTTTTTTATCTGCTGCTCCATCTAAGAATCAGATTTAGGACTCCGAATTCCTCATACCCCCCTCTACTATTATTGGGGAAAAGCTTTGACATAGAATGGATGTTACTATTTTTTCTTGCACTCTCTCCCTTGACCAGTTATCATCATGCCCTCTGTCGGCAGTGTGTGTTGTGTGACTTTTTCTTTTTGGGTTTGGCACCGTCTGGGGTATGTCTTTGTTGTCATTTATGCCAACAATTAGTGTCATAGCTGTCCAATGATAACATTTTGTAGGATTCCACTATATGTTGGAATAATAGGTTTATAAAATTTTAGAACGGATTTTCCTCATGCCCACTTGGAAGAATGTACATGGAAATCTTCTGATGTTCAAATGCTACATTTCTAAGGCCATGGTAATACTATCTCTGAAGTTTACCCTTTTTTTACTCAACTTGTGGGTTCCTACAGGATGCGAAAAATGCAATTGTGGAAAATGTTATCATTCTTTCCGGTGACCACCTCTATCGCATGGACTACATGGATTTTGTGCAGGTTTCTTTCTCAACCAATAGGCTTATCATGGCTAGTTTAACTTGCGTAATAGTGAAACCTGTTTAGATGCGTGTGCGGGGACTAGAGATGGTTTGACACAGGGCATCGCCTCATTTTGACTTGCAGAAGCATAAGGACAGTGATGCTGACATAACAATATCATGTGTACCTATAGATGACAGGTAAGCTGAGTATACAGCCAGCTCTTGAATATTGGAACGTTTGCTTGAGTACTGGGTTCTTTTCTCAGACTGATCAATGCGAATTGAATTTTATCCAAATAAATTTTGGACGAACTAGAAACTCCATACCTTTAAATCCATGAGCTGTATCATACACGTTCGGGGTGGATGACTTGCCTGTGGATAGTTTAGCATTTAATCCATGTTTAAAACGAGAAACAGTTCGAAGTCTATCATGAAGTTAAGACCTCATGTACTTAAGTTTTGGGAGGGTAATATTTTCTGTAAATGTACAATTGTCATGGATTGAACCTGAAGCATAGCATTTCTCAACAATCTTGAAAATGTCATGCATAGTGCTGAAGTGTTATAATATTCTCTTGCAGTAGACATATATGAGGCTCGGTAGAATGGAGGTTAGAACTGTGTGAGATGGGGGCATAGAACAATGCATGGAGCAAGCAAAGTGTGAAGATTTAGGTGCTTGTCTGGGAGAGACTTAAATGAAATTGTTTAGCCTTCACAAGCAGTTGTAGCTTGAATGAAGAGAATTTGGACTACTTTTTATTAGCTCTCTCCTTTAATGCTAGCCTTCGTCATGGCTGAGTCTGCCCTTCACCTCTGGAGTGCTAAAAGAAACTCAGTACAAAGACTTGGTATACATGGATGCTCTAGTATGTGTGGGTGTGTGGATTTGTATGTGTGAGAGAATTTGTTTATACTATGGTCTACACCCACTGTTGGGTGCGAATGACATTACTGGGGATGTCATAGTAGCTAGTCCCTACTATGCGTGATGGAGTTTATGGTTTTCAACCTGATGAGTGACTATCATGAGATTGAAACTGCACTATGTTGTGTTTTAGAGGATGAGTTTGGGCATGTTCTTGGATATATATATATGTAAGAGTCTTCTCATACTAATCTTGTGGGGCTTGTTTCAGCCCATAAAATGCCTTATGCAGCTTGCATACTTTGTCTTATTGACCTGGCATTTGAGAGTCAACATACTGACTCACATACACTTCTTCATGTAAGTCCCCATTGAGGAAGCCTGTTTTGATATTCAATGGTTGTACTTTCCACCCAAAACGGCTAATAGGTGTTGGAATTTGTATGGTCACTTCCCCATTTGTAAGCCCCCATATGAGGAGAGCATTTTGGGAGGGGCGGAGCCAAGAAATGACGTGGCTGCCACATGGGCTGCCGGGTGGGCAGCACACAGAGGAACCTATCTGACAAAGTATAGCTGCATACTTTGTCTTATTCACCAGGCATTTGAGAGCTCACATACCGACTCACATACACTTCTTCATGCAAGTTGCCATTGAGCAAGTCTATATTGATATTGAACGGTTGTACTTTCCACCCAAAACGAGCAGCCAATAAAACAACACACCTAATGGGTGTTGGAATTTGTATGGTCACCTCCCCATCTGTAAGCCCCCATATGAGGACAGCATTGGGGGGGGGAGCCAAGAAATGACGTGGTTGCCACATGGGCAGCACAGGTGGGCAGCACACAGAGTAGCCTACATGGCAGTTTTGAGCCTCCATGGTGGACAGCATAGGTATTGTGGCCGTCAATGATTGGTGGGAGCATGATTGAACAGAGATTCCAGCGTAGAAAGACACATCAGCAGTACGGATTGCAGGCAGGAGCAGTACGGACATGTTACAGAGGATGTACATACCTGCAGCGTGGGATCCAAGGGATGGAAAGGCCCTGGCAGGAGGTGGAATTGATGCAGCAGATCTGCGCCTGTTTGGAGCATGTAATGGGCCAGGCAACCTGGAACAGGTCAAGGCATGGGCAGGACAGCCTGGGCCAGTGGCTCCCTGCCACGTAGCCAGGCAGGGCCTGCAAAGACCTCAGAAGATGTGCCTCCCTCCAGGTCGGTTTACAGAGCAGGGATGGGTCGGTTTATGAGGCTGATGGGTCAGCCATTTTACCCCTATTGGGTTGGTGGGTTTGGAGGGCTCTCATCCCCTACAAAAGGGGAGCCTATGAGGTTCATTTAGCATCAATTAGTGCAGCAGATCACTAGCAGATTGGAGCAGTAGATCAGCAGCACCAATAGGGCCTACATCTAGGAGGTCTAGAGGAGGCTGGAAGGGCCTGCACACCTAGGCTGACATTTGGGTAACAAGCTGCAGGGATCAAGGCACGGTGACTAAAGTCTACAAAAGCTCGATGAGGAGCACACAGGCTTCGGACTCTAGAAGTGCCACGGAGTCCTACACCTTTTGGGGTAAGGACAAAGGTCCACAATTTGGTGGGAGTCTGGACTCCTTTGGTATTGTGTCCTTTTGGATGGAAATATATTAGTTGGTTCTATATCTTTTGTAGAGCATTGTCTGCTTACTGGCTTGCACATATGTATGTTGAGTATGCGAGGGGGAAGAGTGGAGGAAGGGAGCAAGAGAGTGAGAGTGAGAGAGAGAGACACTAGTGTGGGTGTGAAGTGATGAGTGAGCCACACCACAAACTCACTTATGTTTTATTAGGATTAGGTTTACCCTATGACTGTCTTAAGACAGTCATAGGTGTCCTATCTTTAATTCTTAAACTAAGGGTTGGCAATGTGCCTTTACCCCAACAACCTCCCACCTAAAGGCCAATGTGCCTAAAGGGGAGAAAAGAATAAAAATTACAGCAATATACAGTTACTGTATACAAGACCATAAAGTAAGAATGGTCTCATCCTAATCCCATGATGTGGCGGCAATGTGCAAACCGCTCTGTAGGCAAGCTCTTAGTGAGCAAATCTGCAGGATTATCATCAGTATGTACTTTCATAAGCTCAAGACGCTTGTCTTCCAGTACCTCCCTGATGAAATGATATTTCACTTCTATGTGCTTGGTCTTCTGATGAAAGACCGGATTCTTTGCCAACATGATAGCACTCTGACTATCACAATGCAAAACTGGCATATCTCCTGTAATGCCCAAATCTCCCACCAGCCGAGTAAGCCATATTGCTTCCTTGCAAGCCTCAGTGGCTGCAACATATTCAGCTTCTGTGGTTGACGGTGCAACGCATTTCTGCAACCGAGACACCCATGATATAGCACCTCCTGCAAATGTGAAAATATAACCGGTAGTAGACTTCCAGTTATCTGCATTCCCTGCATAGTCTGAATCTGTAAAACCATGCACCAATGCATCCTGCCTACCATAGCATATGCACAAGTCTTTGGTACCTTTGAGATACCTCAAGACACCTTTCACTGCTTCCCAATGCCGCTTGCCTGGATTTGCCATATACCTGCTGATGACTCCCACCGCAAAAGCAATATCCGGACGAGTGGCAACCATGGCATACATCAAAGATCCAACTGCAGATGCATACGGAACCTTGGCCATTTCAGCCTTATCATCATCTGATCTAGGGCTGTCCTTACTGCTGAGTTTTAAATGTGGAGGCAACGGGGTACTAATGGACTTCCCCCCCTCCATTTTAAACCTCTGCAGTACTTTGTCAATATACTCTTTCTGTGACAGAAACAAAAGTCCCTTGGACCTGTCACGAGTAATACGCATGCCAAGAATATGATTTGCATCACCCAAGTCTTTCATGTCAAAAGACTTATGCAGTTGTTTCTTCAAAGCACTAATCTCATGCTGAGATTTACTGGCAATAAGCATGTCATCCACATATAGAATGAGTAGCATCAAACTGCCATCCTTTGCCCGTTTGGTGTACAAGCAATGATCGGTCTCACACAGATGATACCCTTGGGACTGCATGAAGGCATCAAACTTTTTTTACCATTCCCTTGGTGCCTGCTTGAGTCCATACAAGCTCCTCTTGAGCTTACACACAAGCTGTTCTTTCCCTTTAACAGCATATCCCTCTGGCTGACTCATATAGATTTCATCATGAAGATCTCCGTGAAGAAAAGCTGTCTTCACATCCATCTGACATAAATCCATGTCATCATGAGCAACAAGAGCTAACACTGCTCTCAAAGTAGTCATCTTGACTACAGGTGAAAAAATTTCATCAAAGTCAATGCCCTTCTCCTGCTTAAATCCTTTGGCAACCAATCTGGCCTTATACCGAGGTAAAGCATTTGAATCCACTTTGACTTTGTAAACCCACTTGCATGGCAAAACCTTTCTGCCTGCAGGTAACTGCACCAAGTCCCATGTATCATTCTGAAGTAGGGAGTCCATTTCTGACTGCATGGCTTTCTCCCACTTCTTTTTCTCTGTTCTTCCCATAGCTTCCTTGAAGCTGGAAGGCTCACCACAATCTGTCAGCATAATAAAATCAGCCACATTATTGGCTCCTGGAACAAACCTGGCAGGAGGCCGTTGTGCACGGGTGCTCCTCCTCACAAAATGTTCCGGATTAGGCTGCTGTCCAGCCTGTTCTTCATGCATGACGGGTGGCTGTACCACCATATCTGGCTGTTCTACAGCCCCATCTGTTGGCACATCCAGTGGTGCATCATTGGCAAAATTATCTGGCTGATTTTCAGCCTGTATACCCTCTTGAACAGGGTGATCTGCAGCAGGCTGCTGCTGCATATAAATGGGCATTCTTTGCTGTCCAACATCATCATAAATAACCCTCCTGTATTCCACAGGTTGCACGGGTTCCTTGTGTACACTATCTTCTTTAAAGATGACATCATTGCTGCGTATAATCTTCCGTTTAACGGGATCCCATAACCTGTACCCCATTTCACCTTCGTCACCATATCCCATAAAGATGCATCTGATAGACTTTGGATCCAGTTTGGTGCGGAGATCTTTCCGTACATGAGCAAAGCACTCGCAGCCAAATACCCGTAAGTGCTTATATGAGGGTGGCTTGCCAGACCACACCTCCTCTGGCACTTTCAACTCCAAAGCCTTATTTGGTGACCTGTTAATAATGTGAACTGCTGTTTGCACGGCTTCCGCCCAAAAGCCATGGGGTAATGCAGCATAAGACAACATACATCGAACCTTCTCCTGAATAGTTCGATTCATCCGCTCACTTGCACCATTTTGAGATGCATTATGAGGGGCTGTGAGTTCCTGTTTGATGCCCTTAGCTTGGCAAAACTGCACAAAAGCATGTGACACATACTCACCCCCATTATCGGATCTGAGGCATTTCAGCCTACGACCTGTCCGATTTTCAACCTGAGCGACAAACCTCTTGAAAGCATCTAGGGCATCTCCCTTATGCTTCAAGAAATAGACCCACACCTTACGTGTGGCATCATCAATGAAAGTAATAAAATATTTGGCACCCCCTAGTGATAACTGTGGCATCTCACACAAATCAGTGTGCACTAGATCAAGTGGTGCTCTATTCTGGGGAGATCTCCTCTTATGAGGAGTCACAGAATGCTTGCCAAAAATACAATGATCACAAGTAGGCAAATCTGAAAAAGAGAGAGGCGGCAGATAACCCAAACGTGAGAGTTCTTGCATTCCTTTAACAGACATGTGTCCCAACCGGCTATGCCACAATGAAACCTTTGGCAGCTCGGTTATGGCAACAACATGATTACCCACACTGGAAACATAAAGAGGGTACAAGGTATCACTCTTAAAACCCTCAGCCACTACAGTCTGGCCATCAGTAATCACCCATTTGGAATCCCCAAATGTGGTGTGGTAACCACTGTCATCTAATAAGCCACTGCTAATCAGATTTTTCTTGATTTGCGGCACATGGCGAACACCATCAAGCATAAATGACTGTCCATCAGGAAATACTATCTGTATACTGCCAATCCCTGCAATCTGACATGCATAGTTGTTCCCAAGATGAACAACTCCATGAGTACCTGTGTAGGAAGTAAACCACTCCCTATGAGGTGTAACATGAAAAGAAGCACCTGAATCCAAGAGCCAGGTGTGCATGTCATGGCCATCAATAACCAAAGCATGCCTGCAACAGTAAATGGGATAAATCCCAAGCAATCACCCTTATACCAAGGGGAGAAAATGCATCTGAAGATCTCTGTTGGTAACCCAAGTGCTATCAAACAAAGTCTGGGCAAAAGCCCCTTGATCTGACACCTGAATCAAGTGGAGAACACCTCAACACTGAGGTAGCATGCAATATGAAATCTCTTTGACACTTGTACCTGACAATGTGTAATGCATAGGCTGCCCCTTTGTACTCAGTAACAACACAACTCACAACGTACAGACACCAAGAAGAAAATCTTTTGAGCACTGTCAACGATGGGCAGTTAGGGACCGAGTAAACTCGATGCGCCCTGACCAAGCGTGGCTCAACTGAGATTTTCAAAGTGCATACAAAGAATGTGACCTGCAACAAATGTCACCAAATGCACTGCGGAAATAAAGCAAATGTGTGCTCCCTGGCTACACACTGCCTCAAGGCATATACTGCAAACACATCCAGGCAAAAGCCCTTTGATAAGATCACCCAAAACTGAGAATTTCACTCAGTAAATGTATAGAAACTCCTGCTGTACTTCTGTCCTTCTTGCAGCACGCTTCCCCCAAAAAAAAATTGAGACTTTGCAGCAAAAACAACCAAGTCCTGCTGTTTCTGTACCCTGCTGGTTCGACGCCAACCCAGTGTACCTGCAGACGGACTGTCGTCCGTACCTGGCTGGGAAGGACTGTCGTCCGTACCTGTGTACGGCTGTCCGTACAGCTGATGTAAGAACTGCTGTAAAACACAGCAGCTATGCTGCTGTACTGCAGCAGGCTGGCGACGCCCACGCCCTCGTCAAAGACCTGCAAAAGGTGCAGCTGTTGTACGAAATGCGCCGAAATGCGCCCGCGACCACGCCTTGCAGCTGCCGTACGAAATCGCCCGCGACAAACTGCGCCGCTTGCGATGCACACACCCGCGACCACCGTATCCCCTTCAAAACGCGCCGCCGTACGGCTCTGCGCCCTGGTCCGTACAGTCGTACGGACGACGTACGTCCGTACGGAACTGTCCGTACGTCCGTACGGTATGGATGAGGATGAGGTAGAGGGAGAAAAAGCTCGATGGCTCTGATACCAGTTGCGAGGGGGAAGAGTGGAGGAAGGGAGCAAGAGAGTGAGAGTGAGAGAGAGAGACACTAGTGTGGGTGTGAAGTGATGAGTGAGCCACACCACAAACTCACTTATGTTTTATTAGGATTAGGTTTACCCTATGATTGTCTTAAGACAGTCATAGGTGTCCTATCTTTAATTCTTTAACTAAGGGTTGGCAATGTGCCTTTACCCCAACAGAGTACACAATGTAAAGATGTTTTGGATTCCGTAGTTAAACACTTGTCTGTGAATTCCTGGGCTATCTATCTGTCTTCCGCTGTGGGTACCCTTTTTTGTGATTTTTAACAATGGGTTTCATCCTGGAAGTGGGGGCAATCTATCCCCTTTTTCTGAGAATAGCCTTTGGTAACCAACCTTGCCATTGTACTTGTCAATGGTACCATCACATTTTTTGTACACCCACTTTGTCTCAATAGCTTTCTTTCCCATGGGCAATCCATGAATTCCCACGTTTTGTTTTTTAGGATAGATGAATTCATGGCTCTTATCTAACGGTCATTGTCTTTAGCATTTTGAAAACTGCTGAGTTCATTTGTATCATACATGTTAGGTATTTATGGAGCTTGTAGTGTGAACATGGTTATAGTTTTGTGTGGTGTGAAGGGGTTGTGGCTTGAACATTTTTGGTTGGTGTAAGTGGTTTGGTGTGTGTCATGTCATGTATGATGTCGGTGAGATTCTCTCAATTGGCTTCATCAATGATGTATATGTGTGAGAAGATATGGCTCTTTGTCCATAAAGTGAGACCCCCTTGTACTTGCAATGATCAAATTTATTCAGTACTTTGCCTCCATATTTGTGTCCATCATGTAGTCACATTCACCATTCCCAACATGGTATCAGAGCTTCATCATCGCTTATGCGGGGATCTCTTTCTCCTCTGCTGGCCCACTGTGCTCTTACAATAGCCAGACTTTCTTCATCCCGGTTGAAAACATTTTTTTCCCTTGAACCTTGCGTGCATATCCTATGTATGTGCGCTAGCCTTCGTCACGGCTGAGTCTGCCCTTCACCTCCAGAGTGCCAACAGAAACTCGGTACGAAGACCTTTGTATAAATGGATGCCAAGTATGTGTGCGTGTGTGGATTTGTATGTATGAGAGCATATGTTAATACTATGTTCTACACCCACTGTTGGGCGCTGATGACTTCAGTGGGGATGTCATATTAGCTAGTAATACTATGCGTGATGAGTTTATGGTTTTAAACTTTATGAGTGACTATCTGTTATTGAAACTGCACTATGCTGTGTTTTTAAGGATGAGTTTGGGCATGTTCTTGCTTTCATCTAGATATATGCAGATCCTATTTATGTCCTTGTTTACTGCCAGGATTGAGCGCTCTACTGTTGAAGCCATTGTGCATTTGGAGCTGGCCTGTCATCAGTCGCACAGGTGTTCAAGAGTGGTCTCTGCTGCTGCTCATGGGTACAAGGTAGAGGGAAAAGGACCACTCTTGAACACCTGTGCGACTGAAGACATACAAGCAGTTCTTCAACTTTTAGCTTACAAGTGTGCCCGGCACAGTGAGAAGATGCACAGTGAGATAGTGCAGTGAGAAGATGCACAGTGAGAGCCTTGAAAGCGGCC
This sequence comes from Dipteris shenzhenensis, assembly GCF_047967505.1. Classification (NCBI taxonomy): domain Eukaryota; kingdom Viridiplantae; phylum Streptophyta; class Polypodiopsida; order Gleicheniales; family Dipteridaceae; genus Dipteris; species Dipteris shenzhenensis. The sequence continues at coordinate 42,754,270 of NC_141602.1, read as the reverse complement.
TCGTATGGGGCAGTAGTTGTGCGACTATTGTAATTCTATTTTGGAGCAAAGGAGCTGCCAAGGATTTCTCCAGTGAATGGTGACGCTTTTCGATTCCTCTCCTCCCTCCCAAGTGCTCATAGCCCAATGTTAAAATCGACTAAGAATCTTTTGATCTTCTATTGGCTGCTCAGAAGTGCTTTTAATTGCCAGTGGAAGTAACCCTTAAAATGCAACCTGAGAACCTGGATGCAGCTGTTTATCAAACTTAGTCATGGATTGATCTCAGTTTTCTGCAAAAATTATATCTCTATTGACAAAAATCCTTCTTGTCTGAGGATTGTAGAGAAAGTAAGCTTTGCTCTCACTCCTGTAGCCAACAGAAATTCACTTAATGGCCTTATTATCTAGCTTGCTTCTCAATTGACTAGGCATATGTGCATAGGATGTGCAGTTGAAAGACCTTGAGGTAGTCAACCTTGGGTTTTCTGTTATACCAAGCATCAAAAGGGAGTAATTGTTTTAAAGGCCTTGGCTGGGCATCTGTTCAAAATGTGTGCTCCACACGTTATTGCCTCCATCCAAAATTTGGGTGGCAACCTTTTCCCTTTAATCATGCATTTGGTCATTTCCATCAGCGACCTATTTCTGTTAGAATGTAGGGACTGTTTGGACAGAAACCCTACCGCAGCATAACAAACTCAAATCTCATTTATCTCTCATTAGAACAGAAGAAGAAATATTCAATTATGTGAGAAAAGCCAAAAAGCATGGCTGGCTTCCTAGTCTATAAATTCTAGAGCCTCCATGCTCTTTTGTAGAATTGGAGTTTCTTCTTGTCTTCTTGCTCCCGTACGAGCTAACTTTGTATCAAGTTTATGCTTTTATATAATCCTTCATGGGCGGCTAGCCCTTATTTGTCACCCCTAGTGTGTTGTGCGCTCTTCTCCCCCCCTCTTTCCTTCCTAATTTTGAGTACTTTTCTAGCTGAATCATTGCTACCCTTCACTTATTCCCAACATGCAGTATTGGTAACGGATCTGCAATTCGATTTGTCTAGAGCTGCTGCGTTTCGATGAAATCTGGGAGTTTGCAAGTCGGCGGAGTTACAGAATAGATTGCATAGGTGCAACAGCTGCAAAAATTTTGTCCCATTTTTCACCTCCGAAAATAGGTTACACATGTTGGAAAGGTCACCTTCCCATATGTTAGCCCCCAAATGAGGAGAGCATGGGGGAGGGAGACCTAGGGCAGAAGATGTCCAAAGAAGAGAGAGAGAGAGGGGGGGGCTGCCACATGGGCAGCACCTCACAAGAGAAGAAGACTGCAACAGATGGCGCCAAGTACAAGGCCTGCAAATGTTTTGAAGGAGGCAGATCTGGAGCAGCAGGAAAGGGAAAGAAGTGCCTGGGATGAGCCGGCCTATGGGCAGGCAAGGGGCCTGCAAGGGCCTGGCAGCAGCAAAGGGAGGAGCTGCAAAAGGGCAGCACCTTGCCCTTATAAAGGGCCATGGAGCGGGATGGTTGGCCATATGGCCAAGTCCACAGCCCCATACATAGGGGGGAGTGGAGGGGGCCAGCCACTCAGCTGGCACACAAAACAAGGGGGCTGGGCCCCCACTTAAATGAAGAGGGCACACAGCCTAAGAGCAGCTGCCCACAGCCCAAAATATAGGGGTGGTGGGGGCGGGTTTTATGGCAGCAAAGTCAGCCAGATACAGCCTGTCCAGTTGGCTATTTTGCCAGGCCTTGGGGCCTGTAAAAGGGGAGGCTAGGAGCCTTATAACTTATCCAGCAAGCCAGCAAACTTGGGAGCAGCAGGATCAGCAGTTCACACGTCCCCAAGCCTACATCCACCAGGAGGCAGAGGAGTGCAATAGCGGCTGCAGACTGAGCTCTACTAGGGCTTGTACTTGACTGTCTCCTAGGGCAGCATGAAGCTGAGGTCAAAGGACGGAGAGTCTACATACACTTGAGGTGGAGCACGCGGGCTCTAGTTCTAGAGATATCCGGCAGATAGTAGAAGTACGTGGTGGTAAGATGAAAGGACCACGCTCTTGTGGGACTTTGGATCTATCTGTCTTTGTATTGTGTCCATCGTTTTCGACGGAAATGTATTCTTTTGGTAGCTTCTATATCTGTCTATTGATGAGTCTGCACATCTATTTGAAGCACATAAGTTTAAGAAGTTTATGATTCCACTCACCACACACACTATGTGAGCTCCTGGTCTATTCTATCAGTCTTCCGCTGTGCGTACCCTCTGTTGGTCAATTTCTAACAACACAGGTCTTAAACTAGAGCAGCCAAAACAGCTTCGAGAGCATGGAGAAAGTTGCGGTCTGCTCAAGAGATATAGGAGGCAGCGATACATCAGAGCAGGGAAACAAATTGAAGTGAGGACTATAGAAGGTCCTTTAGTTTGACTAAATGGAATGCAAATAAAGTGAGGATATGCAGTGGCACCCTCTTGTTAGAAATGAGGAGGAAATGAATCACTCAATCCTCCACCCAAGATCTCTCCAACTCTTACACACTCAACTCAGATAGATGATCACAGATGCAACAAACACACACTCAGAAATAACAGCAAGTATAGATGGAGAGAGAAAGTATATTCATCCACTGGATGGTGGATAGAAAATGGCTCCAAGGGAGCAATACAAATCACAGCAGGGTGCTAGAGAAAACTGATGAACTCTCTCTCACAAAACTGTTCCAGATCTGAGTGCTGAACACTGCCTTGGAGAAGGGCTTTCTGTAATGTACTGGATGCTGGGCTGAATGGAGAAGTGGGCCTTTTATAGGCTCTGCCCAGGCCCCTTCAAATGACCGACCAGCAGGGTCGGTTACCCTGTCTGGTGGCCGACCATAGGGCCCCATAAACCGACTAGGGTTGGCCCTGGTCGATGGCCCTATATAAGGGTGCCCTGGGAGGCCAGTCTGTGCTGCTGCTGGTGCCTTCATGTGAGGCCTAGAGCCCCCTCAAACCTGCTGTTGCAGGCTGCGACCAGCCCTCTGATGCCTGCCTAGGTCTCTCCCCAGCCCTACTACCTCTCATTGCCCCTTGTCCCCTCAAATCGAGGGCTCACAGGTGGGCACAGTGAGATTCTAACACCTCTCTCTAGATGGAAAGAAGGGCTGTAGGAGCTAGTTTAGTATGCATGTTTTGCTTTTGCATTATGAGTTGAAGCATGTTCTCCAGTCATTCAGGTATGTAAACAGGGCCAGGAAAAACAATTCTGTAATTTAGAAGCCCAATGAGGCTCTCTGTGTTTGGTGGCTTGCCTTCTATGCAAGGGGCAATTCAGGATAACCAAAATTTTGCATTCATATCTGCTGAATAGTCATAATAGATTCATATTCCAGGTCTTCGTGACTTGGCTGAATAAAAGATGTTGTGAGGGCTAGGTCTAGGGAGATCTTGGTGTAAATAAGATGTTTATATGTTCTTGTATGTGTAGAGCTCTTTGAAGTCGGCCTATACAATGATCTATGCTTTTCGTAATTGTATCTTGATATGTTTCAGTCTTTAACCATATATTTTGCATGTATCTCTTGTCAATTCTAGAATTGGCAAGTGCATGGCCATACACGGGCTTGTATATGTTTGTGTTGGTGCATGTCAAACATGTTTTAATTACGCTATTGTCTTTGTCTAAAACTGGTAAGAAGCAACCGTATCATAGCAGGAATTGCATTCTGGATGGTTTGAAGTTAATAATGACAATTTTATCTCCATGCAATAATTGTGAAACCTCGTGTACATCTCTAAAAATTTCATACTTTGTCTTACAGCCGAGCTTCAGACTATGGTCTGATGAAGATTGATAGCAAAGGGCGGGTTTTGTATTTTTCGGAGAAGCCCAAGGGGGATGATCTCAAGGCTATGGTAAGTTCTCCTCCACTGTATGCTTATTAGAAAATCAAATTTCCATCGTCCTTTCAGAGGACGCTAGGGACTTCAAACATAATCTTGAAGGTGAAAAGTATAAAGTTATTTTTTTTCCATGTCAAGCAAGTTAAATTGTGTTTCAGCTTAACTAGTGTTTCAGCTTTGTATCTTATAGTAAAAATATCTCATATCAGGAGGTGGACACAACTGTTCTAGGTTTGTCTCCAGAGGAGGCGAAGAAAAATCCTTACATTGCATCCATGGGAGTTTATGTCTTTAAAAAGGATATTCTTCTTAAACTTCTCCGGTGAGTTGTTTCTGATGGGAAGCAAAAGCAGGATGAATAAATGTGATCTTTGTATATAATATGAGCTGAAGATTTCCTTACTTGCATAGAGAAATTACCCCCTTGTACATGGAAGGGTAGATACAAGATCTAAGGATGTGGTGACCATAGTTCTGGGATTTGTATGCTGTTAGACTAATCTTATATGGTTGAATGCAGCATGGAATGGTTTTAAAAGTTGATAGGGTTTCTGTTCTAGGTCATGTGGCACCTTTAATATGTATAACATAGCCTTTTCATTGTTGTATTTCCTGCAGATGGTGTTATCCCACTGCAAATGATTTTAGATATTAACATCAGCCTTTTCATTGTTGTATTGCCCGCAGATGGCGTTATCCCACCGCAAATGATTTTGGCTCAGAAATTATTCCTGCCTCAGCAAAGGAATGTAACGTTAAGGTAATAATATCCTGAGAAATTCTTGGGCATCTCTCAGTCAGGGACAGAGATGTTAGTCAAAATGATTTCTCCTTCTGTTTGACATCTATATTGCAGTGATTTGGACGTTTCCTTTCATTAAGGAAGTGATGTATGAAAAATACCTCCTCTTTTGTATTTAGTAATTTTGTGTGTGCAAATGTGTGCACGTGCTCACATACTTGTCACTCTGCCGGGTGTGTGCACGGACACTGGCTTGTAGCTGTGCTGGCGTCTGTTTGAGTGTCTCTTAGTTTAGTTCTTGCAACCTCTTCTTCAAGGTGATGTGTTCATTATTCTGGCTGGAAAGGCATACCGTCCTTGCTGAAGGTCTCAAAGGCTTTGGTGATTTATATCAGCCTGACGCTCAGTGTGGTGGAAACCTGACTCTGTCAGTGTTTTATGCTTACTAATTGTCCCTCCTTTCCCTCAACGCACCCTTCCTGGGCGGCCATCACTTCTATCAATTTTGAATGATTCCAGATATCTTCCAGGCTGTGAACAACGACTGTGAGTCTAGTAGATGGTCATCGTAGCTACCAGCGAATGGCAGTTAACTCCTCAGCCAAGCTGTCCATGTGGTCCCCCACTGCCCTTTCCAATAGGTGTTCACCTTCCGAGCTCCTCTCACTGCACAGAAAGACAAATATATGTATGCACATATATCAGTTTGGAAATGCTCCCATTTGGTGGTAAATATGGCAGCAATCGCAGGAAAGAATTTCATCAAGGGTGATAACTGGAGTAATCATTTTAATGCCCTTGGTTAAGTCAAGGACATGATAGAAATTGTGAGTGCTATTGAATTCACAGACATTCATATGTTTTCCATCTGTATGGATGAACAGGCTTACCTCTTTGATGGCTACTGGGAGGATATTGGAACAATCAGATCCTTCTATGAAGCTAACTTAGCTCTGACTGCTCAGGTGACCATTCTTCATAATATTCAATAATTTCGCATGTTCATGGCAGAAATAGAATGGTTAAATTAGAGTTTTCACCTAATCTTCTAGATTAACTTTGAGCATGTTCATCCCTGTTGCACACACGTTGACATGTTAGTGTGATTGCTTGTGTTTTGGTTCTTTGTTAGATAAGGGGCACTTGCGTAATTGAGCTTGTAATTGATGACCTTGGTTTGATCTTGTGCTTGCTTGAAAATGGCTATTTGGTCACATTCCCTGCTGTAGTGATGCACAACTGTTTCTCATGCTCTAATGCAGCTTAATCTCACTGCCCTATATTTGCTTCTTGGATGTAGCCACCAAAATTCAGCTTCTATGATGCCATGAAGCCAATTTATACCTCACCACGATACCTTCCGCCAACAAAAGTTGATAGTTGCAAGGTTGGGTTGTCTCTCTACCGTTAAAGCTTTCTAGTTGTAAACTTACTTTTGAGGTCTTTAATTACTTTTTGAGAATGTGCAACTGACTTATTGGTTGTTTTTTACTCACAGATAATTCAATCAATAATATCACATGGCTGTTTTCTGCGGGAATGTGCAGTGGAACATTCAATTGTGGGAATTAGATCCCGTATTGAAAATGGCGCTGAGTTGAAGGTAGGACCAATTGGTTTGAGTTGTTTGTGAAAAACAAACAGTGCAGCACTCCTTGCAATTTTATGGAACTCCAGTTAACAGCTTACGCCTGGTTGCAATGATTTTGTATTGTATGCCTATTTTTCTTCTATAAGTGTGGCTCCTACTTCAGTGGTGTGTCAAATTTTTGGAACACAGCTATCAATAGACTTAAAGTGAATTAACCACTGGAGGATTGCTCTTTGAATAGTGAAGTGAAGTCCTTTATCTAATGGATTGGTGTTGTTGGTCGATTGCGTTGACTAGAGAGGGCCTTGTTTTGTGGCAGTATTCTGAAGCAAGATCTACAAAATGTTGGGTGTTTTCAGGATACTGTCATGCTTGGTGCTGATTACTACGAAACAGATGTTGAGCAGGCAGCCCTTCTTGCTCAAGGGAAAGTTCCAGTGGGAGTAGGAGAGAACACCAAAATCAGGTGAAGTTTGTCCCACTGGTGTATTTACTTGGCAGGATGTGTCTCCACAGAGGTCTTTTTTCTAGGTTTTGGCAAGACACTTCATAATATTTTGGTATTAGCTTGAATTTTCCTTTGTCTCAAGATCTTAGTATTTCCTGACCTACAATCCCCAATGATCTTGTTTTGCAGGAATTGCATTATTGACAAGAATGCCAGGATTGGGAAAAATGTAGTGATAGCAAATTCTGAGGTGAGTTACCATAAGTCGTATCTACCCTTTTCATGTCAGAGATTGAAAATGGTTTTTAAGGTAATGGATATAGGACCTGTGCCTCCGGAGTGGAATGAGATGCAGATAATTTGGACTTCTTGGAGTCGAAAAGGGTTCACTGTCACTTTACATTCCACCAAGATATTTTAATGTGGATTTCTGACCACAGAGTTCTGAAAGCAAATTGTTCAACGTTTTGAATAATGCATCTGTACGTGATACGGTGTTGGTTTTGATATTTTGAGATTGAACCCACAATTTGGCTTTCAACAATGTAGTGGGTGTTTATTAAAGTTACAGAGGAACCTTCAGTTGGAGACAAAGAATTTGTTTGGCTAGACAGTAGCGTTGCAGTGGTAAAATTGTTGGGAAGAGCTGTTTGCTGGACGGTAATGTTTATGATTCAGTAATGCAAAAAGATGGTGAGGATGTTAAATAAGGCTTTCAGGCCTAGGGTTGGCTTTAATGCCATGTTCGCTCACCCTTTCTGTGCACCTGCTCTGTTACATTATTGCTTGCAAATATGTCTGCAAGACGTGGGTTTATGCAAATCTCTTAAAAAATCCATTGTAATAATCTAATAGTCTTAAGACAAATGTAATTATTAGTCCAGAAAGAGGCTTGAAGACTTGGAGCTATAATAACTTCAACTATTTTTAGTCTAGCTGCTTTGGCTTCCTGAGAATAGTTGGCCTCTACCTTTCACCAGCTACTTGTATGTGTTGCTTGTACCAGATTCTTCTCAGTTGTTTCATTCTTCAAATATGTGTGTTCCTTGTGGATTCATGCTTTTCTGTTCAAAGAGGCTGAGTAGTTAGGTGCATGCATGTAAGTAGGCATGGTGGTCTGCTTTTGGTGTTAGTTGCAGTAACAAGCTTGGGAGTTGAACTGTTACGTAGTGCTTTTGTTTTATTATTTACTGCTATACTTTCATGCAAGTGAATTTCTAAATTTTAGAGTGAGCAAGGTTGCTCTCAATGGTGACAATGAATGACTCCTGGTGAAAGCTATATTATTGCTTGTTTAACCTTGGGCACTGATAGATTTGGCAAGGTTTTTCCCTCGTCTTTTCTTTTTCCTTGTTTGTTGTGGTCATTTGTTATTTTTTGAAGTGTTTGGGTGTTTACCTAGTGCGAATTATACTAGTGGTTTTCCTGAGCCAATTCTGAGGAAACTGACAATTTTTTGGCTTTTCAGAATGTGGAGGAAGCGGACAGGTCTGCTGATGGGTTCTGCATTCGATCTGGCATCACAGTCATATTGAAGGACTCAACAATTAAGGATGGAACTGTGATTTGAGCTTATTGCATAGAACATTACCTGAACCTGCCCAGATGCTACTAAAATTTCGGCTATCTGTGGGGTGGACCATCATGGTAAGTTTTTTAGTGGTGGCCTGTTTGGAGTTAAAGAAGCCCACCTGACAAGAAAATGGCCAGATGGCAATGCCAATGGATAAAGCTTACCAGGAAGGAATTCCAGTACCTGCGCCATCACTGTAAAAGGGCGAAGATGATATCATTCCAGGGGCCCTTCTGCAGTATGCGAAAGGTCTTCACTTCAGCAGTGGGTTGCATTGTAGGTCAAGATTACAGTTGGCTCTCGAGATAAAAAACCCTCTTGCAGTATCTCTCGAGGCTATGAATCTGAAGTTGCCATGAGCAGCATTGTAAGTAGTTCTGTAATATGATGCTTCCTGCATAAATTTTCTTCGGGATTAGAGGTGTGCAATGTTTGTCTCCTGACATCGTCACTACTGGAAACGTCGGTTATCAGACATTATGAATTTGTAGGACAAAGAATTTCCTTGAAATGAAACAATTGCCTTCTTAAGTAGCTTGTAAGCGTTTGATGTAACTGGGTTGCATTGTAGATCAAGATGACAGTTGGGTCTCTCAATAAAACCTTCTTGCATTAACATTTTCTGAGGCTAAGTATCTAGTATGAATGCTCACACTTGTGTATCTGTTGGGTTAGAGTGGGTGCACCGTGCAATGTTTGTCTCCTGACATCGTCTCATGCTTGGAAACGCTGGTTAACAGACCTTATGAATTCAGGACTGTCTATTTAACAGATTTTTAAGTAAATGTAGCGCTAAAGTGCAAGGGGTCATGTATCTGTACTCATTTCAAATACACGAATGTGGCAGTGAACAGTTACGAAAGTTGTGTAAACCCTTATCTGTAATGGTGTTGTCTGTGTAGACTCTCTACTCTCTCCTACATCCAGTCGTTCCTCCTCCCTTAGTTTAGCGCAGTGTCAGAATATGAGGTTTATTGCTTAATATAATTGCACCCTTAACACTGCGCACTTGCCCATGGTGCAATTCTGGTGCAGAGGTTACGCTGAAAAATCTGGCTCAAAATGTGCCTCAATCCAGCTCAAGTTACATACATTGAAGATCTAGGTATTTATTGTTGCTTGTATAGAGAGAGCTTGAGTAATCAAAGAGATCGAAGGAAATTGTGACGAGGGCGTGATTTCTGGTACATGCATGTTGGGCTGCATGTGGGCAGGACCATGGGAAAACAAAGAGCGAGGTCATGGGTTGCTTGGAATTCTAGAAACCCCTAGCAATAAATGCCTTGGGGGCAAAAGTGGTGGTTGGGTCCAGGGGAATGGACCCCATAGACGGGGCAAGGGGCAAAGGCCTTTCAAGTTGGTCATCGGAGTCACCATATAGGAATCTTGGGGGCAAACTAAAGTCCAAGGGGGAAAATGGAAACGTGGGCTGCCATGTTGCATGCCCATGCAAAACCATTTTGGAAAGGATTACCATGGAAAGACCTGGGTTGACGATGACAGGCAACGGGGAAAAACGGAAAAGAAAGAAGGGAATCACTGGCTATTGTTGCACGGGTAGCGGGGAGCTTAGGAGGACTCACGACGCCTGGAAGGTGGAAAACCAAGGCAGACCGCACGCGGGGAACTGGCAATGGTCGTACGGAAGGTTTTCAGATTTGAATGAGAGGAATGAGGCCTGCATTGTGTTTTTTTAGTAGCATGCACATACTAATGCAGAAAGGATAGCAGTCTGCATTTGAACACACTACTAAATAGTAGCAACCCTCTAATACTTTCATAGAATACAATCCATTAAGTGATTCACAGCGGTGAGAACTATTATCCGTTATGAGGTTTGGCCTCTGTAGCCCCTTACTAATTTTACAACTGGCATAAGATAATCCAACCCAACCTCACATGTTCATAAACTATGATATAGCACTACGACTATACTATATCCTACTAAACTTTATCCTTTGATAAAGGATTGCTTCAATAAGTCATCCTTCAATATGAAGTATGGTGGGAACTATTATTCAAGAAGGTTTGCTCATAGAAAGGGGTTTGACCTCTGCACCAAAGTATCAATGTAGGTAGCCCCTTACTAATTTTTCAACTGTTATAAAATAGTTGAACCCAACTTCATATGTATATAAACTATGATAAAGCACGATTCCATACTTCATCCTTAAATATTTATAGTATGATAAAGCACTCCTTACATACTTTACCCTTTGTTTTTTATTAACCTTCCCAAACTTCCTTGGCCTGATCTGTGTAGGACTCGTCAAATTTTACTTAAATTTTCAAATATTTTAAAATTGATTTTTTTTGCAACATGCCCGCTCACAAAGGTTGCCCTATGGAGTAGATTTTTGCTTTCTTATATTGTTACGCTAGGCAGCCCTTGAAGCCACGTGTCAAAATTCTAAGTGCTGATCTTGATAAAGATCTGATGGTTTGAATTGTTGTATACCCCGTAGCGTATAACTCTAGCACGAACGTTCAGTCTTTTATAGTTTAAGGTAATGTGTTTGGATAGACAGAGACGACGGATATTTTGAGCGTTCTATAACTTGCTGTTCCCCACCTGCCTCACTGTATGCGCATGGAATCGACCTTCTTCAAAGTCTTCAAGATCATGGGATCACTCATTGAGCTTTCTTGCATGGAATATGATAATTATGCTCTCCTTGTATGTTCGGCTATGATCCAGCAGCAAAAATCAAATAAATACATTCTCTGATGTTTACCTTGGCTCAGCAGACAAGAGCACAACCCTGTCTTTACCTTGTCACAACTGACGAAAGTTCCAAGCCCTGAGGACAAATCTGGCGGCTGATGGTGGTCACTGGAGTTGGACCATTGCCTGCTAGCTTAGGGAATTTTCCAAGTATCCCCCACAAAGGTCGATATCTGTTGTTGGGCTATTACTCGTTCATCGAGTAAGCAGAATCCAGCATGATCATCCGAACGATAAAATATACAATATAACTGTTTGTGGCCAAATCAGTTGCAGAGGGTATTATGTTGCTTGAAACTTATATAACTGTAGACTATGGAGCGATTTGTCGTAATTGTTGCTGCTCCAATATGTACAATGCTATGGATCACGGTTGAGGCAGATACTCGTATGAAAAGAGTTAAGGAAGATGTATGGGGAATTCACAAAACAGTCCTTGTAACAATTCATGAAAAAATGTATGGTAAACAAGAACTTTACCTCTTGGCCTTTGAAACTGCATTAAGGACCGCAAAACTAATACGGCAACGCAAAATCGTTCCATGGAATCCTCGAACGTTGGTATTTGACTTTGCTCCATACTTAGGGCCTTAGCACATGGATGGGGCTAGCATGGGTTTAGGCTGGGAATCTTTTTGTCATCATTACTCCCATCTTACACCAAGTGGTCTAAGAATGGGAGGACCCACTTACTTGGTCTAGGATGGATTAAGAATGGGAGGAGCCACTTTTTCTCCCATCCTAGACCATGGCCTCTAGACCTTGGCAGCCAGAATGGGTTCCCCTTTTTTAGGGATTCAAAAACATGCAAGGATGACATGTATCCTTGTCCCCAAGTGGTCCCCATCTCCTAAACACATGAAATGATGCCATGTGTCCTCTTTCTCCTAAACCCATCCCTAGTTCTTTTTTGGTTAGCACATGGTAGGATGGGAATAGGATAGAAATATGTATGGGACCACTTGGGACCACCTTTTCCCATTCCCATTCCCATCCTATTTCTTCCCATGTGCTAAGCCCCTTAGTGTCATGAAGGATTAACTAGAAGGAACTTAAATGATGGAGTGCCTTTTTGCATTTGGCTATCATCTTATCATGAACTATTCACTTTGTGTCAATAGATCAGCATATTGCAAAATTCAAGACATGGGGTGATTACTTGTAGGAATTAAGAAAGGAGAGTGATAAACTTCATCTACTCATATTTATTTATTTATGGGAGGCATCCTAGGGGGAGGTTTTCATTTTGTTGAGCTCTTCTTGAGCCACATGTCACAATCATAAATGTTGATATCATACAAATTTAAGTGTATGAATTTTGCTTTATTTTGGATGTGTCTCTATCATTAGGAGAGATTTCTTATAGCTTTTGAGTTTTAGCTTTTCACCCCATGGCAAGCCACAGGGTATATTTTTGGTCACCTTCTTTCACGGTTGTTGTACTCTTCATTTTTTCTCATGTAGTTTTGATAAACTAGTGGGGAGCTTCTTACGTTGTAGGACTAGGATGAGAGCTTAGATTGATCATTCAAGCAACGTATTCTACATCTTTGCAAATTCTCAAGCGTAGTGTAAGGAAAGCTTAAGGAGTCCATTTACAATCATCATTATCGTGAAACGAGGCGGAGGAATAACCAGAATGATGGGTTTAGTCCAACGTTTGATGCCCTTGCTTGTGGATCGTGGCATCCAGCTCGCCGTATGTTCGAAAGAGGAACCTTGACAAACAACTGCTCTGATGCGGTCATCAAGCTGATGTAGGAAGGTATATCTCAAAGTTTGGGGGCCTCTATTCATCAACAAAAGAGGTCTGGTGATTTTACTAGCATTCGATTACGATGACGTCTATTGACATTCAGGTAATATGCAAGTGAAGTGTGTATGAGTGAAGGAATGAAAGAGGTTGATTACAAAAAGGGTTAGAGAACCATTCCTTGGGGTTTTAGGGTAGGAGGTAGTAAGGTCTTGAAAGGGGTGAAGGTTAGAAAGGGTAAGAAAGTAAAAATGCTTCTCTATCACTAACTTGAGGGGGTCAGGGGTTGAGAAAACTTGTAGGATTGACTTTGGAAGGAGTGACTTTGGTAGAGAAGAGAGGCAAAGAGAGGAGGTAAGAGAAGGAAGTAGGAGAAGAGAAAAGAAAATAGGTTGCAAGGTTGAGGGATAGGTTGCAATGTTAAGGGAATGCTAGTGCGTTACTGAGATTGCAAGAGGGCGTGGACAATTGAGAGGGAGCATGGACACTTGGAGAGAGAGCAATTGGTGAACTCTACGTGTTGCAAATAATATGTAGCATTACGTCAATGCCAATCCATAGATTTCTAATCACATCATTTATAAAGCATATTCTTTTATCAAATACAATCTCCGACCGACAACTATATGTGTTGAGTTCAAGGGGTGATCCCTATTCATACCAAAACTTTGCCATGCTTTTGGCATTTGCTTTCCTTACTCCTTTGGCCTTTGCCTATTTTGTGAGAAAGTATGAGCAACAATTATGTATTAGGCTAGCATGCTCTTTCTGGATTTTGGTGCGACCCAAGCCATAAGAAAGACCATCATTGGTGACCTTGTGAGTTGGGATTTGCAAGACAAGTGCAGATTGGGAAAGCAAATCCCCACAAATGTTGATGTCAATAGGCAACAGACTTGCAAAGATTCTGGAATGCTCCGTTAGTACCTCCTACTTGCCCTTAAAATCATCACTACAGAGCGATTGTCCTCACTATTTCCCTTTTCACTATAATGTCGCTCCTATTGTAACATGCTCTTCAATATTCCCACCAACCAGACTCAATATTCGACATGCTCTTCAATATTCCCACCAACAAGACTCCTAGACTTGAGCCATGTCCATCATTGGCTTTTTTAAAGAGCTTAAAGGCTCTATTGTTAGTCCTACATAGAACTCACTACCTATAGCCTCCTCTGTTCATCCATTAGCCCTGCATCTTCTACCTTAATATCTCCCTTGACAACCCATCTTTAGTTGCTACATCTTCCCCTTCTCTTGATCGACACCTTTGTTGAACCTCTTCACCTACTTCCTACCTTTTTTTCTCCACACCCTGTTGTACTCACACGTACTTACATTAATATACATTGCCACACTAGGCACAGGGCATCCACTACCACATCAAGAGTCATGTCTTACCCACTACCACATGCACATCATCACTGCTTTAGGTGCAATTCCCTCCATTGAAGGACACACACATGGTAAACATGAACATAGCATGATAGCATGATCATTGTCACGTGTTCACAAATTAGGTTAAAGAATTGTTTTTGGTATGAAAGCTATAGTATAAGTGGGAAGTATAAGTGGGAAGGAGGGGCATAGATGCCCGTAGGAGTTGCAAAAAGTACATCTAGCAAGAATCTTGGTGGTATTGAAACCCCTACCTGAATTCAGACATCGAACTAAGCCATTGCATAAACTAACTAGGACAAAACTGGTGCTCATAATTTTGCATCATGAGGCCTAAATACATCCAAATTTCGATGCCTATCCCTTTCCAATTTGATGTCTGATTTTGACCTAGTTTTTGCCAAAGTTTCATACACTAAAAGAAACTTGTATCCACATTATTTTCAGGCTATTTTAGTCATTTTTAGCCTGCTTTCTCATGGCTAGCACATTTGTTGGCATGTTGTTTTAGCATATTTGGTCCTATCTCAGTCATCTTGTATCAAACTTTAGTATAGTCTTCACTTATAGCTTCAGAACATCAAATGCCACAATTGCAAATCCAGTTGGGATTTTTCTAAAATACTTTGCAAAAGTATAACCGTTTTAACATTTTTTGATACTAGTTTTAGTTTTACAAGCTATTGCTATATCTCAATTACTTTGTTAGTTTTAGTTCTATGTTAGCCAACTTCTTGTATTCTTAGTGACAGAAAATGCTTTGATACTCACAAGCCTATAATCACCAATTTTACATCAATTTGATCAAGATAGAAAAATTACATGCTGATGTATTACCTTTGGAGACAAGAACATCAAAGTGGATGATAACAATTATGACTATTGGACGTTCAAACTTGTAAACTTAGTTGAAAAATTCATGAATATTATCATGGAAATAGAGAAAATTTAAGAATCTTCTCCAACAAGGTCAACAACACCCTTGATAATTAAATTGGTTGGAGACCACTACCCCACATATGAGCTCCCATATGAGGAGGACAAAAAGGCAATTGATGGAATAGTCTGGATGTGGCAGTCTTCTTATTGAAGTTGGATACCAAATGTTAACCTGTAGATAGGGATTTAGATGAAGACCTTGACTTGGTTCTAGATGTAACCTAGATTGGGATCTAGATGGGAACCAATGATAGTTCCCAGACATGAAAATCTGACTAAGTTCTAACAAGAAACCTAATTATGGATCTGGTAAAGTAGAGTCTCAGGTGGGATGCGATTGATAAGCAAACCTATTGACAACCTAAAGATAAGTTAGAGTATTGATTTAAGGGTTAACATGTTGAATATTAAGATGTAATCTATCCATGATTACTGAACTGATTCTAGGCATCAGTCATGGAGTGACACCACCATCATGGCATTAATGGATTGACACCATGATGGTGGTGGCAATCATGGAGCACACATGCGATTCCACTAAAGATCTCTTAGGATGCATGTGGGATCCTCACCAACTCTTCTTTCTTGCAACTTGGTAACTGTAGTATATTCTTGTGAGGTTGGAACGGAGTGGATCTCCTTCAGAGCTTTCTGTAATCAAGGAGCCAACGTGGTGTATTTTGTTGTAATAAAATCCGGTAGTTGTTTTCGCGTGTGCGTGCTCAAGTATCTATTTGCAGTACTGATCCATTATAGCACCTAAGATAAGTCTTTCAAGATTAGGGACCCCCACAAGTTTAAAATTTTATTGTGCATCTAGGCTTGTTTGGGTCATGAATTTTTGACATGATATGAGAGTCTTGTTGGCTAAAATATTCTTGTACTCTACATGATCTACATGAACACTAAACAAAGGAGTTCCTCCCAAACTAAGGAAGCTCAATGTTCTATCAAGTTCCATGTGTTATCGACTTAGAGGAGGTTCACTTGAAGATGGCTAGTTAGATGCCCATCCCCAACTTCAGGGCAATCGATAAGCTTGACAGGTCTAACCTCCCTCTATGGAAGTTGGAGCTACAAAGTCAATTGGTTAGCATAAGTGTCTGTTAAATCACCATAAGAGCATAATTGTAACTTGAGGAAATCGAGAATGCTATTGGAGGGTGACAAGGGTGACCATTATAGTAGTATGACCGGTTAGTGCAAAATTCAAAGGCACTCTCTGTTATCCATCAAGACTACTACAACACATCCTTCCTCACATCTAGTTGGTCAAGATGTTAGCAACATCTTAGATGGTGCTCATGGACATGTTTGAGGTGAATGATGAAGTTTGTACTCTCAACCTCTAGATGGACTCTCTAGAACATGAGGGAGATCTGGTGCAAGACTACATTACTAAAGCACAATGTTAAGCTTGTGCCTAAAGTCCTTATTTTGTGAAATCAAATATTTTATATATGAAATATTCAGGAATATGAAAAGCTCGAGGTTAAAAATGTCAACATTCTAATAGTCGTAAGAACTTTTCTAATAGTTTTCCCAAGGATACGCTACAAGATTAACTCTGCAGCTGTATGTGTGGATGTTTGTCCCCTTTTTTATCATATCTGAATATAGTTTAGTATTTTCTTATCTACGAGTTTGTCACTTTTTTTAGCATTCTACAATTACATTTATAACGTCTCTATAGTTTTGATTATGATTTGTCTTTTACTGTGAATATCTATTATTCTTTTGCAAACTTTACAGTTTTGTAGTTTTGAAATACTATGTTAGTAGTATTGCAAATTTTACAATAAGGGGTGTTGGTTCCCCTTCTACTTTGGCAATCTTACATGTTGGTTTAGGTTTCATAACAACCTATTGACAAATTTTGATCAATAAGATTTCTAATCAGGCACACAGGAGTAGACTCTGAATCAAATGTGCATATATTCAACATAATGCATGAATGAAGAAGATGAATCTCAACATGAAATGGCTACTAGACAAGATCAAGAACATGCCAATAGAGAGAATTGCAAGAATCAATATCGTAAGATACTTTTGTATGTGCAACTTAGAATTAAATTAAGCAATTAGATCTAAATATGAAACCAAAACAAATGGTGTTCAAAATATGTTGGGTACCATTCTATTGCCAATCAGACTAGGAGGCGACTTTAGTTTGACTCATTACCACCTATTCCAACAAAAGGACAAGTGAAAAAATGAAAAGCCCAAGGAGAATGTTGGCAATCACATTGGTCAATTTGAAACCAGATGGAAAGCAAGGAGCTTTAATGTTATTTACAACAACAATGTGAAAAAGAAAAATTTATAGCCACAGTGTTTGGTAAGGCTATGTCTTATCTCACACAATATGGAATTGCACATTTTGTAAGTTATGATGCATTCAAGTTATCTTTCTTAGGAAGATTTTAGAAAAAAAAACACACGAAAGTGTATTAAAGAATCTAGGAAATAGGAAGCAAGAAGATCTTTTGGTAGAAGATTATACAAAAAAATTTCAAAATTTTCAACTTGCGACTAATTGTTGCACAAAGAACCACTCAGGATCAAGTGGGTGGGACGAAATTTTGAGGGGTGCTATAGCTAGTATGGATATGAATGATCTGAGATATCTAGTGGAAGAAGCAACTAGAGTTAAACAATGCTTTGGTGCAACATCGAGAAAATCAAAGAAAAAGAAGAAGAAGGCATGTGGGTCTGACAACAAATTAGGTTTCGACAATGATGATGAAGAATGACGATGATAATTCTTATGAAGAATCAGATTCTGACTTTGGTGATGATGATGAATATTCAAATGAAGGAAAAGAAAGAAGAGTGAAGAAGAAGAACCAAAAGATAAAAGCAAAAAAAGATTTCAAAAAGAAAAAGAAGAAGAAACAAATAGAGAAAGAATCCACAAAAAAGGCTAATTTGGTAAAGACAATCGTCAAGTCTTTGAAAACCCTCGAAATTACAAGTAATTCTAATCAAGATACAATTTTTTTGTCAAATTCACAACTAGAATGGCAAGGATAGAATAGAAAATTGCTAGTGTAATTCGAATGATCATGGGAGATTACCTCCGAACTTGGCAAAGGCAACTCAACAAGCCCAACCGACGGTAATTAATCAAGTTGTAGTTCAAGTTTAACAAAATCGATGATATAATGGTTTACCAAGGTATCAAAACAACAACTAATAATAACAAAATCATTGTAATTATTATGGTGTGGATAGACACCCACATGGACCAGATTATGAGTTGTGGTGCAAACATAGAATAGAAAGGAAAATTTTGATTTCAAGATACAATAATAAAGCACCTCAAAATCAACAACAGCTCTAGTTAGTGATGTTACAGTTCAAGAGATTGAAGAAACAACTACAGATCATATGCTAAGTATTCTAACATAGTTATTGTGGGGGTTAAAGGTCACTGTGCCTTTACCCCGGTTATGTACAATACTCAAACACATATATAAATGAATGAAAAAGAAGATTAGGGTGTTCTGCACCCACCAAAAACTTGTGTGGCTCTCTGTTTCTCTCTCTCCCTCTTCCGTTCTTGCTTCCGTTGAGAGCACTCTCAACTAGTATTAGAGCCCGGGTGATCTAGCTGAGCATGCGTGAATGCTTGAAGCTCAGCAGCTCTGTGAGAGGAAGGAGAAGCTCTGTGGGAAGCTTTGTGGGTGACTTTACTTACATCCGAGTGTGCAAAGACCTTGGAGGAACCTTTGGAAAAGTCACTTTGGTTTTGCGAAGTGGTTTTGAGAGCCTGTTAAGTGTTTTCAAAGAAAAAGTCGTTTTTTGAGCTTTTCCCTGTTCCGTTCGATGACAGAGACTTCGTATTGACTTGCAGAGGCAACTATTGCTTTCTTTTGGTGTCCACTTCACTTCAGGAGCTTGGAAACACCTTCATTCTTGAATCTGGGATCATTTCATTGGATTTCTGACTCACTATGTCAGTTTCTGCTTTTTTCTACCCAGGTGTTGGAACTCAAGTTTGGAGCAACCATTTGCAGATCTGTCAGTTCCGGTGGACTCGGGAGGTCCTAAAACTTCTATGTTGCTCATCATTCGCACTCTAGTGGAGTTTACAAACAGCTCTGTTTCCAAAAACGTTTTTCAGTCCGTGTGTTAGACCCAGTGATTGAGACCACGGTTTCCAAAACTGTCTGTCCCATTGCGTTTCGGACGCCCAAAAACCCCTACCTATCAATTCTTACGCGATTTGGTGGAGGATTTTCAGAGTTATAGATCTCTGTGTATTCGATTTCGTCTCTCTGTTATGCATTTTTCATTCTAAGGTTTTGAAACCTTAGATTTATGCCACATGGCAGGGGATAAGTGTTGACTCCCATTTCTCACTCATCGGTTGGGATTTTGGAGTTCCGGCAGAAGAGAGATATTTGCAAATTTTCTTGCTGAGTCCGATTATGCAATGACGCCCAAGTTGAAATTCCAAAAATTGGTGCATCATTTATCCATAGAAGGCCATGGTCATGTTGGCTCCCTCTATTTTGGAATTCAGTAACAAAGAAGAAATCATTCAATTTACCAAGAATGGTTTGATCTTTCTTCAATATTGACTTTAAAGCTTTAAATTTATGAACATAATATTGAGCTGTTGTGATAGGATCTGAAAGAATGAGATTTCTCAATTCAATGGTTGCATTTTTTTGTTGGGAGTTTGATGATTTTGGATTGAGTTTTCATAGGCACTCAATTAATGGCTCATATAAATTTGCGGTTGTTGAGAGTGTGATAAAGAAGGAGGGTGGATCCAATTGTCTTACCATAGCAAAAAGATTCTTCTTGAGTTGATTTTTTTGAATCTGCAGATGTTCTTAGGTGATTGAAATCATGATAGCCTATGTTCGATTGGAGAAGCTTCTCAGTTTTTGTATCCATTAGTGCATCCTTTACCTGAAGATTTCTTCCTTGCATTTGTGCTTTATGCATACGCACCCAGGAGGAAGAAAGTATTTGATTCACGAGGATTTTCATTGTTTTGAAGAAAAGATTATCGATTGAAAAAGCAAACCGCTTGTCAACGTTTGTTAATTCCCAGCATGCAATAACTTGATATAATCTTTAAAGAGACCTAGTGGAGAGAAGCGAGAAGGAGCTACTGTAATTAATTGGTTTTCAAAGTCTACAACTTGTTGACTTGTGTATATTCCAAAACTAAAGTATCAGTTTGAAGATCTTCTCCAAGCTTGTCCTCATTGTCATTGTTGAAAATGTCATTTGAAGAGTCTTGCTCTTGCATAATTTTGACATGGTCTTCCCAAAGTTCATTTATGTGTACTTTGTTTTCTTTGTATAATGGTGTACTCATCAATTCTTTCATTGCAAGCATTCAAAATGTTGGACGTATGATGCCACTCATGTAGGCATGTCTATATGAGAGTTTATGCTTAATTGCAATTGCAACTGTATCGTTTTCATTTAAAAAACTTCGAAGTACTCGTTGCACTCTTCCAACATCTGCAAAAACATCGACAACACTTCCATGTAGTCCAAATAAACCTTCCTATGCTAGTTCACATATTTGTGCGAAGGGTATTCTAATTGAAACCAATCTTGCTTCGATGTCATTAAGAATTTTTGTGTATTTTTCAACATGTGCCATTTTCATATTTATGGTGGATAGAGTTGGTATTTTTTTATTTCTAACTTTTTTGTAGCACAAAGAACATAAGAAAATTTTAGTAGAATGAAATTGTGGTATGTTTAATCCATTGCCTTGAAGGAAAACTTTCATTTTCTCTTTTAGTATTCTAAGCTTCACATGAAATGTTAAGGTACCACAACAAATGCATTGAAAACTTGGAGCATCTTTGATTCTTTTCATATATTATTCCAAATTTGAAATTAGTCTTCCATTTCTTTTTTGTTTGCAATTTCGTTTTTTGGTATTTTTAGAAGTTTTGTTCCCGAGGAATAAAATTTGGTGCAAGTATAACTCTTCTCATCTTGTAAATTTTGTTAACAATGGCTTGTAAAGTGTAATTGTGATGTAGACATTGTAAATTAAATGTCTTTTGCAGCCAATGTTGGATTTGCATGGACAATTTGTTGCAATAATATATCATCCTCTTTCTTCCATGTTGTGCATGAATGTTTTACTTGCAAATGAACCAATGGATTGATAGTACAAGTGGCACTTGACTCATCCAACAATAATGATCTTATGTCCATATCATTTGCTTTGCCTATTGATTTTTTTTTTGGGAGAGCTTTATACCATCATAGCATAGTAAAGTGAAGCTTGTTCCAAAAAGGTTATGGAATTTTTCATGATGTCCACTAGTAATGCACGTGATGTTGAAGAGTTGCTAACCAAATTTTGGATGCTTTCTATTATTGAGGCAACATTTATCGACATCATTGTAAGCATATTCCAAGGTGAATTTGTAGTTGAAAAACTTGACACAACATTCTCATATAACGTTGTCAACAATTATTGATATGTTAGAGATGGGTAAAAGTGTAGAAGACAAATTAGTACATTTGTGTTGGAAGGATATTTCACCATCAAAGCTTCATTTGTAGAGAATCTTTTCATTTGTAAGAGATGATCTAATTCCATGTTATGATATATCAATTCAAGAATAAATATCTCAAGTGTACTAATAGAATTGAATTACTTTAAGGAAAGCTTGCTTAATTTCATCTTGAAACAGAAGAAAGTACATCATGCATTTGCCTCAAATGCAATTACAAATCAGAACTATTAACAGTAAAGCTTCCACTAGGCTTAGAACTCCTAAGCTTGTTGCATGCCGTCATGAGTCATGAGGTCTTGCGCATATAGCTCAACAAATGGAACACTCATGGAAAGCACTATGTCAACGTACGAGCCACGAATGCATACCAGTACTTGCTCCCCACCATGACGAACAATATCTCCAATGATGCAAGGAACTTGTGAAATAGTTTGGGGGCCCTTGCAGCAGAAGCAATAAGGTCGGAGAAGATCTCGGCTAACTCGAAATCCTCCACATGACTCAAAAACATACTCAAGTAAATCTGCGTTGATGTTCATGAAGTGTAAAATCCCAAAGACGTGCAACGAAAATATGTAGAGTTTTAAGTCAAGAGAATTCTAAGTAAAATTTTATTATGAATTCTAAGTAAAATTTTAGACATAATAAAACAAGCATGGTTTATTCACTTGAGTCCCATATCCAAGTCATGCTACTTGGGTCATGAAAGCTTGTTTCAAACCGTCTTTAATTGAACCATCAGGCACCTCAGCCAAAATGGTAAAATAAAAAATACAAATCGTTCCTTTTGCTTGCAAAAAGGACACATTCTTCAACACGTGCATCACCACCGCTTCGTCATTAAACTCTTGTACTCGTTGAGCAAGAGTATTTTTTCTTTCTTTCACAAAAGACAATTATGACATAAATAAGAAAAAGGTAAGTTAATAGAAATAATACTAATTCAAAGACAAAAAAGGGATTATATTGAATTAATCAACTTACTGCAGCTCTATCTTTGTCTCTTGGTCCATCTACAACTATGATTTGATCTGCCATTCCTTCATCACTTGCCACTTTTATAATAACAATGGCAATTGTTCCCATCACATTTGATCCTAAAAACTTGGCAAAGTTGATCATCTCATTTGCCCAAGGAACATAAGTAGAAAGGGAATGATCCAGGAGTAAACGTAGATTCCCCTCAAAAGGTTCCCCTCTAATTATACAAGTGGTGGCATCAACAAGAAGGGAGAACTTTGATGTACCTCCTTCTATTTGTCCTTTTGGCACAACACTTGCACCCTCCACCCTATAGAATTCTCCAACTTGCAAGAAGTTTACAAATTGGTGAATGTAAGCAGAAGACACAAGTAATGTAATAGTATGTGAACAAAACTTGTCAGTGAAATCTTCCTTCGGAAGGTAGGATATTTTGGATTGTGGACTTTGTATGTGCTATATTTGTACAATAATTTGCCCTCAAAGACAAATCTATAAGGTGCACAATTAGATAGTTGACTTATCCCTAGAGATATTAAAGAGTTTCCACCTCCTACAAAGTTTTCTTTTCTTGGAATAATAGCTTTTGCAATGGATGCAAAATTATGCGGTGATGGTTGCATTTTACTAACATCTTGAAAACCATTGTATGAATTTACTTCATCACTATCTTCTTTGCATTGAAGTTGCTTGCTGAGACTGCAAATAAGAAATTGAATGCAAATAACATTGCAACAATTATATTTTTTTGTAAAAACAACTTGTAATATAATTAATTTCGATGCTTGAAATTGCACAACTTGAAATTCTACTATATATTTATATGAATTGAAACTTAATTATTCACATCATTTACTTTGTGAGCACCTTCCAATTGCCTAATATATTACATGATGCCATAAGAATAGAAATAATTTGAAGTAAAACAATGAGTGCTATCCAAGAAATTATATTACTTTTCCAAAGCTCATGCTCAAAATAATATATTGGAAAAAGAAAAGTCAAAACAATATATTGGAAAAAGAAAAGGATGATGGAGGAGGTGACCTCATACTCAAATCAATATATATATATATATATATATAATATATATATATATATATATAATATATATATATATATATATATGTAAAATATGATTTCTCTAGCTATCAAAAACTCGGAGTTCTCTCAGGCACTCTCCAAGTCCTCATCCATGCCTAATTCTCCTCACGCTCTCGTTGTTCCTTGCGGTGGCCAAGGCCACATCAATGGCTGCTTGCTCCTCGCTCGCTCCCTCTCCTCCCTCGGCTTCTCCGTCTCCTTTGTCTACTTCTCTTCCACATACTCTCAGCTCCAGCAGAACAATCGCCTCCCCCCTCAGGAGCACTCCTCCATTCAGATCCACGTCGTCCCTGACGGATTTGACCCCTCCCAGCCCCCCTCTGCCTTCGTGGTTACCCCCTCCATGCGCGAGGGCCTTGGGCAGCTCATCGAGAAGCTGAACCAGCAGAATCGGCCCGTCACTTGCCTCATCTCGGACACGTTCATTCCTTGGACCCAAGATGTGGCCGACAAGTACGCGATTCCCAGGATTGACTACTGGACTTCAACTTCAATGTCATACTTGATGCTCACAAACATTCCAGTCCTAGTTTCGAAAGGTTATCTTCCTCAGCAAGGTAGGTTAACTAGTTAATGTGGATAGTTTCTTACAAATATGGTGCATTACATGCTCAGAGTCACTCACTCGTGTTCCTGTGGGCTGTGTAACAGGGTCAAGTACCAGGTGGGAGAGCGAAAACCCAATCATGATTGACTGCATCGAGGGTCTTCCGCCATTTCCTATTGAGCATTACCCAAAAGAACTTCTTTTTGCAGACCTTTCCAATCCTATAGTGGAATTTTTCTTGGCGCTTAGTCATCGTGTCAAGGCAGCAGAAAGGATTCTCATCCACACCGTAACCGAGCTAGAACCTACCGCTTTTGAAGCTTTCCGCCGAGCCCAAATTCCTGCTTACGCCATTGGCCCATTAATTCAGCACGCTACATCCCCGAAACATGACGCTGAAACGGAAAACGACTGCTTGAAGTGGTTGGATGTGCAGGCCCATTCGTCTGTCATTTATGTGGCTTTCGGCAGCTATTCCAGTTTGTCTTTGCATGAGATCCAAGAGCTGGCCTGCGGACTAGAGGCGAGTGCACAACCTTTTCTGTGGGTCATTCGAAAAGATGCGTTCAAGGATGACGTATCAGAAGTTTTACCCGAAGGCTTTAGAGCAAGGACAGAAGGAAGAGGCCTGATCATCAGGTGGGCGCCTCAAGTGGAGGTGTTAGAGCATGCGGCGGTGGGTGGGTTTTTGACGCACTGTGGATGGAACTCAACGATGGAGAGCTTATGGGCTGGCGTTCCGATGCTATGCTGTCCGAGGGGAGCAGAACAGAGATCAAATTGCATGTACATAGCGCAAATGTGGAAGGCGGGGCTGGAGCTAGAGAGGACGGAAGACGGAGGGCTAGACAGGACACATGTGGAGAGAGGTGTGAGGGAACTGATGAAGGAAAGCGAAAGTGAGAAGGCAAGGAAGGAAGTGAAAGAGCTGAGGAAGTTATTGAGGAAGAGCTGTGCAGAAGGAGGTGCGTCGAAGAGGAACTTAGAGAAGTTTTACGAGGACATGAAATCGCTGTAATTTGGAAGTTCTTGTTGCGAGCATATGCAGTCCATTATTTATTTCAACCGTCCTCAAATCGAAGTAGGGGTTTGCATTTGTTGAGCTTCTAAGTTTGTGATCCATTATTTTTCGCCCGCCTTTGCAACGGTATAGCAAAGGTCGGTCCCTTCCCAAAGGTCAAATAGGTATTTTTTAGATATTTCTTTTTGGCCTGTTTTAGGCAGCATTAGTGAAGGTTCAACTTTTGAGATGCCAAAAACAATTTCTAGCATTTTTCAAATGTGTTTTTTTTTGTGAATTCTTTGATTGGTTGGTGTGTTGACTTTAAAGCATCTCTTTCAAATTCGGGTGTGCTTTTTTGGAAGTGCATTCATTTCTTGTCTCTCCTCTTCTCCCTCTCTCTCTCTCCCTCTCTCTCTCTCTCTCTCTCTCTCTCTCTCTCTCTCTCTCTCTCTCTCTCTCAATCATGCTTGGCTTTAAATGCAAAGTTTGGTGTAAACCAAATGTGTTCTTTGGGTTTGTTGGGTTGGTTTGTCTTTGGCTTAGTGGAGACTTGTTTTTGAAATATGAGGTTTTACTTTTTGGCTTGCCCTTGTAAGGATAGGTCTTAGTATCAAGTTTCAATCTTGAAAGTGAAAAATGTTTTTCTTGTCTAATTATTTTGGCGTCTTCATTTTGTGGTGATCTTATTGGTTGTGTGTCACTTCTGCTTGTTTAGCATCATTCTTTTTTTGGTCATTCATATTTCCTCCTAGTTGGGCAGGCCCGTTGAATTCGATTCACCTTGTTTTCTTCCCCAATGATTCCAAAGGCAAGTCTTAGTGTCCTTGAATGCCTTTACTAGCTTAAACATCCATTTTTGGCCCTGTAAGGGTCCTTAGTGATGGATAGGTTAGTTTTTTTTGCTAATGAGGTCCATTCGAGTTCTTTCAGTTCAGTTGGTCAACTTGACCAATATTTTTTTAAACATACAAATATTTCTATTTATATATAGATATATATTTATGTTTATAGATATATACTTTAAAATTTTGAAATTTCAACAATTGAATTTTAAAAAATATTAAAATTTGAACTCTCAAAAGTTGAAGTCAAAAAATTAAAATTTTAAATTTTTAAATTTTTAGCAAAGTAGTGTCATAACCCTCAACTTCTTATTATCACAGTCAGGAACACCCATCCAAAGCCAACTCAGACCCAACATCTTGAAGACATGAACCAAATTGAGAACTAAAATAACATATATTGAAGTAGAAAGAGAGGTTTAATGAGATAATTTAGGTAGAGATGGCAAGCTCTAAAAGAAACGTCATAAATTATACTACAGTTGTATTCTTGCAAACTACCTATATCCAAGGTTGCATTAAACATGACTATAAATCAAAGGTTGCTCAAAGGAAACTTTTGAGAGGATAGATTATTAAAGACTGAAAAAATGAATGATACAGCTCCATGGTCAATCCTTTTGGATTACTCCACTATCATAGCCAAGCATGCTTAACTTGTTAATTACTTTTTAAATTTCAATGATAAAAGTACGGCATATATTATGCGAGCTGTTAGTTGAGACATGTTAGAAGGCGTGAGTACCCTGCCAAAATTAGTCGCAAGCTGCCTAAGCAAACATAAGTACAATGAGGAGAATTGGGAACATAAGTGGAGTATATGTGTGTGGACTATTCGGCTAGGGTTGGGTATGCATAGCCACCATTAATTGGTGGTGCGCATGACAAAACCTTCTACATGCACGTATCAGAGTAGCTAAAATCGTTATAAAAAAAGAAAAACAACAAGCCTGACTTGGATATGGACACATACAATGCATAGACACAAACAAGGCCCTAGCCCATTATTTAGGACTCTGGTGTTCTTCATAAGGGCATGCTAACTTCTGATCAAGGACACCACCAAGGAGTATTGTGTGCCTATATTGCTGGAAGTCTTCATGTGCTAAGTTTCTCTGCAACAAAACTCAAAAGGGTATCGGGCCTTGAATGATCACTTGTGTAGAGCGAGCTTCTTGGCAAGAAGAAAGGTGAAATAATTATGAAGAGTGGTTCCTCAAAATCCACTAAGTGTTCCCAAAGGAGAAGGAAACTATAAGGTAGGTTGAACATTGAAAACAAGATCCAAAGGGCTATTCCAGTTTCAAGGCATCCAATCGGTCTTTGGCAAGCAAGGTTCTATCTGATCCTACAGGGGGTTCTATATATGAGTTTATGATTTTTTGAAGGTTGTGATTGTTCAATATTCCGGTCATCTTTGTATTTTAGAGCAATTATTTGAATTTATCAGCATATGGTGTTTTTAGGTTATGGTGACTTGAGTTGATCATGAGATTGCATTTCCCCTTTGTGTGTTTGCAAACATGATTATTCATCCAGCTATAGGGCATTTCTAGGTTGCTCTGCCAGTCTCATCACGTTTTTGGTGCCTTCACAACAGCTGATCGAACTTCGACTGGACCTTCAATTTACAAGACTGGAATCATTGGTGGTTGATCATTATAAATCATGGCTCAGTACTTCCCATTGTTTCATGGGATGCCAAGCGAGGATGCCGAGAAGTTTATGGAACAGTTGGAAATTACTTGTTTAATCAAGAATCGGCAAGATGTAGCCTTCATGTCACGGATCTTTACTTATTGTGTGCAGGATGAAGCAAGGAGATGGTTTCACCTACGAAGCCGCTCAAGCAGTGAATAATCCATCAGTAGAGGTAACTTTTGCATTGGCAAGGGACGCTTTTTTATAGCATTACAGGAGGGTAGAGGATCCAAATAAGTTGTGGCATGAAATACAGAATTTTGTGCAAAAAGGTCCCCTTGATGCATATGTTTAAGACTTCAGCCGTTTGTGGAATCACTGGTGCATGTTACTAGGGAATGAGCAGCCACCTGCCATGTTGAAAAAGGAGAAATTCATTTCAAGACTTAGAGGCCCTTTGCAGATGAAGCTGGAACTGAAACTTATAGCCAATTTCCAAGAAGCAGTGGATCTGGCAAAAGCAAAAGAGTGGAAGACGATCAGAATGAAGCAGTTGACCATGAAAGTACAGTAAATGCCGAGGAGGGAAAAACAACCTTCTATGAGCACTTTGGTTGCACATGCAGAAACAAAGAATACCAAGAATGATAGTTTGCATAAAGAAATGCATGAGGTGGTTGACATGTTCAAAAATCTTAGTCTCAATCTTTTGGGAGGTGCAACAAGGGGGAATAGGGCCCAGGCCACCGTATCAAAATCTAGGTAATAGACAGGATGTAATAGACAGGATCCAGGAGTAGGAAGAGGCACAAATCAAAGGACGTTTAAACCCTGTCATTGTTATAATTGTGGGGATTGGGGCCATACTAGTCCAAATTGTGATAAGCCTCCATGTATAGGAGGAGATATGTTTCCTTTGCCGAGCAATTTGAATAATCGAGCAAATGAGTTTGGAATAGAGATAAAGGGAATGCCTTGAACAAGTGGTTTGATAGCAAAGGAAAAAGGGAAGGGGCAAATAGATGAAAGGGAGCCTGATGTGTCACCAATACACCTAGAAAATCCTGAAGTGGTGCCAATGAAAAGGTCAAGAGAGAAAGAACCTAAGAATGGACATGGTAATGCGAAGAAGGGAAAACAAAAGGAAGGGGGGTCTGCTTCAAGCAAAAAGAAGTCAAGGCCACAAAGATATTTCCAAACAAGGGATTTACCGGTTGGGGGAACTCAAGAAAATTATTCTCTCCAGAAGGATCTGATTGGTAAGAAAGTGGATATTTTGTATGGTCATTTGATGGAGCTTTGCCCTTGGCTAAGGAGAGAATAGAAGAGACTAGTCAACCTACCTAAGCAGGAGAGAAAAAGGATGTTAAGTGTTCAATCGTTGGAAGAATTGCCTGATATATGTCCTATGATTAATGCCTAGCATAAAGGAAAATCCATAGGAGAAGCTTATGTTGATGGTGGAGCCCAGGTGTGCATAGTTACACAATCATGTGTTGAAAGGCTAGGCTTGGCTAAGTATAGTTTTAGGGTATAAGATCCGACGAGGATTACCAAAAAGCGAGCGGAGAAAAGTAAGCAGCCACAAATAAGTGAGGAAGATTTAACAAGATTCAAGCGAGCGGGCTCCTCATCTACTAACTTAATCTTCTCAAAATCATTGGAACAATTGAGGTGAACAAGAGTAAATCAAATATATTCCAACATTGAATGCAAGCTTCCAACTCACAATTCCCTTGTCTTTCACCCTCATACTGTCACTATACATTATTTATGGATACATAGAGACACAGTAGTATAGAAAATTGGGTTCATAAGAAATAAAGACCACATCAAATTGAACATCCATACATGATGCAAAAATATGTAAACATGTTGACGTGTGTCATGTCTACCATGCTTGCATAGGATTTGCCATACATTTGATCCCAAAACATGGAAGTAAAATCAACTTTGTCTTAGCTTTATAGAGCAAAAAAGCACACTACATCTGATGCAATAGGAAAACATGTGAGGATATGCCATACATTTGATCCCAAAACATGGAAGTAAAATCAACTATAGAGCAAAAAAGCACACTTCATCTGATGCACTAGGAAAACATGTGAGGATCCATACATATACTCTCTGCACACCAGAAAGTCTTTGGCATCATCTACTCAAGTGAAGTTGGGTGTCTCCTGCTCCCTAGAGCTTGAAATAACTCTACCTTTGTTAGAGCTTCTTGGTGCATAAATTGATGCACTTTGTCACTCAATCCCAACACTACAGTGAACACAAAGTACATGTGCTTGCAATGTTAGATATGCTCAATGCCCCACCCTCCTGGCAACCACCAGTGGTCCAAGGTGCTCAAGTTGTAAGGCCCCCATATGAGGAGAAGCCATGTGTGAGCCCGGGACACTGGATGGATCTTGACTTACATGTCAGATGAGGTCTATCAATGAGACCATTGATGGTAGAAAGGTGATTGTGTGGGAGCCCCTTATTCTTGCTGGATTGATGGGATAGGGAATATTCCTTGAATATTCCATAGACAACTAGTCGGTTCCATCGACTAGGTTGATTGGTCGACTTCACCAACTAGGTTGACTGGTCGGTTCCACCGACTACATTAATCTGACTAACGCCCTTATAGCTATAAAGAGACAACCTCCCCAGTCCATTGTACCAGATCAGATCTTCCAGCTAGTAGCTCTTCACCTAGTATCTATCTAGATTGCCATCTAAGCTCCACTGTGGGAATGCACGGGTGGACGGACCCATCATCTGTACCACATCAGTATTGAAGGAAAATTTTGTTCATCTCCAGTTTGTTGTGTACTCTCTATTCTTTGTTCAGTTTATGTTCCGCGGCTCTAAGAATCGAAGACTAAAAGAGAGGTGAGGTCTTCAACAGCATACGGAGTGATGGCAACAGGAAGCGGCTCGAGTTCAGTAGCTGTTGCTGCACCAACAATCCAGGCATTGAGGATTCGCCCACGAGCCTTCACTGAAGGCAAGCTAGATGGTCCGAACTACACTCTATGGAAGTTTAAAATTACAGCTATTTTGGATTCATATGAGCTTCTGGAGATAGTACTGGGGACAAACCCAGAACCACAAGGAACCCCCGACCTAGCAAATCTGGGGAGTATGATACCTCCTAATGCCAACCTTCTATGAGCTTGAAAACACAGGAATGCAGATGCTATGTGTGCCCTAGTTACAAGTACTACTGATAGTGTTTTGACCTTCCCCTCACATGATCTGCAAGAAGGGTCTATATTGTTCCATGCAGCCTCTATAGGAACCCATCACGGTGATGGTTGGAAATAATGCAAAATGCCTTGTTGAGGGTACAGGTACGGTTTGATTTGTTTCTGTAAATGGAGATGTTAAGAAACTATCTAATGTGCTGTATGTTCCATAAATCAAGAGAAATTTGCTAGCAATCAGTTGCTTCCATAACTCACCTTGACCATGAGGTGAGGTTCAACAAGACAAGAGCAAAAATTCTGGATAGTGCTGGTGGCAATCTTGTTGGCACAGGAGTAAGGAGGAATAACCTATATGAGCTAAGTGCTCTTATAGCCACTGCTGGAGTGGGCACAAGTAGACTTTGGCATGAAAGATTCGGCCACATCAGATTTGCAGTGCTGAAGGAGATGCAGAAGCAAGGTATGGTTGCTCACTTACCTCTGTAGTAGCAAAAATCAAAGAACCGTGTGAATCTTACATGATGGGCAAGCAACAGAGAAAGGCATTCCCACAAGAAAGCAAGAATAGAGCAAACGCTCCTCTAGAGTTGGTGCATGTTGACTTGTGCGGTAAGATGCCTACACAGGCCTTGGGGGGGATCTTCCTATTTTTTATTGATTGTTGACGACTATAGTAGGAAGATGTGGGTGTTCTTTCTTTGCAAAAAGGCTCAAGCTTTTGGTAAATTGAAAGAATGGCTACAGCTTGTTGAAAATGAAACAGGGAGAAAAGTGAAGAAAATCAGATCGGATGGTGGTGGTGAGTTTGTTTCTACAGAGTTTGGAGATTTTTGAAAGAGCAAAGGGATCAATCGACAAACAATGACACCATATACGCCTCAATAAAATTCAATTGTTGAGCACCGAATGCGGACCACCGTGGAGATGGGGAGGTGTATGTTGAAAGGTGCTAGACTGCCAAACCACTTTTGGGCTAAGGCTGTCAATATTGCGGTTTACATTCTTAATTGCAACTAAACAAAGGCACTCAAAGGTAAAACACCGCATGAGGCTTACAGTGGTAAGAAGCCATCTGTCTCCCACTTCAAAACGTTTGGGTGTGAATGCTATGCACATATACCAGACAAAGAGAGAAACAAGCTACAACCAAAAAGCACCAAATGTATCTTCTTAGGCTATTGTGAGATGAGAAGAAAGCCTATAAGTTATATGACCGAGAGGCAAAGAAGATCATAGCGAGCCACGATGTGGTGTTCAAGGAGCAACCACATGTAGTGGAGGTAGACAAGAGATCTTCCACTTTATCATCAAGCAAAGAGGTAATTCACTATGGACCTATCCCAAGAGCTATAAAGGAGGAGGAAATATTAGATGATGAAGGTATAAGTCACCAACCTATTGCTCACCACCAAAAAAGCTATTGCCGTGATGGGTAAGACAGCTCTATGACCATGATAACCAGATGCCTATGTCTGTTGAGTAGCATGCAGATGGACCAAGGCAGTCTTAGAGAATCGAGGAGCAAAGGAGGGCTTCTTCTCACATATTCAATATGGCCTTGATGGCTGAGATTATTGCAGAAGTAAAGGAGCCTGCGAGTTTGGAGGAAGCACTTGCAGACCGATATTGGAAAAACGCTATGCAAGTAGAATATGACAGCATCATGAAGAATGAAACTTGGGAGCTGGTAGATCGACCACCTAACAAAAAGGTTATTGGCAGGTAGGGAGAGCGGGGGTAGGGAGAAGATCTTGATTAGAAGAGGTCCTTAAGTAGGTAGGAGCTGAAGAGGTGAGTGGGATAGAAGAGGTGCATCATGACACAAAGAGAGAGCTCAAGTGAGGCAAAATGAGAGTGTATTGAGATGAAGGAAGATCCTTCATTATATAGAGTGAGAGGAAGGTGTAGGCACCTTTCCCCTACATCAGTGGGAGGGGGCAATCAGCCCCTACATTAGTGGAACTGGCTAAATCAAAGGAACCTCCCATGTGGGGGCCTTTGTGCTTACATCATCACTTAGGTCATAAACTAGACACCTCATAGCACTAGGTGTGCTTCAACTACACACACACACACATGTGACTCCCCTAGATGCACACATGCACCTTAGAGCAAGCCCTTGATCACAGTTATCCCAACATACCCCCCCTCAAGGTTTGCCTCT
The DNA here is from genome assembly GCF_047967505.1 of Dipteris shenzhenensis. NCBI lineage: Eukaryota > Viridiplantae > Streptophyta > Polypodiopsida > Gleicheniales > Dipteridaceae > Dipteris > Dipteris shenzhenensis. Next base: position 42,721,252 of record NC_141602.1, on the reverse strand, counting down.
TGCTATGTCAAGGATTCATCTAGTCACATAGTTTCTCATGCCATCTCATGGTGGTCACACATGCCATCTCATGGTGGTCAAGGATAAATCTATGGCTAGGATCTCATGCTAGCAAAGTTGCCCAAGGGTCAATGTTTACAAAATGGGATAGACCAAGCACACATATCACATGGCCTACATCATATGGTGACGAAAGGCGATTTACAAAAGACATAACATTCTTTTTGGAGTACTACTCCAGGGAGAGAACCTCAAAATTTGACCAAGTGATGATAAACAAAAATTCAAAGACAAAGTGCTCAAAAGGCAAAGTCCTTGTCTTCTACCACAAAGTTTGATTCTTCATTTGTTGATGGTGTTCTCTCTTCAACCATATTTGTCATATTTTTCTTTTTCTCATTGCAAAACTTCTATGAATGATTGTTCTTGCCACAATAAGTGCAAGGGTTGATTTTATAACAATCCTTCTCAAGATGATTGTTTTTCCCACAATGCTTGCATGGTGCCTTGTACCTACTCTTTGATGAAAACTTTATTGCAAGTGCGTCTGTGTGTACTTTACCCATTCTTGAAGTGTTCTTTCTTTCATCCTCTTGTAAAGCACTGATGATGCCCTCCAGTGTGGGTTGGGGAAGATCTTCAAAGTAGTCATCACAACATAATCATAGTCTTGTGGCATACTCTTCAAGAGCACAGCCATAGCATCATCTTCAGTAACTGGAGAGTTAATTAGGTCAATTGTGTCATAAGACTCCTCAAAGTATTTACATGAGCTGTAATATTGTCTGCATCCATCTTAAGTTCAAAGAACTTAATTTTCAAATTCAATTTAGAAGTATGAGAGCTAGCACCAAATAATACATCTAGCTTATGCCATGCCTCACAAGGGGATTCTAATTTGAAATGTGATGTACATAATCATCTCCCAAACCTAATGCAATTATTGCATAAGCTTTCTCTATCCTTTTTGCATCTGCAGGTGTAGAAGAAGAGTCAATTGCCTTCCCTTTACCTTTGGTTGTGGTTGATTCACCTTCTTGAGAGGATTGAGTTCCTGACTTGACCAAGTCCCACAAATTCTCTTTCATAAGTACAAACTTTATCTTCATTTGCCAAGTGTGAAAGCCTTGGCCATTGAACTTGTCAATTTTATACATAGCCATGAGAGGGTCCTACTTTATCAAGCAGTGTCTACTCTCTTACAGAATGACTAATCTTGTTGAACAAAGAAATCTCCCTCACCATACAAATGTAGATTGCTAGAGATAAACTAAGAAAATCCTAGTTATTAAGCATATGTATACCCAGTTCGCTTCTCCCAAAGCTTCTTGGCCGGGGTCTTCTTTACCTTGAACTTTGTCCTTCTTGTAGTCTTCTTCAAGTGCTTAGCATTGGAAGAACATTGAGAGCTTGGCATCTTGACAAGAGATTAATCCCAACTGAATCTCAAACTGAAATTGCATTCTCTAATCTGTAGCTTAGCACCACTTCATACCTCAAACATCATCTTAGCATTTACTCTAGCATCAAATTCTCAAAAATGCTTGCAAGGAAATAGAGTAACTTGGAGGCTTGAATTCTCACTCCACATATCTTCAGATTTGGGGCTTTGTAAGCTGGAAAGAAGCCTTTATCCCAAAGACTAAGCATAGCAGAGGAGAGGCAAAATAGTGTGCCAACATTGCCTGTGAGAGTCTCACCAAAGTCAACAGTTCTTTTGCTGATTTCTCTGCAACCACTAGACCATATAGGCATTGCCTAACTTATGCTTGAAGGGCACGTCACCATTTGCTCTATAGGTGCACAATTTGACAAACAGTCGGCGCACTCTGTTTGGATTAGCATGGGCGACAAAGACCAAATCTGGAAGAATGCTCTGAGCCAGAGGTACGCCCCAAGGGGTAGAAGCTTTAGTTCAAAGGGTTTTGCAAATGGCGCACAGGATGAGGAGAATGGAGCTTAGCAAATTCTGAAGAGGAAGGGAGAGAGAGCTTCAAAATGGAGGTGATGGAGAAGATGATGAGGTGGCACTACCCAAGTGGATTCTCTAGAGCCTACCAGCTCTAATACCAAATGAAGAGGTGAGTGGGATAGAAGAGGTGCATCATGACACAAAGAGAGAGCTCAAGTGAGGCAAAGTTAGAGTATATTGAGATGAAGGAAGATCCTTCATTATATAGAGTGAGAGGAAGGTGTAGGCACCTCCCCTACATTAGTGGCAATCAACCCGTACATCAGTGGAACTAGCTAAATCAAAGGAACCTCCCATGTGGGGGCCTTTGTGCTTACATCATCACTTAGGTCATAGACTAGACACCTCATAGCACTAGGTGTGCTTCTACTACACACACACACACATGTGACTCCCCTAGATGCACACATGCACCTTAGAGCAAGCCTTGATCACACTTATCCCAATAGGAGGGTGGGTAGTCGTGGGAGTCGGGAGGATATAAGGAGCTAGGGAGTCTAAGGGTTGGGGAAACGTGAAGAAAAAGGCCATTAATGCCCTAAATGTAGGGAGTCTACTAATTAAAAAAGGATAATTAGCTACTAAACTACGTAAGGAAGGGTGCTTTTAAGAAAAGGTTAATTATTAAAAAAAGGAGGTTACTTACGCAGGTAGAAAAGAGACGAAAGAATAGGATAGTAGAAAATAAAAAATGTGCAGGAAATAAATAGGAAAAAATGGACAAGATTAACCAAGAAGAAAAATAAAATAAAATAAAGGAACATCTAATTAAAGGGAAATTATTGTAGTAAGCAACCAAAAAGTTACAGTAGGACGTTTGAATTACTAGAAAAAAAGTGAGAAATGAAGAGACGAGAGAGAGAGAGAGAGAAATGAGGTTTGGGAGAGAACTGAAGAGACAATAGAGAAAGAGAGAGAGAGAGAGAGAGAGTGATTAGGAAAAACAAGGGAGATTGAGAAAAAACACGGAGAAAATTAGAGACAAATTAAGGGGAGAAAGGAAATTAGGGAAATCTAGGGGGGTTGTCAAGGGGAGATCTAATGAGCAAGTGGCCAAACCAATGGAGGAAGGGATAGTAAGTGTGTGTGTGTGTGTGTGTGTGTGTGTGTGTACCCACCTTTGCCCCAATAGGATACAACACACTGGGTGAGACAGTAGGTCATCACCTAGTGTGATGACCTACTGTCTACCTGAAGAGAATAAGAAGTATTCAGAAGTGCAATTTAAATTAATGGAAATGGAAGAGAAGTACTTGAGTGAGGTAGGTGCACAGTATGGAAGCAAAAAGGTTTAATAAATATATGGGTAAGTTGTGGTTATAGTAATATTAGGCAAGAAAAGGAAGTGGACAGTTTTGACAATAATCTGGATTAGAAGAGTTTTATATAAAAAGGGAGAAATAAAAATTAATAACAAGGTAAGTGTAATAAAACAGTGTTGCTCAAAGAGACATGAAAGGAGTCAAAAGGCCAAAAATCCATAATGACTTAAATGTATTGTTTGGGAAGTAGGAGCTAAAATTAGGGGAGGGCTACGGAGAGTTTTGGATTCGGAGCATGACATCTGATGAATAATTGTGCAAGGGCAAGAGAGGGATTAGAAAGGTGTTTATTAGAAAAAATAAAACAAAATAAAGAACAAGTTAAAGAAGGGAGTCAAGAAGCCAAAACAGCCTTAATGACTTAAGTGTACTATGTGCAACCGTCTAGAGTTGCACGGGAAATGACCTGTGTGTGGAAGATTTTACAACACCCCTTTGCATAGTGAAAATACAAAAGAGAGAAGCTAGACAATGAAATAGGACTAATTGCATTAATGGAAAAGTTTGTACAAGTCAATGAATCCCTGTTTATAAATGAAACTAGGAGTGTGGGCACTTTTGCATAAATGGCTTTGTGGAAACTGTATGGAAGTTGAGCTTGGATAAGTCCTGGCATGCAACACTTTTATTGAAGAGGGGAGTATGCCTGCCTGCCACCATCCAACAAGCAAAATAGTAAGAACCAGTTTTAACTTAAGTTGGGAAGACAGGTGTCATAAACACCCCTCCCTTGTTATCAGAGTCACAATAAAAACTAATACTTGGCCGTACATTTATCAAGCATAATGAAAAAAACAAGACTGTTTTGGGCAGACGAGTGAGTTTAGAGGTTATGGGGAGAGAAAAATAAACCAAGTGAATAGAAAGAAAATAGGGGAAATGATTAAAAGGAATAATCTAAGTAAAGGTTAAGGAGATTTGGATGTGGATGCCAAACCTCAAGATAAGAGGAGGTGGGGGTATTGAGAAATGTGAAGAAATAAGTGAAATTTAAAGGACCTTAGATTATGGAAAAAATTAAATTAATGAAAAATATTAAAGGAACATAAATTTAAAGATAAGTAAAGGAAAAACGTAAGGAATTAATAAATCTAATTATGAGGGAAAGGGGAAAAAATTATAGGGAAAATGAAAGTAATGTATATAGAGAAGGGGGAGGGGGAAAAAGAAAAAATAGGGGGAGGGCGGGGGGGGGGGGGGGGGGAAGGGGGGAAGATTTAAAGAGGAGAAAGGGTTACATAAGGTTTAGAGAGGGGGGAGAAATAAAAGGAAAGGAGGGAGGGCTATATTAAAAAAGGAGAAGGGGGGGGGGGGATTGTTTAAATAAAGGTATATAGAGGGGTTTTTGAAGAGGGGTGTATAAAGCACCTATGAGCGAGAAGGACGGAGCCAGAGAGGTGTACACATGGTGGAGCCCGCACGAGGCATGCAAAGCGAGGGAGACTGCAGTAGGACTCACAGTCGCAATAGCACTACAACCAAAATCGGCGACAGTGGTGGGCAAGGTCCACTATAAAGAGTGAAATAGGAGCTTTGACTTGAGAGGAGGCACGAGGACCAAAACAGAGTCATGGAAGATGGCAGAGCTGGCAAATGGAGGGAAGGCTGAACGAGCAACTGTAAGCGGGCAGCAGGGAGCCAGAGTTCGAGGCATAGTGTAGTATTGAGGCACAAAGGGAGAGTGTGTGGGTAAAACACAGGTGCATTATAGATAGCATAAAGGTAGGGAGAGCGAGGGTAGGGAGAGAGTCTTGATTAGAAGAGGTCCTTAAGTAGGTAGGAGGGTGGATAGTCAGGGGAGTCGGGAGGATATAGGGAGCTAGGGAGTCTAAGGGTTGGGGAAACGTGAAGAAAAAGGCCATTAATGCCCTAAATGCGGGGAGGGTACTAATTAAAAAAGGATAATTAGTTACTAAACTACATAGGGAAGGGTACTTTTAAGGAAAGTTTAATTAGTAAAAAAAGGGGGTTACTTACGCGAGTAGAAAAGAGATAGAAGAATAGGATAGTAGAAAATAAAAAATGCGTAGGAAATAAATAGGAAAAAATGGACAAGATTAACCAAGAAGAAAAATCAAATAAAAGAAAGGAACACCTAACTAAAGAAACGAATTAAATAAAGAAGGGAAAAATAACCAAGAAAGGGAAATACTAAAGATAATAGGGAACAATTAGGGGGGGGAATTATTGTAGTAAGCAATGGAAAAGTTACAGTAGGACATTTGAATTACTAGAAAAAAGGTGAGAAATGAAGAGATGAGAGAGAGAGAGAGAGAGAGAGAGAGAGAGAGAGAGGAAGGGGGTAGGGAGAGAGAGACAAAGACAGAGATAGTAGAGAGAGACAGGGAGAGGGTAGAGAGAGAGAGAGAGAGAGAGAGAGAGATTAGGTAATAAAACAAGGGAGATTGAGAAAAAATACTGAGAAAATTAGAGACAAATTAAGGGGAGAATAAGGGAGTTGGATGGAAAGGAAATTAGGGAAATTAAGGAGGGTTGTCGAGGGGAGATCTAATGAGCAAGTGGCTAAACCAATGGAGGAAGGGATTGTGTGTGTGTGTGTGTGTGTGTGTGTGTGTGTGTGTGTGTGTGTGTGTGTGTGTGTGTAAGATTTGACAACACCCCTTTGCATAGTGAAAAGACAAAAGAGCGAAGCTAGACAATGGAATAGGACTAATTGCATTAACAAAAAAGTTTGTACAAGTCGGTGAATCCCTGTTTATAAAGGAAACCAGCTCTGGGCCATTTTGTAGAAATGGCTTTGTGGAAATTGTATAGAAGTTGAGCTTGAATAAGTCCTAGCAAGCATTACTTTTATTGAAGAGGGGAGTCTACCTACCTGCCACCATCCAACAAGAAAAACATGGTGAGAAGCTGCTTAAACCTTAGTTGGGAAGACAGGTGTCATAAACACCTCTCCCTTGTTATCAGGGCACAATACAAATAACTCACAACCACAAACCTATCAAGCGAGTTATTAATCTTTAGAGAAATCAAGTAAATTAGAGTAATTATGAATGAGTTTTGTGTTTAGAGGGTGAAATTGTGTAAGTAAAGAAGGGGGGATAAGTTGGTGGAATAATTAAGAGTATGTAGTTTTAAGATCATAGAGGGAAAAAGGACTATATGAGGGAATGAGATAGTGCAAAGGTCTTAAGAAAGGTGAAAAGATATAGACAAGATAGAGATGGAAGGGTAATAAAGGAAGGGGGGGGAAAAGGGGAAATATTAGAGGAATTAAAAAGGGGGGGTTGTGGGGGGTGTGGACTAGAACAATTAACATGAGCATTCCTAAGTAATCATTGAGATGAGTTTAAAGAAAGAAAAATTCAACTTTAATCATTAGAAATTAGGGGAGGGTATGTAAGTTTTAGAAAGTTAAAATTAATAAATAAAAGGTTGGAAAGGAAAAAATAAACTTTAAATAAATTTATTCTTTTAAATAAAACAAGGCTAAGGTAATATAAATTAAGATTTAATAAGGAGAGTAAATAATTGGGAAGAGAGTAGAAAGGGGAGTTTTTAGAGTACGATGTAAGAAAGGGGGACAAGGGGTAAGGGTTTAGTTATGGAAGATATCCAAGGAGAAAGAGATAAGTGGGACAAGGGCCAAGGGTTTAGAGAAACTACGACGAGTGGTCAAAAGACAAATAACTCAACAAAGATTATGTGTAATGAACCCACGTAATCAAATCCATGCAAGAAATAAATGACTAGAGAGACATATAAAGAAAGAAATAATAATTAAAGCAACCTTAAATTAAAGAAAAGTTGAAATAAAAAAAGGGGGAGGCTAAGATACAATTTTATATTTAAAAAATACACTTAAAGGCAAAAGTAAATAACCAAAACTGGTAGGATAATATAAACAAAAAAGCAAAAGACAAATAACTCAACAAAGATTACGTGCAATGAACCCACGTAATCGAATCCATGCAAGGCAAGCAGAAGAAGAAACTTGTGTGAGTGATAAGAGAAAGAGGAGGTTACTAGCCGTCTGAACCAGGAGGACCCAAGACCTTGGATTAGGTAAAGCTCAATGGAACCCCAAAGTACCATATTATCCAACTAACTTTTCAAGCAATTAGGTGCTCACACGAAGTTCCCAAAGTAGAGGAGTCACCAGTTCCAACAAAAGAGGTAGGCTTGAGGGATGTAAATCATGTGAGCCCACGAGAGACTGTGGAGAAGCCATGAGAACCCAAGCAAAGACAGCAATGTCAACTTTGGCGCAAGGGAGTTACAAAGCCAAAGGAGAAGGCATAGATTATCGAGGTCGTGAAAGAGCAGCATAGAACGAGACCATCAAGTCTAAACATCAAGGAAGGGTTGTGAGATAAAAATAAGGCGAAGCCATCGAAGCAGTAGAGAGCCGTAGAAGTAGTAGAGAGTAGTAGACAGCTTATCATCATGATTAAGCAAAAAGAGCACGCTTCATTGAAGGGATGGTAGACAATAGAGCGACGTAAACAACAGCAATGAGGTCAGGCCAATCCGTGAGTAGCATTACCAAGAAGCAAGGAAAGAGAATTTGTTAGAAGGCAGACCACCCGGGCTTGTAAGACCACTTGATGGCGATGATGGAATCCAAGGAGACGACACTTGAAGGAGACCATCAATGATGAAGTGGAACATGCAAAAATAAGAGTGGGAAGAGATCCATCTCCATTTGTGTCTTTGAGCTCAATGCATCAGTGTCACACTAGATGGCAAGAGGTGGTGAAGAGAATTATCACAGAGAATTAAGAGAGGCCAAGTTCCTGAGACTTGAGAGTGTGGCCATAGTGTGAGATAGCCAAGCGCAAATACTGCAACGCCAAAGAGGAACCATGAAAGTGTTCGAGGTAGGGAGGCAACAAACAAGAGAGCTACACAAGGAGTTAGCAGGACAGCTAACATTAATCAATTGAGCTGAAGGAGAAGAGGTAGCAAAGCAAAGTCAAGGGAGTAGATGACATCGAAAGAAATGGAGGACAAGAAAACAAAAGAGGCATCATGGTGGTAGAAGGAGAAGATGTGCAAAGAGAGGAAAGAGAGGCTAAGGGTCTTGAAGTGCACATGTCGAGGTATCAAGAAGGAGTACGTAATGGCCAGTTGCAAGGCTAAGCATAAGCCGTGGTATATGTGGGAAGGTGGGTTTGGTTAGATAGAGGTTTCGGTCAGGTTAGGGATTATTAGCAAGGGTTGGGTATGGGGGGGTTGGGGAGGTTTGGATTTAGTTGAGCTAGGGGTTGAGGGTTAGTTAGGGAGAAATATATGAGGGAGGATAAGCTAAAGGAAGAGCATAGTTTTGGAGGGAACCAAATACTTAAGGGGGAAACAAAAAAAAAGGGGGCGAGGGCAGAATAATAAGAGGGATTGGTTAGGAGGTACAATAAAGGGAGGGAAAAAAGGTTGTTTAAGGGGCTTACTTAGGGGGGGGGGATGTAAAAACAGGGCCAAATTAGCTAAGGGAGAAAAACCAAATTTCTAATTAAATATGTAATTGAAAAGTATGCAAAAGAATTAATTAAAGAGGGATAAGAAGGATAAAGAGGGTTTTATATAAAGAGAGTCAAGAAGTTTGTATAGATGTAATCATAACAGAGGGTTATGAAGGATAACAGAGGGGGGGGGATGTGCGTGTATGAGAAAACTTTTACTAAGAAAAATTTGAGTGTGTGTGTGTGTGTGTATGTGTGTGTGTGTGTGTGTGTGTGTGTGTGTATGTGTGTGTGTGTGTGTGTTCCACACACACAAAAAAAGTGTGTATCAACATTATGGGGGGGGGAAGAAAAAACTAGGGCAACTTGTGTAGCCACCATGAGTGTAAGCAAATAAGAGACCTGTGTGTGTGTGTGTGGGGGGGGGGGGGGGGGGGGGGGGGGGAAGACTTTACAACACCCCTTTGCATAGTGAAAAGACAAAATAACGAAGCTAGACGATAAAATAGTACTAATTAATAAAAAAGTTTGTACAAGTCGATGAAACCCTCTTTATAAAGGAAACTAGCAGTGGGCACTTTTGTAGAAATGACTGTGGAAACTGTATGGAAGTTGAGCTTGGATAAGTCCTGGCAAGCATCACTTTTATTGAAGAGGGGAGTTTGCCTACCTATCACCGTCCAACAAGAAAACATGATAAGAACCAGCTTAACTTTGGTTGGGAAGACAGGTGTCATAGACACCCCTCCCTCGTTATCGAGGTCACAATAAAATAGGAGCTTATCCATAGACTTAACTAGCTCGATGTGAGAAAATACTTAATTTAGGAGGGTAATCTTATAAATAAGTGGGGGGAAAATAGGGGCAACAAGGGAAAAAGTAAAGAAAAAAGAAAGAGTCTTGGGTGGAGGAAAAAGCTTGAAATAAGGTTAAAAATAGAAAGGATTGTTATGAAAAGTATATAGGAGAGGTTTAAACAATATTTTGGGAAATAACAATTAAAGAAACAGAGTGGGGAAGGGTAACAAATAGGGGAGGGAAAGGTAGAAAGACAAACTTAGCAAAGGGGATTTGCTTGTGTAAGATGAAGTAAAGAGGGAGAAATCAAGGGGTATAGGAACCGTGAGGAATTGGGTCTTTAAATTTTGAAATTTAGACAAGGGAAAGAATGATAAAGGGGAAATTAATAGAAGAGGAGGGGGAGAGAGAGAGAGAGAGAGAGAGAGAGAGAGAGAGAGAGAGAATTGAGAAAGGGGGTTTAATAAAGAAAAGGGTTAAAGGGGGAAGGAGAATAAAGGGGAGGTGGATGGGATAGAGTAGAGGAGTTTGAAGAGACAAATTAATGTGTTGGGTGGGGGGGGGGGGATTAAGAAATGAAGGTAAATTTAAAAAATAGATAAAGGTCTAGGGGACCTGTCACATGTGAGCCTATGCTGTAAGTGGAAGGAGGCGTTGAAGTAGAAGGGGATCTGCAATAGTTACATCTCAAAGGAGCAAAAATTTCGAGATCGCGCGAGCAGGGAGAGATGAATGTAGATGTACCTAAAGCTACGTAGGATGCTATAGACAAAGTACAAGCATGGGCAGCATAAAAGCAGAGTGAAGGGCTATGCTAACCGTGCAAGCCAGCAGGTAAAGTGACACAAGGCGGGGAGAAAACCCGTTAGTCTATGGAGCTCGAGGTAAAAAGTGATTAGAAAGCCTCAAATATATAGGTACATAAGGGGTGGTCGAGGAAAGGATTCAAAGGAGAGTCGGGGGGTGCGGAGCCCAAGGAACTTGGAGTAGTGATAAGCAATATAAAAAGAGGCATCCTGGCATAGAACGCAGCATGCCACGTGGTGTAGGGAGGCACTAGCAACGTGCCATTGTGGGGAAGGATTAGAAAGGAAAGTGTGTGTGGGGTTGGGGGGGGGGGTTAATGAAGGGTTTCGAACAAAAAATCTGATAAGATAAGGGGGAGACTTTGGAATTTTATTAAACATTTAAATATTTGAACAAAAGGAGGGAAATAAGTGGAACTAATTTTTTTAAAAGGAAAAAATAATAATGGGAGGTAAATGTAAATAAATTAACAGAATTAAAAGTAAGCAGTAAAAATAAAAGGGAAGAGTAAGGGAGGTGAAAAAAATAGTTTTTTTTTAATTTAAAAAACCAAGAAAAAACCCAATTTTAAGATAAGCAAATGGGGATTCAAAGGAAAAATGAGAGCGAGATAAAAATTTAAATTAATTATCGGAAGTGAAAATAACGTTAGACATAAATTACAGGGAGAGATTAGGCATAAAATAAGAATAAATTGAAAAAAGGGAAAGGAAGGGGCAAGAGTTTAACGAGGGAGAAACTAGGAAAATATTAAGGGAAGAACGAAGAAATAAGGAAAAATTAAAGACACTAACAAAAAGGAAGAAAAAATAGAGATTAAGGAAAATTTAAGGAAAAATAAGGACAACTAAAGAAAAATAGGAAAATTTAAGGAAGGTTAAGGAAAATGAGAAAAAATAAGGAAGGGATAAGGAAGATAAGGAAAAATAAGAGATAATTAAGGACTATAAGAGATAATTAGGGAAAATAAGAAAAAATAAGGGGGATTAAGGAAAAAAGGTAATAGGAGAAATGATTAAAACTTTTAAAAAAAGAAAAGAATTAAAAAAGGAAAATATTAGGGAAACTTTTTTTAAAAATTGGGAAATTAGGGAGAAATTAAGGGAAGAATATGGGAGTTTGAGGGAAAAGAAATTAGGGAAATTAAGGGGGGTTGTCTACGGGAGCTCTAATGAGCAAGTGGCAAAAACCAATGGAGAAAGGGATAGTAAGTGTGTGTGTGTGTGTGTACCCACCTTTACCCTAGTAGGATACAACACACTAGGTGAGACGGTAAGTCATCACCTAGTGTGATGACCTATGACCTACTGTCTACCCGAAGAGAATAAGGAGTATTGAGAAGTGCAATACAAAGTAATGGAAATGGAAGGGAAGTACTTGAGTGAGGTAGGTGAACAGTATCAAAGTAAAATGGTTTAACAAAAATAAGGGTAAGTTGTGGTTATAGTAATATTAGGCAAGAAAAAGAAGTGGACAGTTTTGACAATAATCTAGATTAGAAGAGTATTATATAAGAAGGGAAAAATATAACAACAAGGTAAGTGTAATAAAACAGTGTTGCTCAAAGGAGTCAAATGGCCAAAAAGCCATAATGACTTAAGTGTATTGTTTGGGAGGTGGGAGCCGAAGTTAGGGGAAGGCTGTAGAGAGTTTTGGATTCCGAGCATGACATCTGACGAATAATTCTGCAAGGAAAAGAGAGGGATTAGAAGGATGTTAATTAGAAAAAATAGAACAACATAAAGAACAAGTTAAAGAAGGGAGTCAAGAAGCCTAATGACTTAAGTGAACTATGTGCAACCGTCCAAAGTTGTAGGGGAAACGATTTGTGTGTGGAAGACTTTACAACACCCCTTTGCATAGTGAAAAGACAAAAGAGCAAATCTAGACAATGAAATAGGACTAATTAATGGAAAAGTTTGTACAAATCGGTCAAACCCTCTTTATAAAGGAAACTAGCAGTGGGCACTTTTGTAGAAATGACTTTGTGGAAACTGTATGGAAGTTGAGCTTGGATAAGTCCTGGCAAGCATCACTTTTATTGAAGAGGGGAGTCTGCCTACCTATCACCATCCAACAAAAAAACATGATAAGAACCAGCTTAACTTTGGTTGGGAAGACACGTGTCATAGACACCCCTCCCTTGTTATCGGGGTCACAATAAAATAGAAGCTTATCCATAGACTTAACTAGCTCGATGTGAGAAAATAGTTAATTTAGGAGGGTAATCTTATAGACAAGTGGGGGAAAAATAGGGGGAACAAGGGAAAAAGTAAGGAAAAAAGAAAGAGTCTTGGGTGGAGGAAAAAGCTTAAAATAAGGTTAAAAATAGAAAGGATTGGTATGAAAAGTATATAGGAGAGGTTTAAAAAATATTTTGGGAAATAACAATTAAAGAAACAAAGTGGGGAAGGGTAACAAATAGGGGAGGGAAAGGTAAAAGGGAGAAAGACAAACTGAGCAAAGGGGATTTGCTTGTGTGAGATGAAGTAAAGAGGGAGAAATCAAGGGGTATAGGAAGCATGAGGAATTGGGTCTTTATTAATGAGAAATTTTTGAAATTTAGACAAGGGAAAGAATGATAAAGGGGAAATTTATAGAAGAGGAGGGAGAGAGAGAGAGACAGAGAGAGACAGAGAGAATTGAGAAAGGGGGTTTAATAAAGAAAAGGGTTAGAGGGGGAAGGAGAATAAAGGGGAGGTGGATAGGATAGAGTAGAGTAGTTTGAAGAGAAAAATTAATGTGTTGGGTTTGGGGGGGGGGGGGGGCATTAAGAAATGAAGGTAAATTTAAAAAATAGAAAAAGGTCTACGGGACCTGTCACATGTGAGCCTGTGCTGTAGGTGGAAGGAGGCATTAAAGTAGAAGGGGATCTTCAACAGTTACGTGTCAGTGGAGTGGAAATTTCAAGACAGCGCACGAGCAAGGAGAGATGAATGTAGATGTACCGGAGCTGCATAGGACATTGTAGACGAAGTACAAGCATGGGCAGCATAAAAGCAGAGCAAAGGGCTGCGCCAACTGCAAGCCAGCAGTAAAATGACATAGGGCGGGGAGAAAACCCGTTAGTTTGTGGAGCTCGAGGTAGGGAGTGATTAGAAAGCCTTAAATATATAGGTACCCAATGGATGGTCGGGGAAATGATTCAAAGGAGAGTCGGGAGGTGCGGAGCCTAAGGGACTTGGAACAGTGATGAGCAGCATGAAAAGAGGCATCTTGGCGTAGAACGTAGCATACCACGTGGTGTAGGGAGGCGCTAGCAACGTGCCATTGTGGGAGGGGAAGGATTAGAAAGGCACGTGTGTGTGGGGTTTGGGGGGGGGGGGGTAATGAAGAGTTTCAAACAAAAAATCAAATAAGATAAGGGGGAGACTTTGGAATTTTATTAAACATTTAAATATTTGAACAAAAGGAGGGAAATAAGTGGAACTATTTTTTTTTAAGGAAAAAATAATAACGGGAAGTAAATGTAAATAAATTAACAGAATTAAAAGTAAGCATTAAAAATAAAAGGGAAGAATAAGGGAGGTGAAAAAAATAGTTTTTTTTTTAAAACCAAGAAATACCCAATTTTAAGAAAAGCAAATGGGGATTTAAAGGAAAAAAGAGAGAGAGAGACAAAAATTTGAATTAATTTCAGGAAGTGAAAATAACGTTAGGCATAAATTACAAGGAGAGATTAGGCATAAAATAAGAATAAATTAAAAAAGGGGAAAGGAAGGGGCAAGAGTTTAACGCGGGAGAAACTAGGAAAACATTAAGGGAAGAACGAATAAATAAGGAAAAATTAAAGAGACTAACAAAAAGGAAGAAAAAATAGAGATTAAGGAAAAACAAGGAAAACTAAAGAAAAATAAGGAAAATAAGGAAGGAATAAGGAAGATAAGGAAAAATAAGAGATAATTATGGAAAATAAGGAAAAATAAGGGGGATTAAGGAGAAAAGGTAATAGGAGAAATGATTAAAAATAAAAAATAAGAAAGGAATTAAAAAAGGAAAATATTAGGGAAACTTATTTTAAAATTTAGAAAATTAGGGAGAAATTAAGGGGAGAATAAGGGAGTTTGAGGGAAAAGAAATTAGGGAAATTAAGGGGGGTTATCGGGGGGAGCTCTAATGAGCAAGTGGCAAAAACCAATGGAGGAAGGGATAGTGTGTGTGTGTATGTGTAGTAGACACTTACAACACCCCTTTCGATAGTGAAGAGTAGACAAATTTGGAGTAGAAAAGAGAAATGTTTAATAGATAAACTTTGCAATAAACATTCACAAAAAAATGAAGTAGGATCATTAAAGGATGAACAATTTTTTCAAAAGAGAAAAAGTGAGCAGTACAGGTTTGATAAGTCGTTGGGAGCATCACTTTGATTGAAGAGGGGAGTCTCCCTACTTGCCACCATCCAACAAGAAAAATGATAAGAACCATATTGTAACTTAGTTGGGAAGACAGGTGTCATAAACACCTCTCTCTTGTTATTGAGATTACAATAAAATTGTTGCTCACACAACCGACTTAATAAAGCTAAGTTTTTGACACATGGTTAATGTGCGAAATTGGATGGGCCGTGTCTGATGGGATGATTAAATTATATAATGAAAACATGTGAGAGCATAAAAGGAGAAAGAAGAACATGAGAAATAATAGGAGCATTAAATTGAATTTAAGACTAGCGGCAATAAACGTGAACGTGGAAGTGAATCTAAAACTTAGAGCATTAAGAAAAGAAGAAAAAATTAAAGGTTTGAGAAAAGTAATATAAGAAATTCTAAATAATGAGGAAGATAAAAAGAAAACAAGTTAGAAGAAAACACTTTAGAAAACCATACTTGGGAGGGGAGGGGGGAAGAACTTAGGATATAGAGTATTCAATGTGACATAATAATTAAGAGTAAAGGAGGGAGAAAATTAAAAGAAAGAGGAATCTAAGTTAAATTTAAAATTAAAAGGAAGGCAATGGTAATAATATAGAAGTCTAAAAAAGGATCAAGGGAAAGACATAGTAATTTTAGGGTATAAGAGAGGGGGGGAGGAGCATAAAATTTGTAATGAGGGAGGGGGAGGTATATAAGGTATAGTGATAGATAAGGTATAGTGAAGGGGGGAGAGGGTGGGAGGTAATTAGAGTACGTAAGAGCCATAAGAAAAGCGTGAAAGAGAGTGATATAAGGTATAGTGCTAAGTGATATATAAGGTATAGTGAACGAGGGGGGATAATTAGAGTACGTGAAATAGGAGTAAAAAACCGTAAGAAGAGTGTGAAAGAGAGTGATAGAGACCTAAGAGTCCATCACGAGGTTTGAGAAGAAGGCGGTACTTCGAAATGCACACATGTATCGAAATTGCATGCGCCTCATAAAGTGGCTTTGTGGAGTGTGCTACTGGCGCAGCACAGTGGCAGATAGTAGGAGAGTATGGAGTGAAGGCGGATGCGTAGGTGTGGGGGAAAGGAGTACAGGGTAGAGCAGTAAGCTACGAGTAATGCTGCGAGTAATGGGCACTGAGTGATGTGAGGGTTTTTATTTATAGGAGATAAATACAATCGGGTTGAGGGAGTCGGGGAGGTGAGAGGTCTTGGGGCTAGAGGAAGTGGAAGAGGCACGCATTGTGAGGCGTATAGACTGCAGCAAGGAAAGGAGAGAGGCACACAAAGCGAGGTGTTTAGACCGCGTAGCGAGGAGAGTGAAAGGGGAATAGAAAGGGCAGTGCACATGGTGGTCTAGGAGTATTAGAAGAGGGGTTTAAATTAGGGAAATAGGGGGAGGGGGCGGGTAAAGAGGGAATAATAGGGGGGAGAATAGGGGAGAATAAGGGTAAATTAGGGAGTAATAGAGTAAATGGGGGAATTAGGAGTTGGGATTCGGGGGGGTGAAGGGCTAGGAGTTAGATTACTTTTAGGCTAGTTAAAAGATAATTAAGGAAAAATTAAAGGGAAAGTGTGGGGGTTAAGGTATATAGGAATTTTAGAGGGAGTCAGGAAAAAAAAGGGGAAAAGTAGAGAAAATAGGAAAATTTTAGAAAGTAGGAAGAACGAAGGAAAATTAGAAAATTTTGGGGAAATAAGGGAAAAGTAGCAAAATTAGGAAAAAATAGGGGGAAAGGGGGGGAATCAGGGGAAAAAAGGGGGGGTTTGGGGAAGGTAGGGAAAATTAGGGGAGATTAGGGGAAATAGGGACAATAGGGGAAGAATGGAGAGGTTATGGGAAATTAGGAAAAAATGTTAGGAATACTTCAGGAGTTTTTTTATCTGGGGGGAATTAAATCAAAGAGAGAGTAGAGAAATCAATAAATAAAAAGGAATTTAGGGAGAATAAATATTAGAAAATTAGGAGAAAAATAGAAAAAAGTTGGAAAAATAATGAAAACAGGGGGCGAATAATGAAAGAGAAAGGACTTAGAGTGTAAATGTAAGGGGAGAGAGGAATTTAGAAAAAGGAAGAAGGAAAAAAAAACACACACAAGACAAACTTTAGAAGAAGGTTCTTTACAATAAATATTAGATTTTGCTATACAAAAATACCACGTGATATTGAAGGAGCTCCACTCACCTGCATCCATCCACACAAAAGCCAAGTTAGAACAAGCACTTTTTAAATGTGGGACTGCAGGCTTCAAGGCACAGCTCCACTTGTTATCGGTTTCGCAATATCATATGATATAAACAAAAAATATAATCTCCAACACCCTTGGTTGGCGATGCCTCGTATGGCATTTTGACAACAGAATCACAAGCCCCCAGATGCTCCCAATAGGTGGGGCACATAGATAAATCCTCTCTGAAACATATTCTCCATCATCATTCCATGCAAAAGGAACGAGACAAAGCATGCCTCCCATAGTATGTATAATGATCATACCTTAAGACTAGAAGAAATAGGGCAAAGCTTCTTGTATTCGATATGTAGCTAAAGTGCCACCTTTATGGGATCAAACCCACACTTAAAAGTCATACTATTGAAACACTATAGGTAAAAAAGTGCCATGTGGTTGGCATGAAGCCATTCAAAAAATATATATCCAGACACATTCTTCACAATGGCATCCAGTCATATGCATTGGTCATAACAAAAGGCGAGTTTATAACTTTTAAGCTCATATGATCATTTGTGTATGGGTAGTAGCTTATGCATATGAATATAAAGTAATCGTGTATAGCTATGCCATGTAGTAGCTCGAGCATAAAGAAAAAAATTATGCCATCCCATTTAGACTTTTCTCAACCAACATTAGTGAGTGCTTTTAGTTATCTATGGTGACCAAGACTTATGCAAGTATGCCAGCATCCATAAACCGAGCCCAATCTGGTTTGATGCAAACTAGCATCCCGACTAGTCATCTGGATATGAAGAACCCAAGGAAGGATGCAAGCATACAACTTACTCGATCACTGGCATGCAACCTCGACCAGCATATTGGCATCTTTGATGAGCATTGTTCGGCTCGTGCTTGTGGTGTTCAGCTTTCTCAGGCCCCAGCGATACGTATTCTTTATTTATACGTCAAGAATAGGATTCAAGACCAACCATCGACCCAAAGATCCGTTGTACGAGCTTCACTTGATTTTGGATGTTGCGGATCTATGGAGATCTGGCATCTAGTGTAGTAATAGAGGCTCGTGAGAGCACGACCAGCAACAAGCAGAGTTGCAATAGAGATCACTATAGGTTTGCCTTGATATCAACCGTGGCACACAATTGTTTCTCAGTAGAGTTTGCAAGGAGCAATCATTACTGGCCTTCAATTGCACACTGTAAGCTACTATTCCCTGGTTCTCAAGATGATGGCCAACAATTATACAGAGTACACGACTCTTGCGCTGCATGGCGATGATCTACTAGACGAGTGGAGCCATATATATAGCTTTAAAATTGAAGGTCTCAGTCCCATTATGGCGCTGAGAATGGCCGATTACTAGTCAAGGAGATTTTGAGGTGTACTTTAGTGGCTCCATGGTTTTATTTAGCGATAGACTTTGGCTGACTATATTCGATCCTCCTTAGTTCCAATCACTTAGTGGGATGGGGACTAGAATGCACATAATAATGTACTTATCTTGCAACGCCCAAAAACTAGGAATCAAATGGTTGATGATAGTTTATAAAAAGTTTAAGGTTCATGTATTTATTTGTTTCATATCACCATAGTATTCCATGTCTTCACACTTGCTCCATTATCCAAGATATTGATAAGGATCTACTAATCACATATACTCCCAAAAGCAAGTACAATTTCATATACTCCATGGGATTTAAGTTTATGTTTCCTTATGCATAATACTATGGCCTATGGTTGAAGCCTTTAATCGGCCATACACCATGCTTGGTATTTAAGCAATGCCAACGCTACGCTTGAATCATTGTGTTAAGTAGTGATGTCATTATTAGCATAATGTCCTTATTTTAAGCCATGCCAACACTATATTTGAATCACTATCAAGTAAAAATGTCACTATACGTGCCTTTGTGTGCGTGTGTGCATGTGTGGAAGATTCGACAACACCCCTTTGCATAGTGAAAAGACAAAAGAGCAAAGCTAGACAATGGAATAGGACTAATTGCATTAACGAAAAAGTTTGTACATTGTAGGCCTTGCCTAAGTAGCTTGACAGAATATCTCCAAAGGTTTTGGAGCTGGGGTGGGTATTTGCACAACTATCGACTTGTCATGATTAATACTAACATTATGAGAGATAATCTTTAAACAAGCTCTCATAGTTTGTTGACAGGCTTTACTTTAATCATTATACCCTGTACGTACTCATTTTGGTGACTTGGCTCATCCAGCACATGAGCATATGGTAATGAGCCAAATTTTTTGAGATCACAAACGAGCCAAGTCACAAATGAGCAAAGTTTTTGAGCATATGCTAATGAGCCAAAGTTTTTGAGATCACAAATATGAGGGTTTTCTTGTGAAGACCTCTTCTAAGTCATGTTCTATAGTATGGCGATTGGACTTCTATTCATCTAGTAAAGGGTAGTGTTGCAAGATTCTACCCCCATAAGACCTTAGTAGGCTCTTTTCTTCCATCATATAATGGGTAGCTTCTATAACAACTCTATGTTTGTGCTTAGCAATACCATTTGGTGAAGGTGTAGCTACAAGTAAATTCATAGCAATACCATTTGAACTCAACAATACTAATTTGCACTCAGTAATACCATTTTGTGCTCAATAATACCATTGGGTTGAGTAGTGTAGCTGCACGTAGATTCTCTTCCTATGCCATGATATATGCTAAAATTATTGAACATGTGAAATTTATATTGACCACCATTATCACATATTAGTGCCTTGATCCGTTTTCCAATATGTTCCTTGAGAGCCTTGAGGACTTCAAAGAATTCTAAGGCTTTTGATTTTTCTTCCAAGAAATAGGTCCAGATTTCCCTTGAGTAATCATCATGAAAGTGATATAGTAATAGTTTCTTTAAAGTGATTAGTTCAAGGCTTTGTTCCAAATATGAAGGTACATTAACTGAAGGAAATCTATAGTCCAAGATTTAGACTAAGGAAAAGGATTTCTATGTTTCTTGCGCATGAAACTAGATTCACATAACACTGTAAGGAAGGGTTTAGAAAACCTTGGTTTTCAAATGAAGCTCGGGAAAGGGCAAGAAAAGAGGTTTAAGATTCAGATGTTTTGTATCAAGACAGATTTTGATCATGATCTATTGGGGCCGCAATTTTTAAGTGGAACTTGCAAGCTTATCTGCCTTGGAAAACTTGCTGGGAGGTGGCTTTGAGGTAGAAAATCCACCTTGGGATCTCTTTTTGTTCTTGGCAACCCCTGGTAC
This sequence comes from Dipteris shenzhenensis, assembly GCF_047967505.1. Lineage (NCBI taxonomy): Eukaryota > Viridiplantae > Streptophyta > Polypodiopsida > Gleicheniales > Dipteridaceae > Dipteris > Dipteris shenzhenensis. The sequence continues at coordinate 42,701,139 of NC_141602.1, read as the reverse complement.
ATGGAAATTGTGATCTTTTGGAGCCCGAGTGGTAGTTGGATACCAAGGGGAGTGGCCACATGTGCTCTACCTACAAGTACTTCTTGAGGCAGCTGACTTAAAAAGGTGACTGTTCTGTTGTGATGGTCCATGTAGAGGCATTATTATAGAAATACCTAAAGCAAAGGTTTATTTGAAGACTTTGAGAGGCCGAGGATTACAACTACTCAAGTTTTCATTAAGTGATCTTGATTTCATCAATTAAGTGATCATCTAGAGTTTCTATAATAGAAAGGAATAAAAACTCACCTAGAGCTTCTAGATTAATAAACCTTGAGGTACATCCTGCTGATAGGTGTGTTTTGGCCAATTCACGAGTGGATTCTTCTTAAAATATCACCCATTCCAAGTTGCATGAGCAAGCCTAGTAATTTCAAAATCTTCTCTGCATAGTCTTGGATGTGTGTTTCCAACTTGAACCCTTTGATCCCACACGTCTGTTAGACTTCCATCTGCTATCTTAACTAGATGAGCATGGTCAAATTGAGTAGTTTTGAGTTTCACCTTCACATATTCAGATTCATGACATTATGTATTGACATTGAGTCAAACACAATGACATTATGATTGATTACTTTCCCTTCATTTTTACTAATGACTTACTAATGACATCCCAACAAAATCTACATATTATGGTCGGATAGATCAATTGCATTCTCTCTTTTTTTTTTTTAACAAACACATGTAAGAAAACGTTGTGACCTATGAAAGGATAGCACTAGCTAAATCTAAACCCATCAAATCTAGGACTCCCTTCCATTCCGAGATAACCATATCAACCATGTGACGATCTTTATTGTTAAAACAATCCTTCCTCTGAAGTGCATCCAAAGCATAACCCTTCTGTCCTTGCTTTCTCTTTTTGCTTTGGAGTTAAATAGACTTTGACCAGGCCCATTTTTTTGTTTTCACCCCTATGTTGGTACTCGGCTAAAAACCACTAACAATTAACCTAACTTGGTTGTCTTGATTAGTGGTTTGTTGTAAGTTCCCTTATAAACTTCTTAGGGTAGTCATACTAAGACCCTCACTGCATCAACGACTTGTTTTTTCACTTACATCCCCATAACTTAATATAATAGCAATTACATCATCCAATATGTTGGCATACTTAACTTCTATTTTGATCCGATTATTCAAGCCAAAATCAAGGATATTTATTACAATTTCATGAAACTTGTCAATGCCATTCTACTACTGGCATTTTCTTCTTCCTAAAACGCCTGAGTCCATGAAACTTGTCAATGCCATTCTACTACTGGCATTTTCTTCTTCCTAAAACGCCTAAAAGTCCCATGCTGACTGATGCTATACAATCTTCTGCCGTAACAATTATCCACTGCACATCATAATATTCACTTCACACGACCACCTACAGGTTGCCACTTCAAAGATTCTCATAATATCCAGCATGTATCCACTGTCACTATGCATCTATCCACTTCACAAATGGAAAAAGCCTCGCATATTTGTTAAGGCCAACCCAATATGTCTGAATTTCCCAGTCATCAAACCTGCATATTAGGTTAAATTATTTCAGCTTCGTTTCCATCAATGTTTGAAGGCTTTACTCCCTTTCTTCCTTGAAATGCCTTTCAACGAGTGCATGCATTATTTTTAAGGGCTCTTCTTAGAGCCTATTTAGCTTGCAACTATTGAACCATTATTTATTGCAATGCATCCTCTAGATTCATGAACTTAGTATTTAGCAATTGAGTCTCATGGGCACAATACCAACAATATTGGTCAGATTCCTGATCCTACTGCATCCACACACAAGTTCTTCCTTCAGTTTCCATTTCATAATCATCATCTCTCTATGTTTCAAAGATTGCTTGTTTTCCAAAACTGAAATTGCAATAAAATCCTTCATAGGTTGTCATGCTACATTCAGTGTCACAAATCAGCTCTTCCACAAAGGGCTGCTGTAGGATTCCACACAACCCATGTGTTCAAGATATTGCTGCCTTTTCAGGCTTTAATTAAGGCGCTCTGTTTTCAATTGATGCTCTTTAGAGCAAAACGAGTCGACAGCCACAGCCTTCTACTTCATAGTGCTGTCACACAGCTTAACTTCTATCAATTTATTTCACACAATGCTCCTGGTGTTGATGCTCACTGACCCATTCCATTCCTACATCTTCCCAACTTTTTCTACTCAAGGGAGCACCTTCATCCCACGTGGTTATCCGCCACACCTAGCTGTCGTTCAAGCCATGGCTGATTACCAACTCCCCTGGCAAGCATGTACACCATAGCTACTTTGCCATAGGCCTGTGTTGGGCTGAAGAGGCAGCAGACAGAAAATTAATAGCATACAACAAACTAATCCAAAATGTCCCTCTGTAAACCAAACTCGAAATGTCTACGACAAGTATCAAGTGATTGATTAAGGATGAAGGTGACAGATTTCTAATTTTGGATTATGAATTACAGAATCTTCTGAACTTTCTATACTCTGGAATGTGGAAAGATTCTGGCCCTCCCAACTACATTCTCCCACTCCACACCTGTACCTACACAGTGTTCCACAAACCCAAGCTTCACCTCATTCCCCAAGCTGGATTATCCATTTTAGACCGCAGGGCGAAAGACCTCTCAAATCTGTCTTCCACCCTTGTAATTTATGATTGCCTTGGGATATTGAGCATCTTCTTTTCCCATCTATCTCGTGGCATGAGAAGTTTCTTGAAGCCTCCAAACCCCAAAGTGAGGTGACGTACACTTGCTTCAGTCAGGACACTCTTCAGCTCACTACAAACTTCGAGTCAAAGCTAAGTATGCATATTGGCCACCAGTAATTTCACTTTACAAATTGGCCAGTTTCTTTGAGAAACAATCAGTACGACTACAATCAGCTGCAGAAAGCTGATACCATGAAAGGCACATGGAAAGCTTATAGTTCCCCTAAAACTGGAGGAAAAAACAATTTGGATATCATACAATTAAAAGTTTGCACTGAGCACATGACAGCTTCAACGCCACTGTAAGATTTAATCTATTTCCAATTTGTATGGGCAGGAATCCATTCGACATGATTTATCTTGTGCTAATGTATTTGCCAGAACTTAAGGACTATCATCAGAAATTTACAACAAGCCAGATTTGGATACCTCCCCAGGTCGCGTCACAATTCTAAAACCACATATCCCTGCAGCGTTTTTCCATGAGAAGGATTTTGAGCTGTCCATAATATTCCACCATAACAATAGCCACTAGCACATGGATCAGGTGTGAACAATGATAACACCATGATTGGCTTGAAGACAATCTTTGTATCATTCTAGCAACCAAAAATTCATGACCAACCTACTGCCATAAGCCATGTTTGGATAACTCCTTAGGACGAGGAATGGATAACTCCTTAGGGTGAGGAAGCAAAGTGCAAACACTACATGTCCCTGCAGTGTTTTTCCATGAAAGGAGAATATTGAGCTGTCAATAAAATTCCACCATACAAGAGCCTCAAGCGCAATTTCACAGGGAAAGAAGCAAAAAAGACGAGCCGTGGCAAAATTTGGTGCAATTCACTAGATTCTGTGGTTAATTGTACATGGATAAAGTGTAAAACAATCATACAAAAGACCATGATCACAAAGATAATCATCTCATTCTAAAGAACCTTCAAATCAAAGAGACCCCAAGCATACGCATCTGTGAAATCAAGCAAATTAATACCAACCCGAGGATAAATTGAAACCAACATGAGCCAATATACGCTAATATGGGACGATACATGAGATCAGGTTCTTTTCTCTCACTTATGCACACCAAACCACAATGCTTATCTTACTTAACTTGTGGGTCCAAATAAGCCAACCCCTTTATACAACGCAACAATGAAAATAAAATATAGCAAGCGGTCCAAACTCCCTGAGTAATGACTCAGAAAACAGAAGAAAATGAGGCTCACAATTTTACATAAAAGAGACGCACTTTTATTAATCACCTCTCTACATGAAGAGACACTTTAGACAGTTAAGAAGATGTTGCCCTCCATCTTTGCTTGTTGCAAAATGACCAAAAGGATGCCTTGATTATTTGAGGACTATCAAGCCCTACTGCCAGAATTATATCAGCTCATACGAGTGCCCAGCAAATAGAAAATCCAAAGAGAATCCCAGAGCAAACTCAGTCACCACCATTACATGCACCATGTGGATCTAGAGACAGCCAGACCATCAAGAACAGCCAACCAGGACAATGATAAGCTGTGCTTACAACTTACAAGACAATCAGTGTAGTGAGAAAGTAGATTCCCATACAAACAAAGCTGTTCCTTAAAGATCTTTGAAAGCCAGACACTTTTCCAATGCATCAGCTAATCATGGAGACTTGAGTGAAGATATAACATCAAGTAAAGCACTGCAACTTGTACCATGTATCACCTCAACGAGCTTCTTGAGGAACCCAAAGCAGGTTTCTATAGCAGTACTGCAAAATCCAAAAAGGGCATTTCGTAACTAAGCAGAGATGGCCCTTCAATTCAAGAAAAAGATTTGGAAAATGCAATGGAAGACCACAAAGTGGCAGAATAAATACCCATCAAGCAAAGTTGAACCCCCCACTTGGAACAGATTGATTTCCACCAAAGTTATAAGCAGTTTGGCCAGTGCCAGCAGATGCAAGATTCTGATCCTCCTCCTCCTCCAACCAATACATTTCTAGAAGCTTCACAGCCTTCTCATAAATGTCTGAGTTATCATGCGTCTGTAAATTCTCTATCTTCTCAAGGCCATCAGCCTCATCAATGTACTGGGCATACATATTGATGCCCCCAGTAGTTCCAAGGTTCTTCTCTGCTTCACCAACTCTCAAAATGTTTTCAAGACCCTCCAAGCAAACAGTAATGATCCGAGGATCTGGACAAGTCAAGAGATCACAGAGAGGCTTGACGCAACCTTGACCCACAAGATATCTGCAAAATAAGATTGGAAAGTGCAAGTTCAGCTTTTCTCCAAAAACAATGAGATGCTTGCCAGATCTCACCTAAAAAGTAGCACCAAACCAATGTTCACAGCACGAAAGAACTGACTGCAGTACTTGATCTGGTCATGTGTTCCTCCTGATGTTGCATTTGAAATTGCCCAAGCAGCTTCCTTCTTAATGTCAAACTCTGCGCTCCCCAACAAGGCTACTAGAGGAGGGATGATATTTGCATCAATTACATCCTGCCATCCAATTAATAAAGTAAGTGAAATAACCAAGCTGGCCAGACAATGCAGCCAGAGTAACCAAATGGTGGAAATATACCTGAATTTGTTCTTTGTTCCCTGCAGTTATGTTTGAAATGGTCCAACACGCTTCTTTCTTGATGCTTTTCTTGTGGTTATGTGTAAGCAGTGTTAAAAGACATGGGAGCACTTGGTTGTTGATGATATACTGCAAAAAGTAAACACTCATAGCATATCAGAATTCTATGATCCCATGTAAGAAACAGCCTGGATAGAACAAAAACATAAATGGCCCATAAAATTTAGTTCTGTAAAGAAGCAAAAACATGGAAATGACCGGTTTAGTAGACACTACTTAAAGAATATGATTATGCAGAACAGCAGGCAAGGAAATGGGGAGACCTGGGTTTGTATGTCATCCCCTGTGACAATATTGCCCACTGTTCTTAATGCAGGTATGAGAACAGAGGGAGAAGGATGGCTGAAACATCAGCAAGAATAGATCAGAAACAAATTAGTTCAATGTAGCAATGTGACATTTTACAGAGAGAATGAATTCATTAGCACAGACATACAGCAATATAACGAACAATGCAAAAACTAATCAGAATCCTTACAGTAGCAGGTCAACAAGCCTGCGACAAACTCCAGCTTCTATGACAGACTGGATTTTATCATTTGTGCCATCAGATAGATATGAAAGTGCCCAGCATGCATCTATCAAAACATCCTCATCAGTTGAATGGATCAATCGTTCAAGAGCAGGAAGAGCAACCTTGACCTGCAAGAAATACTCACACACATCAGCTGGCCATGTTTTAAATCCCAAAAAGTAGCCTGAGGAGTTTAAAAACAACATTTCTCTGAAATATACCTGTTCAAAAGGAGGCGGAGGCTTCCCACGACAAAAATTTGAGAGGGTCCAGGTTGCATTTCTAAGCATGGAAAGTTTTGCATTCTCATTCAGTTGATTGAGAAGAGGAATCATGGCACCATGACTAAGAACCAAGTCTCTGCACTTAGGTGAATCACCAGCCACATTCCCCAATGCCCACACAGCCTAAACCCATCCCATGGACGTTATAGAGTGCCAACATGCGAAAAACAAACTTAACAGAGCCATAAGGTGAAAAGCTAAACCAACTTTACCACTTTGCCACAATGAGTAATTACCTCACATCATTTTGCATGAGGAGGTGTGTAACCCACAAATTTCTTGTGTTTTGCTACGTAAAGGTACACAGTAGATTTACAGAAACATGCCAAGAAGGTTCTACCTGTTCACGAACATCATCCCCAGGTGAACTGAGGAGCTGTACAAAGATTGGAACAGCGCCATGATCTATGACTACTCTGGTGTGTTCAGAAGTCCCAGATGCAATGTTTGTCAAAGCCCATGCTGCCTCGAACTGAGTATACAAGCGACAGATCAGTTGGCCGATGAGTTTTATTCTAATACAACATTGCCTTTTACAGTTTCAAAAACAGATCGTAGCTCAGAAATGTCATCTTCAGCAATTAATTGTATATCAAATCCTCACATTACATGCTAAAGTGCACACCTGCAACTGAGGAAAGTCAGTTCGAAGAAGAAACTCGACAAAACGGGGAACTACACCAGCAGCTATGACTTCTTGAATTGGAGGACTGCGCTCTGCCCAATAGGAGGCAGATGGCGTGTGAGGAAAAAGTTTGCATCATTACAAAAAAACCACAATCGAGTGAAAGGGCAGGCAGATTAAGCTGTGTGGATCAGAAGGAAAAAAGAGTATCACCAATGGATAGGAGCTCCTGAATCAATATGTATTGTAGCCTCTTAAGCGTCCATATAAAGCAATCTAGGTACGTGAAAGGGCAAATAGATAAGCTGCAGGGAGACAAGAGTATTACCGATGGATAGGAGCTTCCTGAATTGATATGTGGCGTCTAGCTGTGAGCTCGGGTCTTCGGACCAAACTCCAGTTACCATAGCAGGTAAACTCTCCAACTACGTAAGAATTCAAAGGACAATCCCTTAAAGATAGAGAAACGTAATCGGCACATCTATGATAAACATAAAAGAAAAGATGTCATCATTGCGGCGCAAAAACGCGCTATGAGTAGTTCTCTCAGTAGCAACCGGGTCACTACAGAAAAGATGTGCTTCGATACATGGCAGCAGGCATCTTATGACACGAATGTATACTACAAAGTCGATCCCTTCTCAAAAGGGGCATTTGCCCACATGCGTAAAACCCAACCCTTCTCCGATGCGAAGGACGGAACGCCGATTCCTCCAAATAGCTCCAACCGATTTCCCACAAGATAACAGATCCATCCCCTGACGCACCCTCCGCCCAAATCAACCAAACCGTACCTTTTTTTCGATGGAGCTAGACTGGAGGCCGCTGCTGAACTGCTGGGGGGGCATGCCCTCTTTACGTTTCTTGAGCAAGCTCTCCTCGCGCTTGCTTTTGCGGATCTCAACGAGATTGTCTTCACGCTTGCGGCGGGCCTCATCGGCGTCGACGGCGACCTTGTAGGACTTCTTACGGACCTCAGCGCGGGCATTGGGACGGAGAGACATGGCGAAGGGGGGGGGGGGAGGGGGCAGAAGAGGCGATGGAAAGGGGGAAGAGAGCTATGGCTATGGCTATGGCTATGGAACACAGAAAGAAGAAGGGCTTGAAACTCACAGTACAAGTTTAAAGCTTTTAGTTCTACCAAATGGCTTCCCCTACTTAATTAAACTCCACCTTTGTTTATTCTCTTTGTTTAACTTTCGCCCTTTTACAGCCACATTTATGATAGCCGTTGAAACTAGGGTTCAAATTTTGAACAGCATCGCCTTGAGGCTTTGGACAATCTTCCACCCTCTTTCCCTCCCTTTGCCCTATCCTCTTCCTGCCTCCATCCCTACCAGCACATAGTCACAGAGTCACGCCTCCTTCCCCTGTTTCCACGAACAAATCAATCTGCTGCAATGTAGGTGCTCTTGGGTGAGAGCAACCACGCAACATTTTTTCCAGACAGTCGATGCTTTTCAAGTTTCGAGAGCGGCACCTCTCCTCCAAAGGAAGGGACAGAGTTCTTTCGTCCGTTGTATTTAATGCCATGCAATCAGAGTTTCACACGTCGCGATTATAGAAGGAAGGGTTGGAGTGAATATTCTCCAACACGCATCTTGTATGGGGGCTCAGACGGGGCGGAACCAAACCCTCCTTTTGGGAGGACTGTAAGTGTTGTGTGGTATTCACACATAGCGAGCATTTGCCTCGTCATTTATTCCTCACACCTTTACTTGAAAGGTAAGTCTTTAATTGGTTAGCCGATTCTTGACCAGTGTTGGAGGGACGAAGGAGCCTTCTTCCAGACATGTCCTTTGTCGAATGGACATGTCCCTCTGCGTCCATCAACCTTTGCCTACATCTCTAAGAGGCATTGTGAAAGATTGTGGCATTTGCCTTGTGCATTCTTTCGAAAAGCAGATTGTAATATGTATATATCTGCCTACACGTGTCTACTAAAGTTGAATTCTAGATCCTACTTGCAGTAGTACATGCATTGCCACTCCCCACAAGACCCCTCCATTTAAATGTGATCCCCCATCATAGGGCCACTACATTACCCATTGGCATGCTTTGCTCTCACGGCACATTCCCGCAAGGGGATTTTCTTTGTCCCGTCATTTAACACTGCGAAAAAAGAAACTTTGAGAGCTTCTTGCCACCGATTCAAGAGATGTGTTCACATTGGGAAACAAGGCAACAATAAGCATTAATGTTGGCATTCACCATCTTCCCATCACGAGAGTGAGTTGTAACATGGGAAATATGGTCATTCTCTCCTGTAGTACACAAAAGAATAAGGATGTTCTACTATCCATTGCGTCCCCCCATCAGTTGTATGTGGAGCATGATATTTTTTCAGAGATTGTTTTTTGTCATGCTTTGGAGACAAGCGTGTTTATACCCATCCCATGAAGGGGGTAGGGCGGGGCAGCTCGCCCCTAGTACTGTCGTTGTCAGAGGGTCCCCAGGGGGGCCGGTGACATGCATTAGGCCCCCCTTGGCATGGGTTTGAGGGCAGCACCCCTGAAGCCAAAAATACATGAAAATTAGCACATGAGTTGCTCATGAGTTGTGTGGTCGAAATTGTAAGATAAGGGTGTGGCTCACATAGCAAGAGAGTAGGATATACTGCTTGTAACGTGTATCTTCTCACTTGCTGGATATGAAAAGCACAAGGCTGGCTATTTCTCTATGAACGTAGCCCACACTGGGTCAACCACGTATATTGGTGTCTCTCTATCTCTTCCATTCTGTGCGCTTTTTGTATTGGGTATTTTATGCATTCTGGTTCTCGCATTGTTGCTCCATTATTGTGTTGTTCCTAACATCATCTCGTATCTATTCCAATTTCTAGCCAAAAACCTTTTGCAGCAATCTTGAGAATTTGGTGTCACTAGGGGTATATGCAATGTTGCACAAAAGGGTCACACTTGCCCTCTTTTGTTTTCTGCTCCTTCCCTTAATCTTGTCGCTATTCCACATCATTAATGCCAACAAGACTCTACCAAATAAGCCATCAAAGGCAAGAAGAAGAACACAATTCCCAACCCTCACACTTTCTTACAAATGTCATATTCCTCTTTTGTTTTCTCCTCCTTCCCTTAATCTTGTGACTTATTCCATGTCGTTGGTGCCAACAAGACTCTACAAGATAAACCATCAAAGGCATGAAGGAGAACACAATTCCCAACCCTCACATTTTTTTACAAATGTGATATTCCCTAAAGGATTTCATGACTTACAAGAATTTGGTACTCAAATACAGGAAGGCTAAGCAATTGTCATGACTCCATTCTTATTTATAGGTTTAAGACAAAACTACATTATGTTTGCAAAACTTCATATCTTAATCATGTAAATGGTGGATGCCTTGGAATCAAAGACACGGCTATTGTGGGCCAATGCTTATACTGGTGTATCCCCTTACTTTAAGACATAGTGGGCATAAGAGCCCTTGATTAAATAGGGGGCACACATGCATGAAGATTGTTCTAGAAGCCCTTTACCCACACCATCTAGCTTTCACATTACACTCATCCATCACTTTGCAAAGTCAATGAGCACATAAAATGACTCCTAATTAATATACAAATTGTAAATGAGGGATAATTAATCATAGAAATTTTAAGAACAAGACTACCTTATGCAAGATCCAATTAAGCACAATGAAAGGAATAAGACAAAGAAATATGATAACATTGCAAGAGTAGGACTACCTCACACTAAGTCCTATCCAACTCAAATGGGTAGAGGGGAACGTGGAAGTAGAAACGGAATTTATCTTCTCTAGCAAGAATGTATAGTATCATATACCCTTTTTGCCTTTTTTGTCCCAATTATTTGCTTTCTACATGTGTCTAGTAAGAAAAATGTAAGAAATGCCATTATATCCTATTTGTTGCCCTTTTTTGTCCTCATTTTTTGCCTTTTTTTTGTATGTATCTAGCAGGAAAAGTTCTAACTTTACTTATTTATGTTCTAGTTAGCTAGTGTAGTGGAGCCATTCCAATATTGTTATACATTAGATGCTATAGTGCATCGTGTGATAGAGTTGTTAGTTTGATAATGAAGTCTTTATTTGATTATGTTACGTATGTTGGATGTGCATTAATATGGTGATTACCCTTTGGCCCAAATCAATTCATTATGTGAGAGGTAGACTTGTACGAACCTTAAATCTCATGCAATTTCTTATATAGTTTAGGAGCCTTAATTAATATGCATTGCATCTATTGTGATCCACCCTAACTATTATAACCCTCGTTAATTAGTTTCAAGCAAGGTAACCCTAATCTTAAGAAGATAAATATTGATACTTTGCTTTTATATTTCCTCTATTATTTGGTTCATCATGAGGCTTTATAAAATGAGACATTTGCAAAGACATCATCAATATAGCACCCAAATATGTAACTTGCATTGTCCTAGGCCTCTATTATTTTGTTCATTGTGAGGCCTTGTAAAATGAGACCTTTTGTAAAGACATCATCAATATAGCACCAAAATATGCAACTTCCATTGTCCTAGGCCTTTCCTTTGAGAAGTCTTATTTCTCCATCAAAGTAGATGAGCACGTGCTTTGGCATTGGCTTCCCATGCTATTGTTATTGTATCACCACTATGTTGAGCTCTCTCTCTCTCTCTCTCTCTCTCTCTCTCTCTCTCTCTCTCTCTCTCTCTCTCTCTCTCTCTCTCTCTCTCTCTCTCTCTCTCTCTCTCTCTCTCTCTCTCTCTCTCTCTCTCTCTCTCTCTCAATGTCTGTGTGCACGTGCACATGTACGTGTGTGTGTGTGTGCATATGTGCATGCACACATGCTTGAATGCGAGTGCATCCGTGTACGTGCGTTCTTGCATGCATGCACATGTGCATGCATGTGTGTGTGCGCACACGCAAGCGTGTGTGTGTACCTAACCTAATTACGCCTATCCGTATTCATAGCACACTGTCATTAGATCAATTGATCCTTACATCCTCATTTTGTAAAGCGCTCCATGGGTAGGAAACCTTGCACTCCCAAAAATACCTCAGCAAGAAAAAAATATATATGAATATTTTGATTCTTTCCTATCAGCATGAGCTATAAAAATTTCTTCTCTTTCCTTCCTATTATAGTAAACGAGGTCATCAAATCTCTTTGCCAACATCTCAAACTTCCACTTATAAATGAATTTTCTGACTACAAACCAACCCTATGTCAAAACAGTATATGATATGCTAACATAGTACTTCCTAGGATTCGGATTCATGGATTTCAAGATCCAATTCAATCCAGATTCAATGGCTCCAACATTTGGATGGAATTGTTTTGGGAATGCAATCTTGGGATCAACTCTGGCTCTAGTCTTAGCTCTGGACTACAATATATTCACATTTACATTTCATTGTTTGTCTAGCTTCTTACTATATATAAAGGAGAGAGGAATGCAAGACATTGCCACATGTCTTTAAAGGAGAGAGGGACACAAGACATTGCCACGTGTCTTGCAAAAATGAGTGCCCATGGCATGAAAAGAGATGGTGGAAGTGCCGCATGTCATGGGGTGGAGCAGAGCTGGAGGGAGGATGGAGACTGAGAAAGGCTTGAAGACAACGTAGGCGACAACACATTGAATGCCATTTTGAATCTATGCTCTCAGGCCCTCTTTGAGCTACCTTGCCACCAAAACTCTCTCTCTCTCTCTCTCTCTCTCTCTCTCTCTCTCTCTCTCTCTCTCGCATCTTCTTGCTCAATCCTCTCAGGCACGCAAGCTCACAAGAGTAAAACTACCTTGAAACTAACTCGCTCCCACTCTCTAAATTTATAGGTTTTCTTACTTAGCGTTTGAGTGTTTGATCTCGCTACCAACCATTTCCAGTGCCATAGTCAAGTTGGGGCTCATGGATGGGAGAAGGAATCTTGGACACCAATCAGCTAGATGATAGGTTCCTTGGAGACTCCTTCGGGTCTAGGATTTCATTATGTCAACAATGACACTTTGAGATCACGCCAAGTGAGTTAGAACCCCATGGATGGGTGGCTGAAATAGAAAGAAGTAAGATGAACCTTGCACATGGCTTCCAGGAGTGAGCTCCATGCAGATCTCTTGCTAGGCTGATATGGCGTAGGCTATGTCTCTTTGTGATGGATTAAGTGCCGTTGCCGAAGGTCTTCAAGCTTTGCACAGTGTGCAGGTCATGGAACTCTATGCTGCAATTTGGTGCATTCTAAAGCAGCTACCTGAATGAAGCGGGAGGTTGGATCACGATGGTGAGGCCTATGCGCCAAGGAGTTTATTGCCTACTCTCTCCTTTGTTCTTGCTGCTTCCTTCAGCCTTCTTTCATTCACTAATCATAGATTCCTTTGATACAGCTTGCAGAGAAGTTGCAGAGTTTCTCTCTATCCCACCTTTGAAATCAAATTCTAAAGGGGGAAATGGTGACTTTCCAGGTGCTGTGTTTCCAACCTTTCCTCCGTGCCATCCATAGCTTTATTACCACAAACAATTCAAAGAACCTTCACAAGGGGCAAAAAGGTGCCACCGACATAAGAAAAATGGATGGGATAGCAAGAGGCAAAAGAGATCGCAAAGATGGTATGCAATGCAATATCTCAGTTGAAAAGGGCGAGGGCCATGAGCCACGGAATGATGTTGCCAAAGGCCAAGAACATCGGGGTAGGGTTTTTGTGAGGACAAAATGGCCAATATGGCACGACAAGGATTTGGAGACGCTACAATTACGGGACGAAATGAACCAAATTATGACAATTGAAACTACAAGAGGCTTAAGGGGCTCACTGTCGTAGCTTTTTGGGCTTGGGATTGGAGATTGGCACTATGGTTGCATTAGCACCCACTTGAAAGTTGATGTGGATTCGCTTGATCTCTGATTAGGAACTACTTCCATAGCAATATATAATGACAACCCACCGAGAACTGTGGCCAAAACCATAGATAGCATTCCAATAGAGCCATTTGATATGCAAGCCTTTATCTTTTATGGTCATGACAAATTGACTACTAATTTAGATCTCTCTACTACAAGAGAGCATGGAGCTCCTTCACATGATGGTGTACTAGAGAATCCACCGGTGTTGCTCCTGGAGAATAGAGGTCATTTCATACCCTTTTCTTTTCATACATTGATAGCGATTGGAAAATCAAACACATGCTATGAAGCATTGAAAAAAGAACTAAAGGAATTGTACCTTCATAAGGGAGGCAATGTTCAACATTGACAAGGTATTTTGCTAGTCTCTCGGAAGAGATTGAAGTGAGCAATTTCAAAATCCATTGCAATATGATTGGAAATGAACCTATGTCCCCATATCAAGGATGCCATGAATAGTTATTAAAAGGAGATTGACACAAAGGAGCCCATTGCATCAACAAGGAAAGGCAATAGCCAAAGCAAGTCACTTGAATTCCATCATAGAATGTTGTTTTACAGGTGGGAGGAACAATGGACAATTGGGAATCACCTCGGTCTACAAGTGCAGGAAGATCTTCTAGAGTCAGTTTGGGAGATGAACGGAAGGCAATGGTCTTCAGTTCACATAGTGGTATGAGCTCTAGGGTAGTAGATTTGCTTGAAGATGTTGAGGAAGAGCATAGAAGAGATATCGAACAAGGAAGTAAAAGAAAAAGTTCCCACAAAGCAAAGTAGTGAATCCAAAGCTATAGGGCACACCCCGATGAGGATTACCAAAAAGCGAGCGAAGAAAAGCGAGCAGCCCCAAATAAGCGAGCAAGATTAAATAGGTTTCAAGCGAGCGAGAACCTCATCCAGCATCTTATTCCTCTCAATATCATTGGAACAATTGATGTGATCATAAGCAAATTAAACATATTCCAACAATGAAGGCATGCCTGAAACTCACAATTAACTTCTCTTTCATCCCCATACTATCAATTTGAGTCGTTGTGGAGAGGTAGAGACACAACAATACATAAAATTTGCGATAAAAAAAGCAAACACTACTCAGATTGAACATCCACACAGCAAGATAATGATAGATCACAATGTAGAATATATGACTGAAAATATGTAAACATGATCATGTGCTACATATACATATCATGTCTTTTATGCTTGCAGAAGATCATCCATACATTCGATCCAAAAACATGGAAACAGAACTAACTATGTCAAAAGAAAAAAAATACATTTTCATCATAAGGATTAATTTTGCTTAGTGAAAATACCTATGTAATCTGGACAATACCATGCTTTAAAAAACTTAGGGAGCCAAAAAAGGATTTTAGCCCTCCATATTTCTATTATGACCAATGTCTGAATGATAGTTCTATCGGAACTAGAAATGAATGCATCTAACCACTATGTTGAGTGCTCATCCAGTATCCTATAGACTATTATGTTAAAGTCAATACGTGACCACAAACTCAAGCATAAGAGGAGCATGATTCAAGTGAAATAATTGGCAAAGACACTCGGTAACTAGTATCCTACTGCATCTAACGAAAAATATGCACCAGGCATTAACAAGCTTTTATTTCCACCCGTATAAGCAAACTCGTATCTTGTAGTATGAAAAACTTTAAGGAAAACATTTCACTCAATGCATCAGTTAAGCCAGTGACTACTCATCATGCACAATCAAACAATCATCAAGGAAAGTCTAGTCAATCAAGTTGAAGCAAAAAACCAAATATCTATTCGGATCTATGCCGTGGTGTATCCGCCAACCATGAGTAGCAAAAGAACCTATGAAAAAAGCAAAATAGGGATTATGCCACTCTACCATGATCACTTCCATGCTACAAATAAGGGAATACATAGTCATTTTAGGGTACTTTTAGGGTTCATTCCCAACCACTAAAAAGAGAGCCAATGCTATCTATTTGTATTCATAAAATCTTTATGGACATTATCATGTTCAATATAAGGATAGGAGCCAACTCAATGGGTAGTCTTAAACAAATATAAATACTATTCAAATTTTAACCTTATGCAAAAGCTTTTTTTTTAACACAAAGTAAAACTTGATTATACATATAGATGGGAATCAGGTCACTTTTGTAAGTATGTATTTAGTAATTAAGTTGAAAATATTCCCTTAGAAAAATAGCTCAATCAACATAGTACCCATATTATATATCCAAAATTTACAAGATCTCATTCATACCATTAGATTGTTTTCATCACTTGTCATCAGTACTAACCTCAATTGGCATTATGTATTTGGGTCAAAATAGTTTTTAGTATAGGATATAATGGAGCAATACATTTATGTAATATCTAGTGATCATAGTTTCTAATATAGGATAAAATGGAGCATAGAGTAATGTTGTCATTCAAAAATGATAATATACCTTCCTTGACCATATACAAGTATCATGCATTCATAAAAAAAGTTAGTCATAAACTGCAATATAATGTGCCCATAATGCATGTACATTAAATCTTCACATGTTAGAATGTGAGAAAGGGAATAATTTAACTATGAAATCAGGGATCAATGTAGGAAATGGTCTTCTATGCACACATATATGCTAAGGGTCCATCTAATACAATATTGGAAATTGATGTGAGTATAAGTGTATGCATCCATCGGTGATGTATATGAGTGTATGCATCCATTTGTGATGTATATTGTTGTACTAATCCATGGTGCTTTACGGCTTGAGTTGTTTGTAGCGCAATTAATCACAACAATTTTGTATTTTTTAAAAGAAAAATGCCATAAACATTTCATGTTGCAA